>NC_058023.1:20999966-21307807 GCF_019176455.1 Solea senegalensis
TAAATGTGCGGCCAAATAATAAGAATTAAATTGGGGCAGGCCAAGACCTCCCTTGGACCAACTCTTAATAAGGTGTTTCTTCGAGACCCTAGGTATTTTGCCAGACCAAATAAAAGATGATGCGATTGAGTCCAGCTGTCTGAAGTAAGTTTGAGGGACGCATACTGGTATTGATTGAAATATATAAATGTGCCCTACCATTGATATAGGTAAGGTGTTCCAAAATTGTATGTTCCTCTCCAACTGAACAATTTTCTCATCCCAGTTATGTCGCAGGAGCTGACTCAACTTCCTTGGGACTATAATACCCAGAGTATTGTGAACTTATCTGATACAATTCTAATTGGAGTTGTCTTGAGGAATGTCCTATCTACTAAATTTGACAAAGGCATCAGTTTACTTTTCCCCCAATTTATCTTGTATCCTGAAAATGAGCCAAATTAAGAGATATAGAGGCTTTGGGGTCTGAAATAAATAATATAACGTCATCAGCTTAGGCCGAAATCTTATGTTGAATTCCCAGATTTGTTATAGGGAGTATTTCAGGGCTGGAGCGTATGTAGGAGGCTAAAGGTTCCAGAGCAAGAGCAAAGATAAATGGGGACAGAGGATCCCCTTGTTTGGATGGCTTTTGGGGCAGATTTGACAAATATCAGTCAAGTAACAGTAATCTTGTTTGTCCTGGCAAAGGACTGAGATTTACTGCTCTGCCAGTTGCTGAAAACTTTCAATCAAGTATCAGGTCAACACACAGAGAGAAGTACTGTATCAAAGGCCCCGAAGCTAATATAATGAGTAAATGTATTCCCATACTTGTTTGTTTATTACAGCCACCTTGTTATATCATGTAGTTGAGAGAATCAGGTACATGCTAGTTTTGATAATAACTAATAATTTGATAATTTGATACCCAGAGTGGTCTGGGTGTGATTGATAAAGTGAGTATTCTTACCTCTACTATTTTATATTTATGTTCATTTACCAGTTGTGGGGGTTTTAATGAGAAGGAGTGATGGTATAATCATGTTAATAGCAGAAGTAACCTCATTATAATGTATGAGAATGTCACCTAGTGTTTCTTAAGAGCTGATTTTTCCAGTTTAAAGTTCAATTATATTACATTACGTTTAGTCTACGATATTTTATTATGTTTTTCTTGCTTCAGAGAAAACCACATTACCACAGTTGATAACTGGATTATGACTGTATGTGAAGGCAAAGGAGAAAATAAATGTTCCAACTGTAGCCATCTCTCATCTCATCATCTTTCTACTCTGGATTTATTGGCCTTAAATGGTGTTCTGACTGACACACCAATGTGAATCTGATGATAAATACAGAATCAGTGATCAGCGTTAGAAACCAGCAAACTCTGCACAGCATATGATGGTCCTTCAAGTCAGATCATTGGATTTACATCAGAGATGTCAGAATATCCAGAGTTACTTGGTGTATGACCCAGACAATAGATCCACCCACCTGTATGCTGTGCAGATTATGAGGTCGATCACTTGGAGTCCATCACTCACCGAGAGGAAGTAGAGACTACCTAACTGGACGGTACGGCCAGGAAGATCTCTCTCACCTCCTCCCATGAGTCTCCCTCACTGATAATTGGCCTGTGCCGCCACCTTGACCAGAGCCAGAAGACTTGGTGCTTCATGACCAACCACTGTCTCATAACAGAGCAATGTATGATGTTCCACATGCCAAGGAAGAGGCCATTTCTATACCCATAACCAGGTTGTTACCAGGTATGCCACAAGCTCCAAACTCAGCACAAGCTCTCAGTCCTGCTACAGGGCCATGGGATGACGTTGAGCCTATCCCTGGCTCCCAGTCAGTGTGGAGCTATGGTTGGCTCAAGACAAAACAGATGCCCAAGAAGTCACCCTGGGGTTAAGCTGGCTCTTCCACACCGATGTCCTCAGTTACAAGCATTGGCAAGTGGATTATGGCACAATACTGTATATACAAGATTCTAACAAGTCAGTATGACCCCTTGGGTTTCATTTTACCCTATACCACCAGAGCCAAAACACTCTTTAGGCACCTTTGGGACAAGCACTGAGGAAGGGATGAACCACTTTTGCCTCAAGAGCTTCTGCAGCAGTGAAAAGGACTAAAGATGCTACGGCAGGTCACCCTGCCCCTAGCATATTTGTCAAAGGGGGTGGAAATAAACAGTCTGCACAGAGAGGTGCACATCTTTTGTAATGCTTTTGAGGAAGCTTATGACTCCGTAGCATACCTCCGAACCACGAACAAACATGGTAGCATATGTTTCCTTCCTAAAGCCCACTACAGAGTTCCTCCCAAGCAGGTCTACTCAGTGCCTTGACTGGAACTCTATTCTTCACTTACTGGTACGCAACTTTCACAGATGCTGAAGAGAGAGCTGACCATCACCACTTATTAGATAATACTATGCAGATGTAAAGTTTGTTGTCGGCACCCGAGATGTGGCCAAGGAGCTGACCGGTGGCTAACCCTGTGTTTACAACATATACTGTGTATTTTCGTGCGAGAAGTAATGCAAGGAAACCTAGTCCCAGGACTCCAGCTGTCCACCAGTGCGGAAGCAGGTGGACATGAGATGCAAGCCGTGTTAATTGGAGTAGCTGTACGGATCTGAGTGCAGTGCATCCACTCTGCAGCGCATCTGTTCTGCAACCAGTGTATTTTGGGGGTTATACTACAAAAAAACATTTTCTGTCTCTACTCAATGTGTGCGTGCTTGTGCTTGTGACGTGAGCACATGTCTTTGTATTGTTGAAGAGCAGTATTGTACTTAAAAGGGTGTTATTTGATTAAATAAATGGGTTGGGGTTAGGGTTAGATCAACTTTTAAATAATATCTGTATATCACCGTTGTGTTAACTTAACATTAGGCCAATTTCAAGTTTATAATTGTATCTTTAGTTTGATGTTACAATTTCATCTATCAATTAAGTATGATTTAAATCAGTCCCATATTTCCCATTCTTTAGACAGTTTAGACAGAAGGACTACTGCAGGTCACCCTGCCCCTGGCATATTTGTCAAAGGGGGTGGACATAAACGGTCTGCACAGAGAGGTGCACATATTTTGTAATGCCTCTGAGGAAGCTTATGACTCCGTAGCATACCTCCGAACCACAAACAAACATGGTAGCATACAGCGTAATTGGCTACTACAATGGGACAATTTCAAGTTTATTATTGTGTATCTTTAATTTGATGTTACGGTTTCATCGACAAATTAAGTATGATTTAAATCAATTCCATATTTCCCATTTTTTAGACAGTTGGAGGTGTTAGCTGTTTTGTCAGATGATTTTGGGACCAGTCAGTACCAGTCCTGTCACTCCTCAACAGCACACAAAAGTGAAGGGAGTCTCAATCCTCTAACAATGTGATTATAGCCGTCATGCAATTGCTATACATAGTTTATCTCAGCCAGTCTGTGGAAACATTTACAGTGAGTGAGCTCACATGACATACTCTGTATTGTTCTGCCTATAGTTGAAATAATTCCCTCTAATATGTATTGAAAGTAAACTGCGGCTGAACCCCAGTATGCTACTGTTCATCAATTCATGCAAGTTATGGCGTAGCTTCATCACTAGTCTGTTTTTTTTGGGCTCAGTCTTGGTCTCTCAACTTGGTCTTGGTCTTGGTCTTGTCTCGGTCTCAACACCCTCTGGTCTTGGTTTTGGTCTGGTCTTGTCTTTGTCTCAATACCCTCTGGTCTTGGTCTTGTCTTGGTCTCGGTTTAGGCGGTCTTGACTACAAGTCTAACACACATACATAAGCATTCACAAATACATTTTAGGCCCTGCCCATACAGCTTAATGTTCTGCCCTGATAGGTGGTATGCAAGAATAACTAATATCACAAGTCAATATAGTGGGTGTTGTAGTGAAGGAACCAAACTCAAAAAAGTGATGAACCAGAGCAAAGTCATGAGGGTATTTTTGGATAACAACTTGCTCTTACCGCTGTTGTTCTGCTTTTCCTCTGCTGTGTCCTCCTCTCTTTTTTCCTCCTCTTGCCAGTCACAGGGGAAATTTCATCTAAATGAGATGCACCAGACAGGAGATGTGATTCTAGGTGGACTTTTTGAAAATAACCTATTCTCTGCTGATCCTGATCTGTCTTTTATTTTAGAACCACATCAGTCCAACTGCTATGGGTGAGTATGTAAGAGAAACAGAAAAATGAAGAAGCTGAGAGAAATTATGTCACTAAGTGTGACAATGTTATGATTATCTTGTTGTTACTATGAAAACATTACATCACTCCCTTATTAAAGCATTTACATTTTATTGTGGGTGAAGATAATGATGAATTAAATAATAAATTGCAGTAGCTGTGAAACGTGTAGCTTTGCTCAATTACTGTATAATGTATTTTGAATACTAAACACTTGTATTATGTATCAGTTTTAATGTTATAGGATACAGACATGCTCAGACCATGGCCTTTGCTATTGATGAGATCAACAGAAACTCCAACCTGCTGCCTGATGTGACTCTGGGATACAGTCTGTATGATCACTGCAACCAACTACGAATAGGATTTCGTGCAGCACTGACCTTAGTCAGTGGTCAAGAAGAGCAAGTTACATTAGAGGAAAACTGTGTAGGAACTCCTCCAGTCCTAGGGATTGTGGGTGATTCTTCCTCCACACGTTCTATTGCCATATCCACATTGTTAGGTTTGTACAGAGTGCCTCTGGTAAGTTGATTTGCCTCTGAAGTCAATCATTGCTTAAAATGATTAGCATTTTATTTAACTGCAAATTTAAAATAAGTTGTAAAGATGCAAGTGACTATGACTGATATTAGAATACAAGATTTAATATTTTTTGCAGGTGAGTTATTTTGCCACATGTTCCTGCCTGAGTGACAGACAAAAGTTCCCATCTTTCTTCAGGACGATCCCCAGTGATGCTTTCCAGGTGAAAATCTGTCTGCAAAAAAATGAAAATGAAAAAAATTAATCACTAGCCATGTTGTGTCTCATTTTCATAGTTGTGTGATGTCAAATATTCAACACTTAAAGACTTGATTAAACATGAGTCTTTGATGAACCTGTTTAGCAGGATTTCTAGTGAAAGATGATTCCAGCCTGTGCACGAATCCCTCTGCTCTGTGTCCACATAGGTGAATGCTATGATTCAGATTCTTAAACACTTTGGTTGGACTTGGGCAGGTCTGCTCATCAGTGATGATGATTATGGAGTCCACGCTGCCCGATCATTTCACTCTGATCTGGGTCCAGCTGGTGGAGGTTGTCTGGCTTACACAGAAATTTTGCCCTGGGGTGACGACCCTGCTGAACTCAGGAGAATAGTGGATTTGATGATAACATCTAAAGCTCAAGTTGTGATTGTATTTGCACAAGAAATTCACATAATTAACATCATGAAAGAGGTCAGTCCTGAAAAAAGTTACGTGACCAAAACCTTTTGGCCTTTTAAAAATAGAATTGATGTTAGAACTGTAATTTGTACTTCAGTTTTAAAGTAAGTTTGCTTATGAGAACATAATACATTTGCATGTTACACTCTGTTACACATGTGTTCATGACTTGGAGACTTACATACACTTCCTCATAAGAAAGTATAAATGTATATACTATATACATTCATTTGACATAATATAACATACCTGTAACTTTTTTTTAGAATGCTGCTAAGTTGTTGGAGTAAGATTGCTTGGGAGAACAAATAGTCCCTTGTTATACTGTTTGTGTAAGGGTTTGTTTTTGACTGAGGGAACTATATCATGTTTTACTGCTATAATAGTATGAATGTATATATTTAAAATGCAATGTACAGGTGGTGAGGCAGAATGTGACAGGCCTGCAGTGGATGGCCAGTGAAGCCTGGTCGTCAGCTGCTGTGCTCCAGACTCCTCACCTCATGCCATACCTGGGTGGAACACTGGGCATCTCCATTCGTCGAGGAGAAATACCAGGGTTCCGGGACTTCATGTTACAAATACGTCCTGACCTACATCACAACAACACAAATGGAAAAAGTGTGGTGAGTCTTTCCCTCTGATTCGGTATATGTGACATTAATATCCTGGCATTAATTAAGAATTGTATTTACTCTCAGGTAAATCAGTTTTGGGAACACACATTTCAGTGTAGATTTGCACCACCTCCAGCTGGTTGGGTGGAAGCTGGAGGAGAAGTATGTACTGGACAGGAAGTTCTAGAGAATGTGGAGACTGAGCTCCTCGATGTTTCAGACCTCAGGTCAGAGTATAATGTGTATAAGGCTGTGTACGCTCTGGCATATGCTCTTGATGACATGCTGCAGTGTGAGCCAGGGAGAGGACCTTTCAGCAACAACACCTGTGCTCATTTACAAAAACTGGAGCCATGGCAGGTGTGATATCAGTTGACACTCGACTCCTAACTTTGTATATTTATATATATTAGTGTACGAAATATATATTTTTATTTTGGAAGAGCTGACAGAACAATAAAGATATGATAGATAAATTAAGCATGTCACTTTCCCTTAAGTGACATTGGATTTTAATCATTTGAAAAAGTAAGTGAAATATGGTATGTGATAGTTTGATTTTTAATTCTAGGTACTGCTGAACATACAACATATAATAGAACAAATAGAAGGTATTCTTTCGGTCTCTTTTATTATATTTGCATGCTTCTGTGCTAGTGAAAGATACAAGTTATTACAGGCTTTCAAATTTGCAGTTCATCCATACATTCTAAAGTTTTGGTTGGCTGCACATTTTTGTCCAAACCTGAGCCCTAAAAAATACTGACCAAAAGAGACCCAGACCTGATACAGTTATTGTAAGCTGAAGCATACTTGTTATATGTGGTTATGGCAAATGACAGAATTATGGATCATCTAATATCTAAATCTGTCTTTCCCATTCTTGTATGATATATTAGGGGAATTATTTCAATCTGTGTACAAAGGCTAACTTGAAGTCACAATTAACTTCCTTTTTGGCTAACTTTAAGTCACAATTAACTTCCTTTTAAGTCGATATTGGCATTAGGAATTTGTTCCACGGTTGTTCAGCTGAAGCAAGCAACCACTGGGCACTAATTACAGTTTTCTGTTTTTCTTCTCTGTCTAATTCTAATATCAAAGCTTGTGTATTATTTGGAAAAAGTCAACTTCACCACGACATTTGGCGATCGAGTGTCATTTGATGAGAATGGTGATGCCTTACCAATATATGACATCATGAACTGGGTGTGGCTCCCTGATGGAAAAACTAAAGTTCAGAGAGTGGGTGAGGTTAAGAGGTCAGCTTTCAAAGGTGGAGAAGTCACACTGGATGAAGACAAAATCTTCTGGAACTTTGAATCCAAACAGGTTTCTCCTTAATTTTACTACTATCTCTTTGCCCAACTTATTGGGTTGAATTCTTACTTTTCCTCTGTGACTCTGCATTAGATTGCTGTAACACATTTTCAATGAATGTTGTCACCCACCCTAGTCTATGTTGGTACAGGCAAACCCCATGTGAACATATGTGTGCAACCCTACATTTTGTGACTATTGACCGTACTCAGCAAATGCTCATACATTGGATCCACAATCCTTTCCATTACAGCTGGTGGTATATATTTGTTTTGGGTGAAGGGTCAACAAAAGTTATGATAAACATGAGCGGCTTGTTTGAAGTTTTTTGGGGAGGTGTGTCGGTACAAACACCTGTACAACCCATCATTCAAAGACTGCAAGGATATAAAACCTTTTTTTTTTAAATTGCATGTACATTTAAACAGACATGAGCAGCAACTCTCTGCAGAAAAGTATGAAAAAGTAAGATATGATAACATATTGATCTTTCTCCACACAGCCTCCTCGGTCAGTATGCAGTGAGAGCTGTCTTCCAGGTACCCGCATGGCCAGAAAGAAGGGGGAACCTGAGTGTTGTTTTGACTGTGTCCCTTGTTCTGAGGGAAAGATCAGCAATATGACTGGTGAGTGTAAACTTTTAAACACCTGAGTTCAGAGATGTCGAGGCAGATGTTCTTACACTCAATCGACAATCAAGGTGTTAAGTCCTGTTTAACAGGTTTTTTTGCTCTCCACTATTGCCAAGTGCAATACTCAGTCAAGTCTTGACATTACCATGTAAAAGTGTGTGCATGTTATGAATTGGCAGTATACAGATAAAATTGAATTGCACTCTACCTTGACTAAGACGACAACGACGAAAAAAAACAAAAACAGAAAACTTATACATAGCACTTATGACTAGCACTTCATAGTTTGGCTTACTTGAAGCTCTTATTTACTTCTAGCTCTTCTTTGTACCTAAATGTTTAAATGCACTTATTGTAAGTCGCTTTGGATAAAAGCGTCTGCTAAATGACATGTAATGTAATGTTATGAATTGAATTGAGTTGTATAAACTTGTATCTCATTACTCTTTTCTCAGACTCCATGGAATGCACCAGTTGTCCAGAAGATTTCTGGTCCAGCCCCCAACGTGACCACTGTGTTCCTAAGAAAATAGAGTTCCTCTCCTACCATGAGCCTCTGGGTATCTGCTTGACAACAACCTCACTGTTGGGCACATGTGTCTGTGTCGTTGTTCTGGGCATCTTCGTCCATCATCACAGCACACCTATAGTTCGTGCCAACAATTCAGAACTCAGTTTTCTTCTCCTGGTGTCACTCAAATTGTGTTTCTTGTGTTCATTGCTCTTCATTGGACGACCCAGATTATGGACTTGTCAACTAAGACATGCAGCATTTGGCATCAGCTTTGTGCTTTGTGTCTCATGTATCCTGGTGAAAACCATGGTGGTTCTGGCTGTGTTCAGGGCTTCCAAACCAGGAGGTGAATCTAGTCTGAAGTGGTTTGGTGCTGTGCAGCAGAGAGGGACAGTTCTGGTTCTGACTTCTGTTCAAGCAGCAATCTGCACTGCCTGGCTTGTCTCTGCTTCACCAGTGCCTCATAAAAACACCCAGTATCACAGTGACAAGATAGTTTATGAGTGTATAATTGGTTCCACAGTTGGTTTTGCAGTTTTACTTGGTTATATTGGTTTACTGGCTGTCCTCAGTTGTTTGTTAGCTTTTCTAGCAAGGAATCTTCCAGACAGTTTCAATGAGGCCAAACTCATCACTTTCAGCATGCTGATCTTCTGTGCAGTGTGGGTGGCCTTTGTCCCTGCTTATATCAGCTCACCAGGCAAATATGCAGATGCAGTGGAGATATTTGCCATCCTGGCCTCCAGTTTTGGCATCTTGGTGGCACTTTTTGGACCTAAATGTTACATAATCCTGTTAAAACCAGAGAAAAATACAAAGAAGGCCATCATGGGTCGTGGCACCACAACATTTCAAAGTTAATACAGCTGTCTCTCTGGCTGCTCCACTCTCTATTTTAGAATTGACTCATATTTACCAGACAACAATGGAGGGAATAAAGATAATAAATAAACAGATTACATTATTTATTCTGTTGTTTTTCTCGAACCACTTATATGTTAATGGACCATATTTAGTCATGCCATATTAAAATCAATTTATAGACATGAGAACGAGGACCAATTATGAACAATTTACACGTTACATCCTGTTTTGTGACAAAATGGCAGCTAAATTCAAAATGGCTGACTTCCTGTTGGGACAAGATTGTGTTAATAGACATGTTCAGGCTCAGTCTTTTGTGTCACGTATGAAGTTTTGAGGTGATCGATCAATGTATGTCAAAACAGTAGGGATCTTCCTTTTTCGTGGCAAATGGTCGAAACTCACCAGGATTTCCGTAGTCACACCCTTTTGAATCCACGAAACCTATCAATAACATTTTGTCTTTGATGTGATTAGATTTCAAATGTTGGTACAAAAACCACACATTTACGAAGCACGCCAAAATGAACACAGTATTCCCACCAAGTTTCAGGAAATTTGGGAAATTCTGTGGAACGTAATTTGAGCTTTTTTTTGTGCAAAGTTTCTAGAGTTTGTATGCACGTTATTCACCTCAAAAAATGACCACAAGGTCTCTGAATAATAATAATAATAATATTTCATGACATGTCAGAGTTTCATATAATACAATAATTCAGAAATGACACAAGTGAAACACTAATTATATATAATGGTTGACCAGTAAAGTTCACTTACTTGAATGAAGATTAGCAACATCCAGAAACTAGGTTTAAATGTGTGGGGAATGAGAATTAGTTGTTCTATCTTTGAATAAATGATAATTACAAAGATGGTTGCAAGCTCATCATTAAAATTTTGCTTACTACTGATTCGCTTATAATAATGTCAAAATTAAGAAAAGATGGCCAATCACACATGTTCTGTAGAGGGGGTGTTCAAATGTTCCAAAGTGACTATTTAGATAGTTGAAGGTGTCAAGATATTAGTCAATTGTAAGCAAAAACATTTATATGAAATAATTTACTCTTGAGTTATCATATCTATTCATCTATTTATAGTTTTCAGCGTGTCCATTTACAAACAATTTAAAACTTGAAATACAAACAGTTGCACTGTGAAGACAAAAGAATGATATGTAATTGACACATGACGTTGCTGAGGACCTGCCCCTACTGCTAGTTATTCTGCTCTGATAGGTGATGTGCAAGAATAAACATTATCATGAGTCAATAAAATGTGTGATGTAGTGAAAGGACTGAAGAGAAAAAGTCATGAGGATATTCTCAGACAGCAAGTTGCTCTTGCTAATGTTCTCCTGCTTTCACTCCACTCTGTCCTCCTCTCTTTATTCCTCCTCTTGTCAGAATTAAATTGAGTTTAAAAAGACTAAACAGACTCAACTGTAAACATAACAGATGCTAATTGCCCATAATTACCTGAATGAAGGACATTATTTTTTAATAAGAATAAGGTAAACTGTGAACATTTTCAACTTCACATTCAGTAAGTCTGACAGTCTCAGTTTGTACTCAGATTCATTCTGTTTTCAAAGCACACATCTTTCTTTGTTAAATATGAATGTCACTCTCAAATTCTTAATACTGCTTTAATGTCAGCTTTATCTGCATTTGCACAGATTTTGCACCTTTCCTTGTACCAATGTTATCCACAGGTGATAGTTATCATGTTTGGTGTATCACCAGGGGCACAGCCAATTTCAGCTGAACAGTGATGTCACATTGTCTTTGTCTCCGTTGCTGCTGTAGTTCACTGGGAAACCATAGTTTTTCCAAACAGCAGACCTGAAGGAGCTTGGTGGCTCCTCAGGCTCTGGCTTCTCACTTGCATTCTCCATACAAGGCTTGTCTGTGCTAATGTTAGATGTTAAACTCCTCTTAAACTGAAGGCGTTTGCTTTAACTGCTTGACGAAAACATGTGAGAATGGCCATAATGTGACATCTTTGGGGGGAATGAGGAAGGTTCCACTCTGCATAAGCGTGTTTACTGCTGAACATACATTTTTTTAAAGTTTATATGTGTGTACCAAAAAACTGGTTGGTACAAGTGTGTATTCATCCCGAAAGTCCTGTACTGAATGAGTCTTTGATGAACTAACAGGATTTCTCGTGAAAGATGATTCCAGCCTGTGCACTAATCCCTCTGCTCTGTGTCCACATAGGTGAATGCTATGATTCAGATTCTGAAACACTTTGGTTGGACTTGGGCAGGTCTTCTCTTCAGTGGTGATGATTATGGAGTCCACACTGCCCGATCCTTTCACTCTGATCTGGGTCCAGCTAGTGGAGGTTGTCTGGCTTACACAGAGATTTTACCCTGGGTTGACGACCCTGCTGAATTAAGGAGAATAGTGGATGTGATGAGGAAATCTACAGCTTGAGTGGTGATGTCTACTTGCCTTAAGTCAGCACATATTGCCACATATCCATGACATCCTCTGTCTCTGTATTGTTCTGCCTGTAGTTGAAATAACTCCCTCTAATATGTATTGAATGTAAACTGCGGCTGAACCCCAGTATGCTGCTGTTCTTCAGTTCATGCAAGTTTTGTGTAGTGTAACTTCAACACTAGTCTGTTTGTTTTTTTTCTGGGCTTGGTCTTGTCTTGACCTGGTCTTGGCCTTGACTTGGTCTGTCTTGGTCTTGTCTCGGTCTCAATACCCTCTGGTCTTTGTCTTGTCTTGGTCTCGGTTTAGGCGGTCTTGACTACAAGTCTAACACACATACACAAGCATTCACAAATACATTTTAGGCCCTGCCCATACAGCTTAATGTTCTGCCCTGATAGGTGGTATGCAAGAATAACTAATATCACAAGTCAATATAGTGGGTATTGTAGTGAAGGAACCAAACTCAGAAAAGTGTTGAACCAGAGCAAAGTCATGAGGGTATTTTTGGACCACAACTTGCTCTTAATACTGTTGTTCTGCATTTCGTCTTCTGTGTCCACCTCAATTTTTTCCTCCTCTTGCCAGTCACAGGGAAAATTTGATCTAAATGAGATGCATCAGACAGGAGATGTGATTCTAGGTGGACTTTTTGAAAATAACATGTTCTCTGCTGATCCTGATCTGTCTTTTATTTTAGAGCCACGTCAGTCTAACTGCTATGGGTGAGTATGTAAGATAAACAGAAAAATGAAGAAGCTGAGAGAAATTATGTCACTAAGTGTGACAATGTTCTGATTATCTTGTTATTACTATGAAAACATTACATCACTCCCTTATTAAAGCATTTACATTTTATTGTGGGTGAAGATGTGGGTGATGAATTAAATAATAAATTGCAGTATCTGTAGCTGTGGAATGTGTAGCTTGGCTCAATTAGAATATATTTTGAATACTAAACACTTGTATTTTGTGTCAGTTTTAATGTTATAGGATACAGACATGCTCAGACCATGGCCTTTGCTATTGATGAGATCAACAGAAACTCCAACCTGCTGCCTGATGTGACTCTGGGATACAGTCTGTATGATCACTGCAACCAACTACGAATTGGATTTCGTGCAGCACTGGCCTTAGTCAGTGGTCAAGAAGAGCAAGTTACATTAGAGGAAAACTGTGTAGGAACTCCTCTTGTCCTAGGGATTGTGGGTGATTCTTCCTCCACACGTTCTATTGCCATATCATCATTGTTAGGTTTGTACAGAGTGCCTCTGGTAAGTTGATCTGCCTCTGAAGTCAATCATTGCTTAAAATGATTAGCATTTTATTTAACTGCAAATTTAAATTAAGTTGTAAAGATGTATGCAAGTGGCTATGACTGGTATTAAGATACAAGATTTAATATTTTTCGCAGGTGAGTTATTTTGCCACATGTTCCTGCCTGAGTGACAGACAAAAGTTCCCATCTTTCTTCAGGACGATCCCCAGTGATGCTTTCCAGGTGAAAATTTGTCTGCAGAAAAAAATGAAAATGATAAAAAAAAATGAATCACTAGCCATGTTGTGTCTCATTTTCATAGTTGTGTGATGTCAAATATTCAACACTTAAAGACTTGATTAAACATGAGTCTTTGATGAAGCTGTTTAGCAGGATTTCTAGTGAAAGATGATTCCAGCCTGTGCACTAATTCCTCTGCTCTGTGTCCACATAGGTGAATGCTATGATTCAGATTCTTAAACACTTTGGTTGGACTTGGGCAGGTCTGCTCATCAGTGATGATTATTATGGAGTCCACGCTGCCCGATCCTTTCACTCTGATCTGGGTCCAGCTGGTGGAGGTTGTCTGGCTTACACAGAGACTTTTCCTCGGGATGACGACCCTGCTGAGTTCAGGAGAATAGTAGATGTGATGAGGAAATCTACAGCTCGAGTGGTGATTGTGTTTACAAACCAGATTGATATGATTAACCTCATGAAAGAGGTCAGTCCTTAAAGAGATATATTGTGAAAACACATTTAGCCTTTGAAAAACAGATTTTGTTACTAATATATAAATTGTAATTTGCTTAAGTTGCTGCAAAGAAGGTTTTAGAGTAATCATATTTACCAGGGCTAATGGAAAACTGCTGAACTAAGGAGAATAGTGGATTTGATGATAACATCTAAAGCTCAAGTTGTGATTGTATTTGCACAAGAAATGCACATAATTAACATCATGAAAGAGGTCAGTTCTGAAAAAAGTTATGTGACCAAAACCCTTTAGCCTGTAAAAATAGAATTGATGATGTTACAACTGTAATTTGTACTATAGTTTTAAAGTAAGTTTGCTTATGAGAACATAATGAATTTTGCATGTTACACTCTGTTACACATTTGTTTATGACTTGGAAACTGATATACACTTGCTCATAAGCAATGATACACCTATGTTCATACCTGTATTTTAAGAATGCTGCTAAGGTTTTGGAGTAAGATTGCTTGGGAGAACAAATAGAATGTCACTTGTTATACTGTGTGTAAGGGTTTGTTTTTGACATCAACTGAGGGAACCAGAATGCAGCAGCTCGACTGGTCTTCAATTTACCAAAGTTCTCCCATACTACACCGCTCCTCCACTCCCTTCACTGGCTTCCTGTAGCTGCACGCATCCGATTCAAGACTAGTGCCTTCATTCCATGCTACAAATGGATCCAGTCCAGCCTACATCCAGGACATGATCAAACCCTACACCCCAGCCTGCCCAATCCGCATCGGCAAACTGGCTTGCTGCCGCCTCACTAAGAGGATCGCAGAGGCATTCGCCGAGCTCATGACTGTTCTCCGTCTCCCCATCGACATCCAGACAGCTGAAAGCCCCCACATCTTCCGCCACCGACTAAAAACACATCTCTTTCAACTTTACCTCAACTAAGACGACGATGACAAAAAAAAACCTTACTTGTACATCTCACTTATGACTAGCACTTTATAGTTTGGCTTACTTAAAGCACTTACTACTTCTAGCTCTTGTTTGCACCCAAATGTTGAATGCACTTGTAAGTCTGCTAAATGAAATGTAATGTAATGTAACTATATCATGTTTTACTGGTATAATAGTATGAATGTATATATTTACAATGAAATGTACAGGTGGTGAGGCAGAATGTGACAGGCCTGCAGTGGATGGCTAGTGAAGCCTGGTCATCAGCTGCTGTGCTCCAGACTCCTCACCTCATGCCATACCTGGGTGGAACACTGGGTATCTCCATTCGTCGAGGAGAAATACCAGGGTTCCGGGACTTCATGTTACAAATACGTCCTGACCTACATCACAACAACACAAATGGAAAAAGTGTGGTGAGTCTTTCCCTCTGATTCGGTATATGTGACATTAATATCCTGGCATTAATTAAGAAATGTATTTACTCTCAGGTAAATCAGTTTTGGGAACACACATTTCAGTGTAGATTTGCACCACCTCCAGCTGGTTGGGTGGAAGCTGGAGGAGAAGTATGTACTGGACAGGAAGTTCTAGAGAATGTGGAGACTGAGCTCCTCAATGTTTCAGACCTCAGGTCAGAGTATAATGTGTATAAGGCTGTGTACTCTCTGGCGTATGCTCTTGATGACATGCTGCAGTGTGAGCCAGGGAGAGGACCTTTCAGCAACAACACCTGTGCTCATTTACAAAAACTGGAGCCATGGCAGGTGTGTTATCAGTCTCTTTTATTTTATTTGCATGCTTCTGTGCTAGTGAAAGATACAAGCCATTAGAGGCTTTCAAATTTACAGTTCATCCATACATTCTAGAGTGTTGGTCGGCTGCACATTTTTGTCCAAACCTTACTGAGCCCTAAAAAATACTGACCAAAAGATACCCAGACCTGATACAGTTAGTGTAAGATGAAGCATACTCGTTATATGTGGTTATGGCAAATGACAGAATTATAGATCATCTAATATCTAAATCTGTCTTTCCCATTTGTGTACAATATATTTGGGGAATTATTTTATTCTGGGCACAAAGGTTAACTTTAACACAATTAACTTTCTTTTAAGTTGATATTGCATGTTATATGAGGAATAATATAATAACGGTTGTTCAGCTGAAGCAAACCACTAGGCACTAATTACATATTTTCTTTCTGGTTTTTCTTCTATGTCTAATTCTAATATCAAAGCTTGCGTATTATTTGGAAAAAGTGAACTTCACCACGACATTTGGCGATCAAGTGTCATTTGATGAGAATGGTGATGCCTTACCAATATATGACATCATGAACTGGGTGTGGCTCCCTGATGGAAAAACTGAAGTTCAGAGAGTGGGTGAGGTTAAGAGTTCAGCTTTCAAAGGTGGAGAAGTCACACTGGATGAAGACAAAATCTTCTGGAACTTTGAATCCAAACAGGTTACTTCTTAATTTTACTACTATCTCTTTGCCCCACTGATAGGGTTGAATTCTCACTTTTCTTCTGTGACTATACATTAGATTGCTGTAATACATTTTCACTGAATGTTGTCACCCACCCTAATCTATGTTGGTACAGGCAAACCCCATGTGAACATATGTGTGCAACATTTTGTGACCATTGACCATACTCGGCAAATGCTCATACATTACATCCACAATCCTTTCCATTACAGCTGGTGGGATACATTTGTTTTGGTTGAAGAGACAACAAAAATTATGATAAACATGAACGGCTTGTTTGAGGTTATGTGGCGAGGTTTGTTGGTACAAACACCTGTACAACCCATCATTCAAAGACTGCAAGGTTATAAAAAAAAATTCTGCCAAAAATTTAAATTCTACCAAGGTCACTGAAATGAGTTGGGAGAACAGTGGGCAATACATGCAAACAGACATGATCAGCAACCCTCTGCAGAAAATAATGAAAACTTAAGATATGATAACATATTGATCTCTTACACAGCCTCCTCGGTCAGTGTGCAGTGAGAATTGTCCTCCAGGTACCCGCATGGCCAGAAAGAAGGGGGAACCTGAGTGTTGTTTTGACTGTGTCCCTTGTTCTGAGGGGAAGATCAGCAATACTACTGGTGAGTGTAAACTTTCAAACACCACAGTTCAGAAATGTCGAGACAGATGTCTAACACTCAATCTACAATCTAGGTGATAAATCCTGTTAAAAGGGTTTTTGTTATTTTTTGCTGTCCACTATTGTCAAGTACAATACTCAGTCAAGTCTTGACCTTACCATGTAAAAGTGTATTCAGATGATGCATGCTATGAATTGGCAGTATACAGATAAAATTGAATTGAGTTGTATAAACTTGTATCTCATTCCTCTTTGCTCAGATTCCATGGAATGCACTAGTTGTCCAGAAGATTTCTGGTCCAGCCCCCAGCGTGACCACTGTCTTCCTAAGAAAATAGAGTTCCTCTCCTACCATGAGCCTCTGGGTATCTGCTTGACAACCACCTCACTGTTGGGCACATGTATCTGTGTTGTTGTTCTGGGCATCTTCATCCATCATCACAGCACACCTATAGTTCGTGCCAACAATTCAGAACTCAGTTTTCTTCTCTTGTTGTCACTCAAATTGTGTTTCTTGTGTTCATTGCTCTTCATTGGACGACCCAGATTATGGACTTGTCAACTAAGACATGCAGCATTTGGCATCAGCTTTGTCCTTTGTGTCTCATGTATCCTGGTGAAAACCATGGTGGTTCTGGCTGTGTTCAGGGCCTCCAAACCAGGAGGTGAATCTAGTCTGAAGTGGTTTGGTGCTGTGCAGCAGAGAGGGACAGTTTTGGTTCTGACTTCTGTTCAAGCAGCAATCTGCACTGCCTGGCTTGTCTCTGCTTCACCAGTGCCTCATAAAAACACCCAGTATCACAGTGACAAGATAGTTTATGAATGTATAGTTGGGTCCACGGTTGGTTTTGCAGTTTTACTTGGTTATATTGGTTTCCTGGCCGTCCTCAGTTGTGTGTTAGCTTTTTTAGCAAGGAATCTTCCAGACAGTTTCAATGAGGCCAAACTCATCACTTTCAGCATGCTGATCTTCTGTGCAGTGTGGGTGGCCTTTGTCCCTGCTTACATCAGCTCACCAGGCAAATATGCAGATGCAGTTGAGATATTTGCCATCCTGGCCTCCAGTTTTGGCCTTTTGGTGGCACTGTTTGGACCCAAATGTTACATAATCCTGTTAAAACCAGAACAAAACACAAAGAAAGCTATCATGGGTCGAGGCACCACAACATATCAAAGTTAAAACTGCTGTCTCTCTGGCTGCTCTACTCTCTATTTTAGAATTGAGTCACATTACCAGATAACAATGGAGGGAATAAAGATAATAAATAAACCAATTACATTATTTATTCTACCATTTTCTCTACCAGTTTATTTGTTAATGGACCATATTTTGTCATGCCATATTAAAATCAATTTATAGACATGAGAAAGAGGACCAATTATGAACAAGTTACATGGCACTTACTGTTTTGTGGCGAAATGGCGGCTAAATTCAAAATGGCTGACTTCCTGTTCGGTCAAGTTTGTGAAATTCACCAGGATTTCAGTAGCCACACCCTTTTGAATCCACAAAACCTATCAATAACATTTAGTCTTTGATGTGATTAGATTACAAATGTTGGTACAAAAAAAATACACTCAGAGGAGTTTCTTCATTTACAAAGCACACAAATCGCCGAAATGAACACAATATTCCCACCAGGTTTCAGGAAATTTGGGAAATTCAGTGGAACTTAATTTGGGCTTGTCTCGGAATAATAATAATAATTATAATATACTGTATATGAAAACAATTCCTCGCACAAATTCATGCCAGGACCAGATTATAATACTAATCATAATAGTAATTCCAATACAATAAAGATACATACGCTTAGATACATTTGCAAGTAGAATAGTGACAGTCAAGCCATGGCGTGCCAAGTCGTGCTGGAATTTTACCATAGTGGAAAAGGGCCATTAGCAAACTGAAGTGGATCTAACAGTTCTATAGCTAGTGGTAGAAGAAGTCAGGAGACAGGAGGAAGGAGAGCAATATGCCAAAACTGTATCAATGGCCAAGCAAGGGAGATGGACTTACTGGGAGGGCCTAGGGAAGAAAATGCTCAGCTGGCGTGACATCTGGCAGCATCCTTCAATCAGCGCTGGATTGGAAATTGGAAGTGGACCTTGATAAGAAGCTTGTGTTTCCCCCAGAAATGGTCGCTACGACACTCCGGCCAGACATGGTCCTGTGGTCTCCAACAACAAAGCTAGGATATGTTGTGGAATTAACAGCACCATGGGAACTTGGGGTTGAAGAGGCTTATGAGAGGAAAAGTAACAAATATTCCGACCTGGCAGCTGAAGCATCCCAGAACGGCTGGAAGACCAACATCTTCCCAGTAGAAGTGGGATGCAAGGGATTTGTTGCCACATCTACCACCAGTCTGCTGAGAAAAATAGGGGTGAAGGGTCGCTCTCTTCAACAGGCCATCAAGTCCATGTCAGGTGCTGCTGAACAAAGCAGTAACTGGCTCTGGATCAAGCGTAAGGACCCCTATTGGGCAGGCTTAGGCCCGACTCAGGGAGAAGGACGCCCCTGCCATGCAGAGCCCATTAGGGATATGGAGGGTATGGCATGGAGGGGGGTGTACCTGAGATGCTGGGTACACCGTTGAGCCCTCGGGAGATGTTGTGGGCTCCAATCAATGAAACGTCGATGAAGCAGGGTGTCCACCTGATGACCCTACTGACATAGCTTACCCTCCTTTTCACCACTCCACACCGACTGCTACTGTCAAGAGTTTCCAACTCAAGGGATTGAAACATCTAGTTCTATTAGCTTTACTACCTGCAACAATCTTCCGCTTGATGAGCTTCTAGAAATATTTCATGACTTGTCAGAGTTTCATATAATACAATAATTCAGAAATGATACAAGAGAAGCACTAATCTTCACTTGAGTGAAGATTAGCAACATCCAGAAACTAGGTTCCTTCCTGTACGCACCATGATGCCTGCTGATGCAACTCTTGAGTCCTTAGAGCCTCTGAACTCCTCGTCAAGGCTGCTGATTGGGAGCTGGAGCTTATTGGTGTAATTAGTGTAATTTAAAACTTGAAATACAAACAGTTGCACTGTAAAGATCAATGACAAAAGAAGGATATCTAATTGACTCATGACTTTGCCCCTACTGCTAGTTATTCTGCCTTGATAGGTGATGTGCAAGAATAAACATTATCATGAGACAATAAAATGTGTGATGTAGTGAAAGGACTGAAGAGGAAAAGTCATGACGATATTTTTAGACAACAAGTTGCTCTTGCTAAGTTCTCCTGCTTTCTGCTCTGGCTTCTCACTTACATCCTCCATACAAGGCTTGTCTGTGTTATGCTTTTAGACACGAGACTGGAGGACTCAAATGCACGACACAACGGCAATGTAAAGTTTAACAAAAGTTACTTGATAATAATATCAAAAAAACGCTCACAAGGAGGATCAAAAACAGGCGGTTGCTTTACTAGTCATGTCAGTCTTCAACAGCACACAAAAGTTAAGGGAGTCTCAATCCTCTAATAATGCAGTTACAGCCGTCATGCAATTGCTACACATAGTTTATCTCAGCCAGTCTGTAAAAACATTTACAGTGAGTGAGCTCATATGACATAATCTGTCTCTGTATTGTTCTGCCTGTAGTTGAAGTCATTCCTTCTAATTATGTATTGAATGTAAACTGCGGCTGAACCCCAGTATGCTACTGTTCAGCAATTCATGCAAGTTATGGTGTAACTTCAACACGAGTTTGTTTGTTTTTTTCCCGGGCTCGGTCTTGTCTCGGTATTGTCTTGAGCTGGTCTTGGCCTTGACTTGGTCTGCCTTGGTCTTGATCTTGTCTTAGTCTCGGTTTAGGCGGTCTTGACTACAAGTCTAACACACATACACAAGCATTCACAAATACATTTTAGGCCCTGCCCATACAGCTTAATGTTCTTCCCTGATAGGTGGTATGCAAGAATAACTAATATCACAAGTCAATATAGTGGGTATTGTAGTGAAGGAACCAAACTCAAAAAAGTGATGAACCAGAGCAAAGTCATGAGGGTATTTTTGGACAACAACTTGCTCTTACTACTGTTGTTCTGCTTTTCCTCTGTTGTGTCCTCCTCTCTTTTTTCCTCCTCTTGCCAGTCACAGGGAAAATTTCATCTGAATGAGATGCACCAGACAGGAGATGTGATTCTTGGTGGACTTTTTGAAAATAACCTATTCTCTGCTGATCCTGATCTGTCTTTTATTTTAGAGCCACATCAGTCTAACTGCTATGGGTGAGTCTGTAAGAGAAACAACAATTATGAAGCTGAGAGAAATTATGTCACTAAGTTTGACAATTTTCTTAATATCTTGTTATTACTATGAAAACATTACATGATTCTGACCTCATTAAAGCATTTACATTTTATCATGGGTGAAGATAATGATAAATTCAATAATAAATTGCAGTTGCTGTGAAACGTGTAGCTTTGCTCAATTACTGTATAATATATTTTGAATACTAAACACTTTTTGTATTTTGTATCAGTTTTAATGTTATAGGATACAGACATGCTCAGACCATGGCCTTTGCTATTGATGAGATCAACAGAAACTCCAACCTGCTGCCTGATGTGACTCTGGGATACAGTCTGTATGATCACTGCAACCAACTACGAATTGGATTTCGTGCAGCACTGGCCTTAGTCAGTGGTCAAGAAGAGCAAGTTACATTAGAGGAAAACTGTGTAGGAACTCCTCTTGTCCTAGGGATTGTGGGTGATTCTTCCTCCACACGTTCTATTGCCATATCCACTTTGTTAGGTTTGTACAGAGTGCCTCTGGTAAGTTGATCTGCCTCTGAAGTCAATCATTGCTTTTATTTATTTGCAAATTTAAATTAAATTGTAAAGATGTATGCAAGTAACTATGACTGGTATTAAGATACAAGATTTAATATTTTTTGCAGGTGAGTTATTTTGCCACATGTTCCTGCCTGAGTGACAGACAAAAGTTCCCATCTTTCTTCAGGACGATCCCCAGTGATGCTTTTCAGGTGAAAATCTGTCTGCAGAAAAAATGAAAATGAAAAAAATGAATCACTAGCCATGTTGTGTCTCATTTTCAGAGGTGTGTGGTGTCAAATATTCAACACTTTAAGACTTGATTAAACATGAGTCTTTGATGAACGTGTTTAGCAGGATTTCTCGTGAAAGATGATTCCAACCTGTGCACTAATCCCTATGTGATGTGTCCCTGCTCTGTGTCCACATAGGTCAATGCTATGATTCAGATTCTAAAACACTTTGGTTGGATTTGGGCAGGTCTGCTCATCAGTGATAATGATTATGGAGTCCATGCTGCCCGATCCTTTCACTCTGATCTGGGCCCAGCTGGTGGAGGTTGTCTGGCTTACACAGAGATTTTACCCAGTGTTTATGACCCTGTTGAACTAAGGAGGATAGTGGATGTGATGAGGAAATCTACAGCTCGAGTGGTGATTGTGTTTTCAAACCAGAGTCGTATGATTAACCTAATAAAAGAGGTCAGTCCTTACAGAGATATGTTGTAAAAACCCTTTTAACATTTGAAAAACAGATTTTGTTACTAATATATTAATTGTAACTTAAATTGCTGCAAAGAAGGTTTTAGAGTAATTTTATTTACCAGGACAAATGGAAGACTCTGCTGAACTAAGGAGAATAGTGGTTTTGATGATAACTTCTAAAGCTCAAGTTGTGATTGTATTTGCACAAGAAATTCAAACCTGCTTGTTGCCCCCTCACTGAGAGGATCGCAGAGGCATTCGCCAAACTCACGGCTGTTCACTGTCCTGGCTCCTGTCATTTTTGTGAACAATAGGTGATGAGTTGATGATGCAGGAAGAAACCCCTCTGACACAGGACTCGTACTGAACAAAGGGATTTTATTTGGTTAGAAGTCAGGCATGAGATCAAGCTCTGCAGCAGCTCGGGAGAATGTGTTCCTGCCGAATCTCTGAACAATTCTGCCCCAGAGAAGCAAAACTAACCATATTTAGATGATCTAACATTTTCATTGTAGGCTTCACATGTTCCAACACCCGCCTTTCTCCTATTTCCATGGTGCAACATACTTGAAAAACAAGTCGGGTCTGGACATACCATACTGTCCCATGATCTATAAAGTTTGGACAATATTACCATTTAGTTAAACAAGAGACATCTATACTTCCTAACACACCATATCTAGGACAGACCCTCAAGCTTCCTGTCCTATACAGGATGCCTATTGTAAAGCATACGGTCTGACTGTCATGTGTCCAGGAGACCCTCTTGTCTCATGTTTACTTATTAATGTCAATCATCAATACATTTAAGGATTAAACATTAGCTGTGTTAATGTGTTCTTCTAAGTTCATATACTTCACTCCCCATCGACATCCGGACAGCAGAAAACCTGCACATCACCGACTAAAAAAACGTCACTTTCGACTTTACCTCGACTACGACAACAACGACGACAAAAAAAATATATACAAAAAACTGTTTCTTGTGCATCGCACTTATGACTAGCACTTTATTGTTTGGCTTACATGAAGCACTTACTACTTCTAGCTCTCGTTTGCTCCCAAATGTTGAAATGCACTTACTGTAAGTCGCAATCGTAAGTGTCTGCTAAATTACATGTAATGTAACTATATCATGTTTTACTGGTATAATAGTATGAATTCATAAATTTACAATGCAATGTACAGGTGGTGAGGCAGAATGTGACAGGCCTGCAGTGGATGGCTAGTGAAGCCTGGTCATCAGCTGCTGCGCTCCAGAGTCCTCACCTCATGCCATACCTGGGTGGAACACTGGGCATCGCCATTCGTCGAGGAGAAATACCAGGACTCAGGGACTTCCTGTTACAAATACATCCTGACCTACATCACAACAACACAAATGGAAAAAGTGTGGTGAGTCTTTCCCTCTGATTCGGTACATGTGACATTAATATCCTGGCATTAATTAAGAAATGTATTTACTCTCAGGTAAATCAGTTTTGGGAACACACATTTCAGTGTAGATTTGCACCACCTCCAGCTGGTTGGGTGGAAGCTGGAGGAGAATTATGCACTGGACAGGAAGTTCTAGAGAATGTGGAGACTGAGCTCCTCGATGTTTCAGACCTCAGGTCAGAGTATAATGTGTATAAGGCTGTGTACGCTCTGGCGTATGCTCTTGATGACATGCTGCAGTGTGAGCCAGGGAGAGGACCTTTCAGCAACAACACCTGTGCTCATTTACAAAAACTGGAGCCATGGCAGGTGTGTTATCAGTCGTTGACACTCGACTCTTAATTATGTATATTGTTTTTATTTTTGAAGAGCTGACAAAACAATAAAGATATGATAGATAAATTAAGCATATCACTTTCCCTTAAGTGACATTGGATTTTAATCAGGTGAAAGAGTAAGTGAAATATGGTATGTGATGGTTTGATTTTTAATTCTAGGTACTGCTGTGTTCACAAACGTACAGCATATAATAGAACAAATAGAAGGTATTCTATCTGTCTCTTTTATTTTATTTGCATGTCTCTGTGCTAGTGAAAGATACAAGCCATTAGAGGCTTTCAAATTTACAGTTCATCCATACATTCTAGAGTGTTGGTCGGCTGCACATTTTTGTCCAAATCTGAGCCCTAAAAGATACTGACCAAAAGAGACCCAGACCTGATACAGTTAGTGTAAGCGGAAGCATACTCATTATATGTGGTTATGGCAAATGACAGAATTATAGATCATCTAATATCTAAATCTGTCTTTCCCATTCTTGTATGATATATTTGGGGAATTATTTCAATCTAGGCTAACTTTAAGTCATAATTCATTTCCTTTTAAGCCGATATTGGCATGTTATATGAGGTAAATGGTTGTTCAGCTGAAGCAAACAACCACTGGGCACTAATTACAGTTTTCTTTCTGGTTTTTCTTCTATGTCTAATTCTAATATCAAAGCTTGCGTATTATTTGGAAAAAGTCAACTTCACCACGACATTTGGCGATCGAGTGTCATTTGATGAGAATGGTGATGCCTTACCAATATATGACATCATGAACTGGGTGTGGCTCCCTGATGGAAAAACTAAAGTTCAGAGAGTGGGTGAGGTTAAGAGGTCAGCTTTCAAAGGTGGAGAAGTCACACTGGATGAAGACAAAATCTTCTGGAACTTTGAATCCAAACAGGTTACTTCTTAATTGTACTACTACTACTACTTTATCTCTTTGCCTCACTTATTGGGTTGAATTGTTACTTTTCCTCTGAGTCTGCATTAGATTGCTGTAATACATTTTCACTGAATGTTGTCACCCACCCTAGTCTATGGTGGTACAGGCAAACCCCATGTGAACATACGTGTGCAACCCTACATTTTGTGACCATGGACTGTACTCAGCAAATGCTCATACATTACATCCACAATCCTTTCCACAGCTGGTCGTTTACATTTGTTTTGGTTGAAGGGTCAACGAAAGTTATGATAAACATGAGCGGCTTGTTTGAGGTTGTGTGGGGAGGTTTGTTGGTACAAACACCTGTACAACCCATCATTCAAAGACTGCAAGGTTATAAAAAGAAGATTCTGCCAAAAATTGAAATTCTACCAAGGCCACTGAAATGATTTGGGAGAACAGTGGGCATGTACATGCAAACAGACATGAACAGCAACCCTCTGCAGAAAATAATGAAAAAGTAAGATAGGATAACATATATCTTTCTCCACACAGCCTCCTCGGTCAGTATGCAGTGAGAGCTGTCCTCCAGGTACCCGTATGGCCAGAAAGAAGGGGGAACCTGACTGTTGTTTTGACTGTGTCCCTTGTTCTGAGGGGAAGATCAGCAATATGACTGGTGAGTGTGAACTTTTAAACACCACAGTTCAGAGATGTCGAGACAGATGTTCTTACACTCAATCTACAATCTAGGTGTTCAGTTCTGTTAAAAGGGCTTTTTTTTTGCTGTCCACTATTGTCAAGTGCAATACTCAGTCAAGTCTTGACCTTACCATGTAAAAGTGTCTACAGAAGATACATGTTATGAATTGGCAGTATACAGATAAAATTGAATTGAATTGAGTTGTATAAACTTGTATCTCATTACTCTTTTCTCAGGCTCCACGGAATGCACCAGTTGTCCAGAAGATTTCTGGTCCAGCCCCCAGCGTGACCACTGTGTTCCTAAGAAAATAGAGTTCCTCTCATACCATGAGCCTCTGGGTATCTGCTTGACAACAACCTCACTGTTAGGCACATGTATCTGTGTTGTTGTTCTGGGCATCTTCATCCATCATCACAGCACACCTATAGTTCGTGCCAACAATTCAGAACTCAGTTTTCTTCTCTTGGTGTCGCTTAAATTGTGTTTCTTGTGTTCATTGCTCTTCATTGGACGACCCAGATTATGGACTTGTCAACTAAGACATGCAGCATTTGGCATCAGCTTTGTGCTTTGTGTCTCATGTATCCTGGTGAAAACCATGGTGGTTCTGGCTGTGTTCAGGGCCTCCAAACCAGGGGGTGAATCTAGTCTTAAGTGGTTTGGTGCTGTGCAGCAGAGAGGGACAGTTTTGGTTCTGACTTCTGTTCAAGCAGCAATCTGCACTGTCTGGCTTGTCTCTGCTTCACCAGTGCCTCATAAAAACACCCAGTATCACAGTGACAAGATAGTTTATGAGTGTATAATTGGGTCCACAGTTGGTTTTGCAGTTTTACTTGGTTATATTGGTTTCCTGGCTGTCCTCAGTTGTGTGTTAGCTTTTTTAGCAAGGAATCTTCCAGACAGTTTCAATGAGGCCAAACTCATCACTTTCAGCATGCTGATCTTCTGTGCAGTGTGGGTGGCCTTTGTCCCTGCTTACATCAGCTCACCAGGCAAATATGCAGATGCAGTGGAGATATTTGCCATCCTGGCCTCCAGTTTTGGCATCTTGGTGGCACTGTTTGGACCTAAATGTTACATAATCCTGTTAAAACCAGAGAAAAATACAAAGAAGGCCATCATGGGTCGTGGTACCAGTTAATACTGCTATTTCTCTGGCTGCTCCACTCTGTATTTTAGAATTTACCAGACAACAGTGGAGGGAATAAAGATAATAAATAAACCAATTACATTATTTATTCTGTCATTTTCTCTACCTGCTTATTTGTTAATGGACCATATTTAGTCATGCCATATTAAAATCAATTTATAGACATGAGAACGAGGACCAATTATGAACAAGTTACACGGCACTTCCTGTTTTGTGGCGAAATGGCGGCTAAATTCAAAATGGCTGACTACCTGTTGGGTCAAGCTTGTGTTGATCGACATGTTCAGGGTCAAAATAGTAGGGAACTTCCTTTTTCGTGGCAAATGGTCAAAATTCACCAGGATTTCTGTAGCCACACCCTTTTGAATCCACGAAAGCTATCAATAATATTTTGTCTTTGATGTGAGTAGTACAAACTGTACAAATGTTGGTACAAAAAAACGCACTAAAAGGAGTTTCTGCATTTACAAAGCATGCAAATCGCCAAAATAAACACAGTATTCTCACCAAGTTTCAGGAAATCTGGGAAATTTCGTGGAACTTAATTTCCACAAAACCGAACTAGAGGGCTCGAGGGCTTGCGAGTCTTTGTGTGCCCACGTCGCCACGTGAGTCCTCGCGCTCATCTCCCGTTTATTCACTGCTTGTGGTACTAGTTATTTTCAGTCCTAGTTATTTTCAGCGGCGTCCCTGCGCAAAGTTAGATTTAATTTCTTATTTAAAATGGCCAACTTCCTGTGTTGGGTGTTCAGGGAAGGTCCCTTGACTCACATGAAGTTTCGTGCAGATCGGACATCTCGCATGCCATGCAACATTTTATTAAACTTTCAGCATTTTAAGCTCATCAACTTGTCCACAGTGACCTCGCCAAGTTTGAAAGTGATCGCCCAAAAGCTGTAGGAGTTGTTAGTTCAAATATCAAATGTCATATTGTCTGCCGTCACCAGGGGGCGCTGTTTTGGAAATTGAATATTTTCATACAGAGGTCTTCAGGGCCGGACTATCATCAATCCTAGCAAGTTTGGTTCCGATTGGACCAGGATTGGCAAGTTTGGTTGAGATCGGACCTTCCATTACAAAGTTATAAGAGTTTTGTTGTGTGTTGCGAGAAATTCAAAATTTTCGCCAACTTTGCCAGCCCTGTTCTCGTACGCCATGCGACATTTTAACTAACCATAAGCATCGTAAGCTCCTGAATTTGTCCACAGTGACTGCACCAAGTTTGAAGATGATCGCACGAAAGCTCTAGGATAAGTTTGTTCAAATACCATTGGTGCAAAGTGGCCAAAATCGCTTCCGTTTTGGCGTGAACTCCAAGATGGCGGACTTCCTGTAGGATTCACAGGAAAGTCGTAATAGACGTTTTTGACCGCCCCCACCTAATGAACGTGTGTACCTAGTTTCGTTCACGTACGTTAAACCCAACAACAGATGACCTAATAGGAGTTTTTCTCAGAACCACTTTCAGACAGAAATTTTCACCAGGTCTGATGCGATTGCAAAAATTGATGAGTTTCGGGGTATGTTCAAGGCCTCAAAAACGCGATTCACTTTGAGGAAGAATAAGAATAAAAAGAAGAATAACGCTTACGGTTTCAATAGGGTTCTTGCGCAACCTTGTTGTTCGAACCCTAATAATAATATATAGGAAAACAATAGGTTCCTTGCACAGATTCATGCCAGGAGCAGATAATAATACTAATAATAATAGTAATTCCCAATACAATAAGGATGCACATGCTTTGATACATATGCAAGTAGAATAGTGACAGTGACATCCCAAACCCAGTGGAGTCAAGCCATGCCGTGCCAATTCGCGCTGAAATTGTATAGTGGAAAAGGGCCATTAACAAACTGAAGTGGATCTAACAGTTCTACCTGCAATAATCTCCCGCTTGATGAGCTTCTCGAAAGATTTCATGACATGTCAGAGTTTCATATAATACAGTAATTCAGAAATGACACTATAGAAGCACCAATTATATATAATGGTTGACCAGTAAAGTTCACTTACTTGAGTGAAGATTAGCAACATCCAGAAACTAGGTTTACATATGTGTGGAGGACGAGAATACATTTTTCTATCTTTGAATAAATGATGATTACAAAGATGGTTGCAAGCTCATCATTAAAATTTTGCTTACTACTGATTCCCTTTTTCAATAATATAAAAATTAAGAATAGATGGCCAAACAATCACACATGTTCTGTAGAGGGTGAGTTCAAATGTTGATGTTTAGTGATCTACCAAATGACATTTAGTAATTTTTCCATTTTCTTTCTATTTTTTAAAGCGACTATTTAGATAGTTGAAAGGTGAGATATTAGTCAATTGTAAGCAAAAACATTTATATGAATTAATTTACTCTCCCATTTCAGCCTGTTCACTCAGCTGCAGTTTAAAATTGTTTGAGTTATCATATCTATTCATCTATTTATAGTCTTCAGTGTGTCCATTTACAAACATACTGATCTGAAACGGATCACAAACAGTTGCACTGTGAAGACAAATGACAAAAGAATGATATGTAATTGACACTTGACGTTGCTGAGGACCTGCCCCTACTGCTAGTTATTCTGCTCTGATAGGTGATGTGCAAGAATAAACATGATCATGAGTGAATAAAATGTGTGATGTAGTGAAAGGACTGAACTCAGAAAAGGGGTAAAGCAGAGGAAAGTCATGAGGATATTTTTAGACAACAAGTTTCTCTTGCTAATGTTCTCCTGCTTTTCTTCTGCTGTGTCCTCCTCCTCTTGTCAGTTACAGGAACAGTTTAATCTGAATGGGATGCACAAAACTGGAGATGTGATTCTAGGTGGACTTTTTGCAATCAACTTCTTTTCTGCTGATCCTGACCTCACTTTTACCTCAGAGTTACAGCTACCTACCTGCTATGGGTGAGTCTGACAGTATCTGTAGTTGTGAAATGTATAACTTTGCAGTTACTGTATGAAATATTTGCAATAGTAGACACTTACATCTTTGTGTTAGTTTTCATGATATAGGATTCAGACAGGCTCAGACCATGGCTTTTGCTATTGATGAGATCAACAGAAACTCCAACCTGCTGCCTAATGTGACTCTGGGATACAGTCTGTATGATAACTGCCTACAAATAGGAATTGGATTTCGTGCAGCACTGACCTTAGTCAGTGGTCAAGAAGAGCAAGTTACATTAGAGGAGAACTGTGTAGGAACTCCTCCAGTCCTAGGAATTGTGGGTGATGCTACCTCTTCAAATTCTATAGCCATTTCTACAGTCTTAGGTTTGTACAGAGTGCCTCTGGTAAGTTTTTAAGTCTTTCAATTTGATCATTATTGTGTTAAAAATTTTAATCGAATCGAAAAACAAACAAACAAACTGTATTTTAGGATATTTTTTTGTTCTGTTTTTTTTTGTAGGTGAGTTATTTTGCCACATGTTCCTGCCTGAGTGACAGACAGAAGTTCCCATCTTTCTTTAGGACAATCCCGAGTGATGCTTTTCAGGTAAATATCCACCCCCGCTTCCTCCCCCAAAAAGGGTATCACCATTCATGATATGTGTCTCGTTTATGGAGTTGTGTGGTGTCAGATATACAACATTTAAAGACAGTGATTAAACATGAGTCTTTGATGAACATGTTTAGCAGGATTTCTAGTGGAAGATGATTCCAGCCTGTACACTATTCCCTCTGCTCTGTGTCCACACAGGTGAATGCTATGATTCAGATTCTAAAACACTTTGGTTGGACTTGGGCAGGTCTGATCATCAGTGATGACGATTATGGAGTCCACGCTGCCCGATCCTTTCACTCTGATCTGGGTCCAGCTGGTGGAGGTTGTCTGGCTTATACAGAGATTTTGCCCTGGGGTGACGACCCTGCTGAACTAAGGAGAATAGTGGATGTGATGAGGAAATCTACAGCTCGAGTGGTGATTGTGTTTGCCAATAAGAGTCGTATGATTAACCTCATGAAAGAGGTCAGTCCTGAGAAAATATGAGGCAAAAACCTTTTAGCCTTTCAAAAAGTAATTTTATTCACAATGTTTCACCTGTAATTTGTTAATGTTTCTGGTTAAAGGTTTCAGAATACGATTGTTTACCAGGATTTGCCTGTAATTGTGTGAACACACAATTTGAGTGTGACATTAACAGTGGAAACTAGATTATACTTTACTGCTATAATAACAACAACAACAAAAAAAATTGTATTTGTATAGCACTTTTCAGGAACGCAAATTGGCTTTACATTCAATGAATATAGAAAAGAAAAAAAAAGATACAACTAATGTATGACGATTTATGAAAGCGGTCTTGAAAATATGTGTTTTGAGAAGTGATTGAATGATTGAATCAGAAAAGTCACAGGTGGGTTGTGGTAGTGAGTTCCAGAGAGAGGGGGCTGAGTGACTTTGAGCTGGATGAGAGATGGGAAGCCAGTGCAGGTTCTGGAGGACAGGGGTGATATGATTTCTGAAGTGGGAGTGAGTAAGTGAGTTGTTGGTGAACCGTAGAGGATGCTGTTGCAGTAGCCAATTTTGGAAGTGATAAATGCATTGATCAGGGTTTCAGCAGAATAGAAGGAGAGTGAACTGAGAAGAGGTATGATCTTAACAAGAGACCAGAGAGACCAGAGCCGGTGATGTTGAAGCAGGATTCCAGATGGAAGAGAAGGATGAAGGTGTCGAATGCGTCAGTGAGGTCAAGGAGGATGAGGATGCTGAGGTATCCAGAGTCAGAGGAGAGGAGGAGGTCATTCACGAGTGCTGTTTCTGTGCTGTTCTATGAGCGGAAACCGGATTGGAATTTTTGAAATAGATCATTAGTGGAGAGGTGGCCTTTGATTTTGATAGCTACATGTTCCAGAATTTTTGACAAATGAAGGGAGTTTGGAGATGGGCCAGAAGTTGGACATTTTGCGGCCAGGTGTTTTGAGGATGGGGTGACAACAGCCAGTTTAAGTGAATTGTGGATAGATCCAGAGCTGAGGGAGGAGTTGATGATTTGTGTAATGATTATGATGATGTGGTATGATTTTGTAAACTTGTGATAATTCCATATGTGCCCAGCCACGAGAAACCTAGGAACAAATGGGCCGAGGAAGAAGATTTGAATGAAAGTAGGCACTCCTCAAACTTGCTTGGGGAGAATTTTAGCCTCAAAGATTTACACTTTCCAGGAGCCAAGTGACAGTATCATCATATTTACATAATCCAACCCCATCAGTGACATTTGATATCTGTTCGCCCACAGGACTTAAAGTATTGCAGTAGTTCGAACAATGTTTATCAATAGCAGGTCTAGGGACCCCAAGAAATAGGTTTTTCTTTGTTTACTCGATTTGTGCTGGACTGACTTGTTGCTGGTTTTCTCATGGCTGGTCACATATGTAGGTGGTCAGGCAGAAGGTGACAGGCCTGCAGTGGATTGCCAGTGAAGCCTGGACATCAGTTGATGTGCTCCAGACTCCCCACTTCATGCCGTACCTGGGTGGAACACTGGGCATTGCCATCCGTCGAGGAGAAATACCAGGACTCAGGGACTTCCTGTTACAAATACATCCAGACCCACATCACAACAAGACAGATGAAAATAACATGGTGAGTTTCCACTTTGTATTGATATTTGTAAGAACAATATACTGTCATTAATTTGAAAATGAACTTCATTGCATGTAACATTCATTGCTAATTATTAAACTGTCATTAGTTAGTGGACAATAAGTCATTTATTACTCCACTTCAACAACAGTTCAACAATTACATACAGAACATGAAAAGGAATATTTCAGCTGCATTTTCCTGCTTAGCCTGCTGGCATGTTTGGCAAAACCATATCTCACTCTACCTGGTTATGCTTATTGTCAAATCATACTAAAGCAAAAGTAGCACGTCATGTAGCATAGCATTCTTCATAGATAGATAGATTAGACCAGTGATAATGGTGAGAAATTATATTCTGTATATCATATATTGTGTCATTTTATGTATCAACATCATTGTGTATCAACACTGCCATTGTTGGTATTGCTGGTCAAACATACAAAACTGTACGCAGGTAGGATATGGACTCATTAGAACAATTATTATAATTATTTTTAAACATTTGAACAGGGCTCAACACTGAAACTGTACTGTTTATTGTGTCCCCAAACAATGAAATGGGATTTTCTCACCCCTGCAGGTGAATCAGTTTTGGGAACACACATTTCAGTGTAGATTTGCACCACCTCCAGCAGGTTGGGTGGAAGCTGGAGGACAATTATGCACTGGACAGGAAGTTGTAGAGAATGTGGAGAATGAGTTCTTTGACGTTTCAGACCTCAGGCCAGAGTATAATGTGTATAAGGCTGTGTACGCTCTGGCATATGCTCTTGATGACATGCTGCAGTGTGAGCCAGGGAGAGGACCTTTCAGCAACAACACCTGTGCTCATTTACAAAGACTGGAGCCATGGCAGGTGAGATATCAGTTTCCACTCAACTCTTTTTGTCACTTAATCCTTTGACCTTCGACAAGAGTTGAATTTAGTATGTAGTATGTGATATATTCCTAAATAGTTGTTAGTGGTGGTTAGTCAAACAACCACTGTATAGTAATTGTATTTTTTTTGTGTGTGTTCCTTATATATCCAATTCTCATGTCAAAAGCTTGTTCATTACTTGGGAAAAGTGAACTTCTCCACAACATTTGGTGATGAAGTGTCATTTGATGAGAATGGTGATACCATACCAATATATGACATCATGAATTGGGTATGGCTCCCTGACAGAAGTACTAAAGTCCAGATTGTGGGTGAGGTTAAGAGGTCAGCCTTCAAAGGTGAAGAACTCACACTGGATGAAGACAAAATCTTCTGGAACTTTGAATCTAAACAGGTTACAACTTAATTGTATAGACAACCATTGCTTTGCCTCACTCATTTGGCTAGATTCATATTTTCCTCTGAGTCCACAGAGGGTTGCTATGGTCCATTTAATGTCTATGTTGTCATCCACCCATACTTGATGGTACTTTTTGAGTGTAGAGTCCATGTACATACATACATGTTCACACATACATTTTTTAGCTTGGGATATTACTCACCAAATGCTTAGGCTTCATCTAACACAACATGTTCCAGTCTAGTTGTTGGAACCCTCTAGTTTTGAAGAAAGTACATCAATATCAACATAACACACTAACCATTATTGATCCCCAAAGGGTAAATCATTTGCACCTCATCACATTTACATTACCTTCAGCCAGCCTGAACAATCTCACAACAGTCAGCATCAACAGATTGACAGACAATGAAGTAATGGGAACAGAGAAAATGTAAACAGTGAACAAAATAATTACAGTTTGACAATCAAAATTATAAATAACTGCATGTCAGGTTTAAATGCTAGATTAAGTGGCATAAATAACAGCTATCCTAGTTGAGCATCTTGACAGGTGATGGAATAAAATAATTTAAAAAGCGATTTGTTTTACACCGGGTGCATTGTATTGGCAACCTGAAGGCATCACCTCAAACTCATCTGCCATAATGTGTTGGGGTTGGCTGACAATGGAGATGGCCTTCTTTCTTGCTTGCCTCTCCCAGAGGGACATCCCATCTTTTTGTCTGACTCCAATGATCTTGGAGCAGATCTTTAAAATGTAACAAATGCTGTTTGTATCCTTAAATGATACATACATCCATCCATCTACCGCTTTATTTTCCACAAGGGTGTCACAGGGGGTGCTGTGCCAATCTCAGTTGACATAGGGCGACAGGCGGGGTACACCCTGGACAGTTTGCCAGTTCGCCAGTCCATCGCAGGGCCACATATAGAGACAAACAACCATTCACTGACAAATTCACACCTACGGTCAATTTAGAGCGACCAATTTAACTAATCTCCATATTGCATGTTTTTGGAGGACTGTGGGAGGAGGCCTGAGAATCCAGAGAAAACCTATGCACACACGGGGAGAACATGCAAACTCCATGCAGAAAGGCTGGTTGTTCCAACCGGGGCTCAAACCTGGGTCTTCTTACTGCAAATGCAAGAGTGCTAACCACTACACCAGCCATGTGGCCCTCCTCAAAAGATAACCAGCAAATAAAAGAGCTAAAAGAAATGTACTAAAATCAGGGCCTTCAGTTAAAAAAAAAAACACACAAAAAAAACGCACAAACACCGACTATATTCACGAGACAGTTGATCTGCAACAACCATAGCACACACGCACACCACTGCATATCTACTACTACTACTGCATCATTGCCACCACATCTTCCGTTAAGTCACTCAGCAAACGCAATTTCATAAGCCACTATATGACACAAAAACAAGCTTCCACATAAGCATAGGCGTCAGCTACGTGGGGAACACATCCCCGGCACTATTTTATGATCAACAGTTTTGTCCTCACCACTTCTAAAAAAATGTTATAAATTTATCATTAACACTCCAACTACCGTAAATGATGTACCTCTTCGGTGTAGGTCTTCCTCTTGAAATAATTTCCTTCTTTTCTCCAAACGATCGCCGTGAAAAGTGCACACGAAGGAGATCAGAAACATGATGGATCGGTGGTGTTAATGCAGTGATCATAACTTACTTCAAAACCCGCCAAAGGTTCAAACGTCGTTGATGACAACAGCGGTGGCTAGCACCAGACACATCGCTGGGCCTGGGGCGTTCTGTCACTATGATATCACATTTTGATTGGCTGACGACACACGTCAGTCAAAGTTATAACCAAATAGGAAACGGCAGCTTCAACGAAAGGCCAGCAATACTACTAGAGCAGGTCCACTGAGCTATGATGCGTTTAATAACATCCAGGAAAATCCAGCTCAGCTTTACAAAAAATAACCATATTCTTTCTGGAAATATATTCATAACATACTGAAAAAGTAATTGAATTTAGACATGTTCATACACACATTCATTTGATTATTGAATAAATAAATAAATAAATAAATAAATAAATAAATAAATAATAATAATAATTATAAAAAAAAATACTTTTTTGATATTTGATATTTTTTGTCAGGGCCAGCAGGACCTTCTCTGCTGGCCCTGACAGCCCACCACTGATTAAATCAATATGCACATTTCAAAAGAGTTCAGCTTCCTCACTTGGTAAATTCTCTGCTGGCTTGTTTTGTCTATGGACTAAGTATGGCAACTCTTTGTGTACATGGAACATGGAAAAGAGGGGCCCTCACCCGATATAACAACATATATTTCTCTCCACACAGCCTCCTCGGTCAGTGTGCAGTGAGAGTTGTCCTCCAGGTACCCGCATGGCCACAAAGAAGGGGGAACCTGACTGTTGTTTTGACTGTGTCCCTTGTTCTGAGGGAGAGATCAGCAATGCGACTGGCGAGTGTACATTTTTGAACGCCACAGTTCAGAGTTGTTAAACATGTATCTCATCACTTTCCCTCTTTTCTCAGACTCCATGGAGTGCACCAGTTGTCCAGAAGATTTCTGGTCCAGCCTCCAGCGTGACCACTGTGTTCCTAAGAAAACAGAGTTCCTCTCCTACCATGAGCCTCTGGGTATCTGCTTGACAACCACCTCACTGTTGGGCACATTTATCTGTGTTGTTGTTCTGGGCATCTTCATCCATCATCGTGGCACACCTATAGTTCGTGCCAACAATTCAGAACTCAGTTTTCTTCTCTTGGTGTCACTCAAATTGTGTTTCTTGTGTTCATTGCTCTTCATTGGACGACCCAGATTATGGACTTGCCAACTAAGACATGCAGCATTTGGCATCAGCTTTGTACTTTGTGTCTCATGTATTCTGGTGAAAACCATGGTGGTTCTGGCTGTGTTTAGGACCTCCAAACCAGGAGGGGAGTCCAGTCTGAAGTGGTTTGGTGCTGTGCAGCAGAGAGGGACAGTTCTGCTTCTAACTTCTATTCAAGCAGCAATCTGCACTGCTTGGCTTGTCTCTGCATCACCAGCACCTCATAAAAACACCCAGTATCACAGTGACAAGATAGTTTTTGAGTGTGCAGTTGGGTCCACAGTTGGTTTTGCAGTTTTACTTGGTTATATTGGTCTACTGGCTGTTCTCAGTTGTTTGTTAGCTTTTCTAGCGAAAAATCTTCCAGACAGTTTCAATGAGGCCAAACATATCACTTTCAGCATGCTGATCTTCTGTGCAGTGTGGGTGGCCTTTGTTCCTGCTTACATCAGCTCTCCAGGCAAATATGCAGATGCAGTGGAGGTATTTGCCATCCTGGCCTCCAGTTTTGGCCTCTTGATGGCACTGTTTGGACCTAAATGTTACATAATCCTGTTGAGACCAGAAAGAAACACAAAGAAAGCCATCATGGGTCGTGGCACCACATAGTAAAACAGTGAACACTGCTGTCTCTCTGTCTGACCACTGTATTTTAGATTTGACTGGTATTTATACAGTCACAATGCAGGCAATGAAATTGTTAATAAAATACTTAAATTAATGTATGATATTTTCGCTAACTTCTTTTTTTACCAATGTTGGGAGTTAACATAATTTTACATAGTAACAAAAAGTAACTTCTGGAGCTACAACTAAAAAGAAAATATACAGCTCGAAGAGAAAAGAGACAGAGCCAACCGGCACCACAGCTGAAGGACACCAATTGATTAACGGGGACACTGAAGTTGCTCTTTCTCTGCTAAACAGGTAGCTATGTTATTTGTGTATGTGCAATTTGAAGGGGCAGTTATTTCTTTATTCATATCAATTTAGTAATGTATTCAGTTACACAGCATGTTATTTTTGTAGTTTACTTGAGAACTTTTCCTACTTCGATGTACACTGAAGGCCAGAGCTCTCAAGTCTCAAACATTTAGCTAGGCTGACCTGGCTCACTATACAAATGAAATACTAGTTTCCATATCTATTTTACTCCAGTTTGACTTATGATGGGCCTATATTAAGGCACAAAAGTAGTTTTTTATAGAGATATGTAAGTGTACATCTCAGGTTATTAACATATGGATATAAAAACATTTGATTGTTTATTTTTTTATGTCAAAAAAAGAGCTGTGAAACACATACAACACTATAACATACAGTATACACAACAAGAAAAAAAGATATACTGTGGGTACGGAAAGTATTCAGACCCCTTTACATTTTTCACTCTTTGTTTCATTGCAGCCATTTGCTAAAATCAAAAAAGTTCATGTTATTTCTCATTAATGTACACTCAGCACCCCATCTTGACAGAAAAAAAACAGAAATATAGAAATGTTTGCAAATGTATTAAAAAAGAAAAACTGAAATATCACATGGTCATAAGAATTCAGACCCTTTGCTCAGTATTGAGTAGACGCTCCTTTTGAGCTAGTACAGCCATGAGTCTTCTTGGGAATGATGCAACAAGTTATTCACACCTGGATTTGGGGATCCTCTGCCATTCTTCCTTACAGATCCTCTCCAGTTCTGTCAGGTTGGATGGTGAACGTTGGTGTTCACCTGAACTGTACATAAAAAAAGAATAATAATACAAGAATAACGGGACGAGAGACGAGTTGCCTGGTTCAGGTAAGCCACCGCTTTCCACTTACACTTTTATTTAGAGTGTCGAGCTAGAACATCAGAGGTCCGCCAACATAATGTCATCAGAGAGAGGACAATATGTTGCACTAATAATATTCTGATACTAGATGTATTGAAATCAAAATATCACAGTAAAACCTATTAATATTACTAATACTATTTAAATAATATTAAATAACTAATAATCAGAAACCATTTAAGGTCATGTTTCTGGACACTGTCAACAACATTACCAAAAAACCTGGAACCAGTTAATATAAAACTTCATACATATGATAAAAAAGCATTAATGAACAAAAAAGCCTCCACTTTGAAAAGTTCAAAACGTTCATTAAATATTGTTTGTCGAGGAATGTGACAAAGACGCTGTGTTCTGTTTCTCTGCTGCTGCTGTGCCGCCACTTCTCATTCAGAAAAGACCGCCTCCTTTCTCTTAAGCCAAGCGGGACACAGCGCCCGCTTTTCCCGCTTTTGACTTGTGGTCAAAAATATATAACAAACATAGTGGTTAGGACTACCACAGATAATGCATTGAAAAAGTTAACCATAGGTGTGAGTGGGAGAGTGGATGGTTGTTTGTCTCTATATGTGGCCCTTCGATACACTGGCAAACTGTCCAGGGTGTACTCTGCATATCACCCAATGTCAGCTGAAATTGGCACAGCACCCCCCCGTGACCCTTGTGTGGAGGATGATGCAGTAAAAATGGATCGATATTAATTAATTAATTAATTAATTAATTAATTAATTAATTTACAAAATATCTTTGTGTGTGACTAAAAATACTGGATAACAAACAAATGTAACGTTGTTGAGGACCTGCCCCTACAGCTTGTTATTCTGCCCTGATAGGATAAACATTGTCATAAGTTAATATAATAGATGATGTAGTGATGGGACTGAACTCCTTAAAGGGATGAACCAGAGCAAAGTCATGAGGATATTTTTGGACGACTTGCTCTTGCTAATGTTGTTCTCCTACTTTTCCTCTGCTGTGTCCTCCTCTCTTTATTCTTCCTCTTGTCAGTTACAGGAACAGTTTCGTCTAAATGGGATGCACAAAACTGGAGATGTGATTCTAGGTGGACTTTTTGTAATCAACTTCTTTTCTGCTGATCCTGACCTGACGTTTACCTCAGAGTCACAGCTGCCTACCTGCTATGGGTGAGTCTGTGTGTCAGTTGTGAAACATGTGTAAGTGTATAACATATGTTTAGTTGTAAAGACTTACATGTTTGTGTTAGTTTTAATATTATAGGATTCAGACAGGCTCAGTCTATGGCCTTTGCTATTGATGAGATCAACAGAAACTCCAACCTGTTGCCGAATGTGACTCTGGGATACAGTCTGTACGATAACTGCGGCCAACTAGGAATTGGATTTCGTGCAGCACTGACCTTAGTCAGTGGTCAAGAAGAGCAAGTTACATTAGAGGATAGCTGTGTAGGACCTCCTCCAGTCCTAGGGATTGTGGGTGATACTACCTCTTCAAATTCTATAGCCATTTCTACAGCCATAGGTTTGTACAGGGTGCCTCTGGTAAGTTTTCAAGATTTTCAGCTCAATCATTACAGTGATTAAATTATGAAGTTAATTTAAATATTGTATTTATATTATATTTATATTATTACTACATTGAATATATATCTGACAGTTGAGTAATCAACCTTAAATATTTGAAAATATTGGAAAATATTAGAAAATATTAGCCTCTCTAAGAGAAGTGGTCTGCTTCTTTTGCAGGTGAGTTATTTTGCCACATGTTCCTGCCTGAGTGACGGACAAAAGTTTCCATCTTTCTTTAGGACGATCCCAAGTGATGCTTTTCAGGTGAAAATTCATCTCCATCACTAATTATCTCATATCTCATTTTCAGTAGGGGTGAAACAGTATGCAAATGGAACGTTTTTCATTAACAGATTAAATTAAGTTTACAATGACTAAACAGACCGAACTGTAAACATAACAGTGACTAATTGCCCACAATTACCTGAATAAAGGTCATGTTGTTTTTTAATAAAAATAAGGTAAGAATTATTACAACAGATATATAAAATATTGTGGCACCTACAACAAACACAACTTAGAGGTGAATGTGAAGGTCGTCAAATAAATAAAAAGTAATTATTATAATAAAAATAAAGATCAATTACAGTGCAGCATGTAGAAAAAACATTTGAACATTTTAAACGTCATATTCAGTAAGTCTAATTGTCTCAGCTTGTACTCAGATTCATTCTGTTTTCAAAGCACACATCTTTCTTTGTTAAATATGACCGTGAATCCATTACAGAGGAGATTTACCCAAATTCTTAATACTGCTTTATAGAGTTGTGTGTCTCGAGACCAGCCTCGACAGTCTTGGTCCCGGTCTTGTTTTGTTGTCTTGGTCTTGATACTCTGTTCTTTGTAATGTCTTGGTCTCGGTTTAGGTGGTCTTGACTACAAGTCTAGTGCCATCACAGGAAGAGACATCCGACACATAAATCAAGCCAAACAATGTCAAACTGTAGTTAAAAATACTTCACAGTCCATATATATTAGTCCATATATATTCCAATATATTTAATTAACTGATTCTAGTGATTCAGTGACACTGAAAACAACTACTTTATAAGTCACTAGTCACTTGTTTGTGTGTATGTGTGTGTAAGTGCATGCTTGTGACATGTGCACATGTCTTTGTATTGTTGGATTGTGGTATTGTACTTAAAATGGTGTTGTTTGACTACATAAATGGGATCATTGACTTTTAAATAATATCTGCATATTACCAATGTGTTGACTTAACATTAGGCCTAATCCAATTCAGGGAAGTTGATATCTTACAGTGTAATTGGCTACTACAATGGGAACATTTCAAGTTTATAATTGTGTATCTTCAATTTGATGTTACAATTGCATCTACAAATGTATACAATAGCTATACATAGTTGAGGTCACTCACTGTAAAAACATTTACAGTGAGTGAGCTCACATGACATACTCTGTCTCTGTATTGTTCTGCCTATAGTTGAAATAATACCTTCTAATTTTGATTGAATGTAAACTGCAGCTGAACCCTAGTATGTTGCTGTTCTTCAATTCATGCAAGTTATGGTGTAACTTCAACACTAGTCTGTTTTTTTCCCGGTCTCGGTCTTGTCTCAACTTGATCTCAGTCTTCACTTGGTCTCGATACCCCCTGGTCTTGGTATTGTGTGATAGTTATCATGTTTGGCATATCACCAGCTAATTTTAGCTGAACAGTGACGTGACGTTGTCTTTGTCTCCGCTGCTGCTGTAGTTGAACTGGTAACAGGATTTCTAGTGAAAGATGATTCCAGCCTGTGCACTAATCCCTCTGCTCTGTGTTCACATAGGTGAATGCTATGATTCAGATTCTAAAACACTTTGGTTGGACTTGGGCAGGTCTGCTCATCAGTGATGATGATTATGGAGTCCACGCTGCCCGATCCTTTCACTCTGATCTGGGTCCAGCTGGTGGAGGTTGTCTGGCTTACACAGAGATTTTGCCCTGGAGTGACGACCCTGCTGAACTAAAGAGAATAGTGGATGTGATGAGGAAATCTACAGCTCGAGTGGTGATTGTGTTTGCAAATAAGAGTCACATGATGAACCTTATGAAAGAGGTCAGTCCTTAAAGAGATATGTTGCAAAACCCTTTTAGCCTTTGAAAAACAAATTTTGTTATTTATACTAATATCTATAATTAGTAAATGTATGTAAAATACATGTTTGTTTATGACATCAACTGTGGAAACATTTTACTTTACTGGTATGAATTTTTACACTCGTTATAATGCAAATATAAACAAGTGCTGCAAAAAAGTCTTTAGAAAACAGATTTCATTACTAATATTTCACTTTTAATCAGAATCAGAATTGTTTTTTATTGCCAAATACATTTACACATACAAGGAATTTGACTTTGTGTTTTGGTGCATTTAAATCTAATAAAATAAAATGCATACTGTCAGTTAAACGTTTCATTAATGGCATTAATGCAAACCCATTTTAACGGGGTCAATTTTTTATCACGAGATTAACGTTATTTTGTGCCAAGCAAACTTTGTAGTTTTTGCTATTCATGAGACTGAGCAGAGGGGAAGAAACTAGTCACTTGTTTGTGTGTATGTGTGTGTAAGTGCGTGCTTGTGACGTGCACATGTCTTTGTATTGTTGGATTGCAATATTGTACTTAAAATGGGGTTGTTTGACTACATAAATGGGATCATTGACTTTTTAATGACATCTGCATATTACCATTGTGTTGACTTAACATTAGTCCTAATCCAATTCAGGGAAGTTGATATCTTACAGTGTAATTGGCTACTACAATGGGAACATTTTAAATTTATAAGACCACAGCCTATTACCAGAAGGAAGGGGTTGGCCATGAGTTTACCTGCACGCTTCAGGGTCCTGGAGATGTACAGGTCATGAAGGTCCCCAGGAAGCATAGAGAGTCCATGGTGGAAATGGCAGAATTGCAGAGGGTGATGAGGGCAGGGCTAACAGTGTCTTTTCTGTAGTCCGCAACCATTCTCCACTGTTTTAAAACGTTCAGCTCTAAGTTGTTTTTACTGCACCAGGTCACCAGGCGGTCAACCTCACACCTGAAGGTGGACTCGTCCCCACCGGAGATGAGTCCAATGTTTTCCCACCTGCTGCTTCCTGTGAGACAGGAAGTCTGTTGGGCACAATCAGCTGGGAGAGCTTGTCCTGTAGCAAAACTGGGCTTACTGTGTTGAAAGCAGAGCTGAAATACACAAACAGGATCCTGGTATAGGTTCCTGCTGAGTCCAGGTGCTCCAGGATATAGGTTCAGGGCCAGGTTAACAGCATCATCTACCAACCTGTTGGCTCTGTAGGCAAACTGTGGGGGGTCCAGCAAAGGGTATGTGATGGTTTTCAGCACAAGGTGCTCGAAGGACTTCCTTACCACCGAGGTCAGGGTGACAGGGTCTGTAGTCGTTTAGTCCTGTGATCCTAGTTTTTTTGGCGACTGGGATGATGGTGAAGCCTTTGAAGCAAGCAGGTACATGACATGTCTTCAGCGAGGTGTTAAATATATGAAAAAAATGTGAAAGAACTGGAGACAGCCCAGTGCTTCAAGGTGAAGGGGGAGACAGAGTCATGGCCAGCAGCTTTGTGGGGGGGTTGCCTCTGAAGATTTTATTATGGTCTCTCTCCATGATGGACAAAGCTGTTGTTGTTGCTGAGGTGTATGTGGGGTGGGGGTGGGTGGGCTAGATTGGCTTAGCAAGAGGGCCACTGTTTGTTTACCAGGACTAATTCAAATTTGCATGGAATAGTGTGTAAAACAATCATTAACTTTTATACTTGTTACAATGCAATTTACAGGTGGTGAGGCAGAATGTGACAGGCCTGCAGTGGATGGCCAGTGAAGCCTGGTCATCACTTGTTGTGCTCCAGACTCCTCACTTCATGACATACCTGGGTGGAACACTGGGCATCTCCATTCGTCGAGGACAAATACCAGGACTCAGGGACTTCCTGTCACAAATACGTCCTGACCTTCATCAAAGCAGCAAAGATGGAAACAGCATGGTGAGAGTTGCCCTGTGACTTTGAATTTGTGAGAATAATATACTGGCATTAATCTAAAAATGAACTTAACTGCAGGTGAATCAGTTTTGGGAAAACACATTTCAGTGCAGATTTGCACCACCTCCAGCAGGTTGGGTGGAAGCTGGAGGAGAATTATGCACTGGACAGGAAGTTATAGAGAATGTGAAGAATGAATTGGTGGATGTTTCAAACCTCAGATCAGAGTATAATGTGTATAAGGCTGTGTACGCTCTGGCATATGCTCTTGATAAAATGCTGCAGTGTGAGCCAGGGAGAGGACCTTTCAGCAACAACACCTGTGCTCAATTACAAAGACTGGAGCCATGGCAGGTGAGGTATCAGTTTACACTCAATTCTTTATTTCCTTTGTATTTCTTTATGATTTGATTAAAGTGTAAGAACATCATAGATCAATACATAAAAGCATCTCACTTTCCATATACAGCAGGCAGAAAGTAGATTGTAATATCAGGTCAAATGTGATGTGACTTCAAATTAAATTCTTTGATGTATTTTTTTTTTAAGTTTACCAATGAGTAGATTTATATGAATTTCTCTGTACTGTTGTGTTCACAAATATACTGTCACACAGATTAACTTTATACAAGTTAAATACATAAAACGAAAGTTAGAAGTAAATTCCATCTGCACTCTATTATTTACTATTTTCATTCTTCAACACTGGTAACAGCTAAGGCCAGAGGCAGTGTTTTCAAGTTGTCAGTCAATTATCTTTAGCAAATTCTGTCTACTTTGGCACAGTCGTTAATAAATTCCCGTCTAAGTCAACATGCACAAGTTACATGAGAAACTTGTGAATCTGTTGGTCAGCTGAGGCAAACAACTGCTGAGCATTGATTGTAGTTTTTGTTCTTGTTTTCCTTTTGTGTCTGATTCTATTATCTAAAGCTTGTGTATTACCTGGACAAGGTTAACTTCACCACATCATTTGGTGATCAAGTGTCATTTGATGAGAATGGTGATGCCTTACCTGTATATGACATCATGAACTGGGTGTGGCTCCCTGATGGAAGTACTAAAGTTCAGAGAGTGGGTGAGGTTAAGAGGTCAGCCTTCAAAGGTGAAGAACTCACACTGGATGAAGACAAAATCTTCTGGAACTTTGAATCCAAACAGGTTATTTCTTAAACGTTTTAGATTACTATCTCTTTCCCCCACTCACTGTCTAGAGTCATACTTTTTCTGTGAGTCCAAAGAGGTTTGCTGTGGTCCATCTCACATATATGATGTCATCCACCCATGTGCGTGATGGCACTGACAAAACCTTCATAGACATACATGTACACTTTTTTTTGGCTGTGTACCGTAATAACCAAATGCTTAAGCTTCATGTAACACACTTTCCAGTATATTTACTGGGACCCTCTTGTTTTGGTTGAAGAAGGGACATCCAAGAACACAATTACCATGGACTCTTGCCTGAAGTTGTGCAAGAACATTTGGTAATTCCCTCACCTGTACAGTCTTCAAGAACATACAAATGGGGCTGATCTCCTGGTGAGAAAACACTGCTTTTGATATGAGATCAACTCCACGTTAGTTCGAACACAAGACCACAAAGACCCTCAAAGACTCTGCAGACAAGGAACATATTTTCTTTTAAATTGAATTGACATTTATTTTTCCAGAAAATATCCTTTACGATGAATTATGTCTTTACCAAGGATGTCCTGGCCAAAAGCACTAACCGCACATTTTGCAAAAGCAAAAGTATGTAGAAGCCCACATAGGATACAATAACAAATCCTGAATTTTCTCCACACAGCCTCCTCGGTCAGTGTGCAGTGAGAGTTGTCCTCCAGGTACCCGCATGGCCAGAAAGAAGGGGGAACCTGAGTGTTGTTTTGACTGTGTCCCTTGTTCTGAGGGAAAGATCAGCAATACAACCGGTGAGTGTAAAGTTTTAAACGCCACAGTTCAGAGATGTTGTATAAACATGTATCTCAACACTTTCCCTCTTTTCTCAGACTCCATGGAGTGCACCAGTTGTCCAGACGATTTCTGGTCCAGCCCCCAGCGTGACCACTGTGTTCCTAAGAAAACAGAGTTCCTCTCCTACCATGAGCCTCTGGGTATCTGCTTGACAATCACCTCACTGTTGGGCACATTTATCTGTGTTGCTGTTCTGGGCATCTTCATCCATCATCACAGCACACCTATAGTTCGTGCCAACAATTCAGAACTCAGTTTTCTTCTCGTGGTGTCACTTAAGTTCTGTTTCTTGTGTTCGTTGCTCTTCATTGGACGACCCAGATTATGGACTTGCCAACTAAGACATGCAGCATTTGGCATCAGCTTTGTGCTTTGTGTCTCATGTATCCTGGTGAAAACCATGGTGGTTCTGGCTGTGTTCAGGGCCTCCAAACCAGGAGGTGAGTCCAGTCTGAAGTGGTTTGGTGCTATGCAGCAGAGAGGGACAGTTCTGCTTCTGACTTCTGTTCAAGCAGCAATCTGCACTGTCTGGCTTGTCTCTGCTTCACCAGTGCCTCATAAAAACACCCAGTATCACAATGACAAGATAGTTTATGAGTGTGTAGTTGGGTCCACAGTTGGTTTTGCAGTTTTACTTGGTTATATTGGTTTACTGGCCGTCCTCAGTTTCTTGTTAGCTTTTCTAGCAAGGAATCTTCCAGACAGTTTCAATGAGGCCAAACTCATCACTTTCAGCATGCTGATATTCTGTGCAGTGTGGGTGGCCTTTGTCCCTGCTTACATCAACTCTCCAGGCAAATATGCAGATGCAGTGGAGGTTTTTGCCATCCTTGCCTCCAGTTTTGGCCTCTTGGTGGCACTGTTTGGACCCAAATGTTATATAATCCTTGTAAGACCAGAAAGAAACACAAAGAAAGCCATCATGGGTCGTGGGACAACAACGTAATATGGTTAACACTCCTGTCTCTCTCTGATGCTCTGCATTTTTAAATTGTGTTTAAATTACTAGATCACAATACAGGCAATAAAGATGTTGATAAGAAATACTTAAAATTATGTAGATTATTTTTTTCTAACCAATGATTATTCTGGTGTTGGGAGTTAATGTAATTTTACATGATTACTTATTTTAGTAACAAGGGCAAAATTTATCACAACTCACCTTGTGCTGCGTCTGCTGAACCAACTCTGCCATGTTGCTCTCTCTCTCCAACAACAGGGCCCCAAACCACACCCACCACCACACCCAAAAAACGCTTTGGCTAAAATGCTATCACTAAATACAACAAACAGTCTTTTAATATATAGTCAGATAGTGTATGGTGGGTAGGGAGGGTAGGTGCATGGTGCCTCAGTAGAATCCTCCAGGACATTGTGGGACCCCGTATGTTATAAAAAGTTGACGCATAACCAGGTGAAGAAGAGTGACCAGTGGACCTGGTGAGAGTTCAATCTCTTGGTGGTGCAGATGTATTCAAGGTTTTTGTGGGCAGTCCAAACCAAGAAGGCTTCCTTGGTGCCCTCAAATCAATGTCCCAATACTTCTAGTGCAGTGGTTCCCAAACATTTTATCTTTGAAGCCCCCTTGTCCAAGTCAATCCAGGCTCCCCCAACCCAAACCCTTGTCCACACACACACACAAGAATAATAAAGTGAATAATTACAAATGTTTATATGCAAAAGTAAACAACAGTTGTAGCTTTTTGTTCTCGAAGTGAATATGGATTAAAAAAAACTTGTCCTGTGCTTCCATATAAGGTAGACTTCTAGAATGTCATGTCAGGGGCAGGGGACCTCTTAAAGGGGACATATTATGCAAAATCAACTTTTTAACCGTTTCAGTACTTATATTTGGGACTCTGGAGGCCCTACCAGTCGCCAAAGTGTGGAAAAAGAATACTCAGTTATGTTTTTGTGGTCCCCCTTAGTGTAAGTAAGGCGATAAAACACTCCATGTTGAATTCCCTGCGCTTATGACGGCAGCATGCGCATTTCACCGCGAATGTTACCGCCCCACCAGTAAGTTTACTTGGAGAGCTCCACCTTAGCTCCACCTTGTCCCTGCGAGAGTGCAGGCGAGGGAGGAAGAGCGGTATTATGTCAACGCGGACGGACAAGTGTGCTGTTGGTGGCTGCACAGTGGAGCACAGTGTTTTATACAAACTTCCAGCCTCAGAGGATTTTATATATGAAGCGAATGTGCCGGATAAAGTCAGCAAACGTGTGTTCGCACCACTTCGCAGCAGACTGCGGCCAGCGGTCGCCATATTTAGTCAGGGGACATATTTCACCGGTGTACAAACACACACACATTGTTAAGAAAAGGTCACACAGAGCTCATAACTGACCATTCTGACACGTCCTAATTAAAAATATTCGTTCAGTACGTCGGGCCACACGGTGGTGTAGTGGTTAGCACTCTCGCCTTGCAGCGAGAAGACCCGGGTTCGCGCCCCGGTTGGAACAGGGGCCTTTCTGCATGGAGTTTGCATGTTCTCCCCGTGTGTGCGTGGGTTCTCTCCGGGTTCTCCGGCTTCCTCCCACAGTCCAAAAACATGCAATGTGGGGATTAGGTGAATTGGACACTCTAAATTGACCATAGGAGTGAGTGTGAGAGTGAATGGTTGTTTGTCTCTAGTTGTGTGTGGCCCTGCGATGGACTGGCGAACTGTCCAGGGTGTACCCCGCCTATCGCCCAATGTAGATTGGCACAGCACCCCCCGCAACCCTCGAGTGGAGGATAAAGCGGTTAGATGATGACTGTTCAGTACGTCCTCCATGACTGGAGCACAGACTCAGTCTGATACAGTCACATAAAGCAGCTGTTTATACAGCTCACCGCTGACGATCAGCAGTGGCGATCAGCGGTGCTGCACTCTCTGTGCAGCGGTGCTGCACTCTCTGTGAAAATCAGTTAGGGGCATAGGGACAGCACCTAGAGCTGCCTAAACTGTTGCTGTATGTGTGAGTGCCGTCACAGGAACAGACCTCCGACACATGGATACTTAGGGACAACACCGCTGACCAGCTCCGGTGCTCCGGTGAGCTGGCGATCAGCGGTGGCGAGGTCTCCGGAGCACAGTCACCGGTATGATACTGTAACATACAGCGGCAGTTCATGCAGCTCGCCGCTGGCGATCAGCGGTGGTGATCAGCGGTGGCGAGGTCTCCGGAGCACAGTCACCGGTCTGATACTGTAACATACAGCGGCAGTTTATTCAGCTCGCTGCACACCGCTGGCAATCAGCGGTGGCGATCAGTGGCGCTGTTCCTAAGTGTTTTTAACTGATTTACATTTCGGCACTGTTCGGCTTGATCCTTATGGAGGACGTCTCTTCCTGTGACGGCACTCTCGTTTTCTGCGCACGCTGCCATGTTGATATTGTCAGAGAACTAGTGGAGGGAGGGGGAGAGGAATGGAGCTGTAAAGGGGACAAATCAGAAACCCCCTGGAAGAAGTGGGTGTGTGTTTGCCTGTGTTTCATTTGCATATAAAGGGACCATGCACAAAAACCGTGCGTTCTGAAAGGGGCGGGTTTAGCAGGGTTATTGAACTACTATGATGCTTCATCCTTATGGTATTTTGACCAAGGCATGTCACTGACATGTTCATTAGGACACCAGGGAACTATTTTAATGGGGGAAATAGGGTATAATATGTCCACTTTAAGGGGCACTTTGGACCTGTTGAGGACTGTGAGAAGAGCAATCGCTGTGTAGTGATGATAAAAATGAGCCATCAGGAAGTGTTATAGTTATTTACGGGTGTCAGGAACTGCAGAGACTTAAGTTAGGTCCATCTGGAGACTGCCTTCTGCCACAATATTCTCCCAAGAATGAAACAGACTCGACGTGTAACTGAAACCTTTCTGCTTTAATTAACAAAGAGTTTGCTAGGAGGTGCTAGAGCACAGACAGGACATGGTGAACATACTCCTTGGGTTTTGGAGAAGATGAGGATGTCATCCAAATAAACAAAGAGAAAGAAGTTGAGTCATGAATGCAAAACTGTCGATCAGTTAAAAAAGACTTAAAAATCTGGGGTGGCGTTTATCTCACTTTGTATAGCTGTGTATAGTGCCCCCGGTTCAAATCAGGCAGCCCATTCCTGCATGTTGTTCCCCCTCTCTGCCTCCCCATTTCCTTTCTCTATCTCCTGTACTGTTGATTAAAGTCAAAAAAATATTTAAAAAAAAAAAGACTTAAAAATCCTGAATACATGTGTTAATGTCCAACATTTAGCAAAGGCAATGTCTAAAATCTCTATCATTTAACAGAAGAGTCTGGTGTATTTAGCAGGGATCTAGAGCACTGAGCCACATCACGACCCCTTCTGTCATATTTCAGTTCAATAACTGTGCCAGATGAAGTCTGCACTCTGGTCATGCAGGAAGTACTGAATGATTCTGTGAACAAATCTTTTTAATTAACGGGGTCTAAAGATTCTGCTTTACAAATGCCGTCACAGCAGTTTCATGCAGCCACGCTATGATGACTCTGCCCATGTTGAGAAAGTACTATACTAATGGAAACAATCCCAAACCCAGTGGACTTGAAGCATGCTGTGCAGAGTCTTGCTGGAAGTGTATGGTGGAAAAGGGATTTTAGAAGTGGATCGAACAATTCTACCTGCAATAATCTCCTGCTTGATGAGCTTCTCATGAGATAGTTCATGGCAAGTCAGAGTTTCATCTAATACTATGATTCAGAAATGAAGTTAAGCACTAATTATATATAATGGTTGACCAGTAAAGTTCACTCGAGTGAAGATTGGCAACGTCAAGAAACTAGGAATAAATGATAGTTACAAAGATGGTTGCAGTCACATTCAGATTTTGCTTACTACTGATTTTCCTTCAATAATGTAAAAATTAAGCATTGATGGCCAAACAATGACAGATGTTCTATAGAGGGGGAATTTGAATGTTGTGTTCAAATGGATTGCATTTAGTCATTTGGTAGATACGATGTTCCAAAGGGACTATTTTGATAGTTGAGGAGATGTGTCAAGATATTAGTCAATTGTAAGCAAAAACATATTTTTATGAAATGATTTACTTTCCCACCTCAGCCTGTCCACCAAGCTACAGTTTAAAAGTTTTGAGTTATCATATCTATTCATCCATTTAAAGTCTTCAGTGTGTCCATTTACAAACACACTGATTGGATAAATGAAATTGTATAATTTAAAACTTGAAATACAAACAGTTGCACTGTGAAGATAAATGACAAAAGAAGGATATGTAATTGACACATGACGTTGCTGAGGACCTGCCCCTACTGCTAGTTATTCTGCCCGGATAGGTGATGCGTAAGTATAAACATTATCATGAGTCGTCAATAAAATGGGTGATGCAGTGAAAGAACTGAACTCAGAAAAGGGTAAAGCAGAGGAAAGTCATGAGTATATTCTTCTACAGCAAGTTGCTCTTGCTAATGTTCTCCTGCTTTTACTCCGCTGTGTCATCCTCTCTTTATTCCTCCTCTTGTCAGTTACAGGAACAGTTTAATCTAAATGGGATGCACAAAACTGGAGACGTGATTCTAGGTGGACTTTTTGCAGTCAACTTATTTTCTGCTGATCCTGACCTCACTTTTACCTCAGAGTCACAGCTGCCTACCTGCTATGGGTGAGTCTGTCAGTATCTGCAGTTGTGAAACATGTGTAACTGTATAAGGTATTTTGAGTTGTAAACACTTACATGTTTGTGTTAGTTTTAATATTATAGGATTCAGACAGGCTCAGACCATGGCCTTTGCTATTGATGAGATCAACAGAAACTCCAACCTGCTGCCTAATGTGACTCTGGGATACAATCTGTATGATAACTGCGTCCAACTAGGAATTGGATTCCGTGCAGCACTGACCTTAGTCAGTGGTCAAGAAGAGCAAGTTACATTACAGGAGAGCTGTGTAGGAACTCCTCCAGTCCTAGGGATTGTGGGTGATACTACCTCTTCAAATTCTATAGCCATTTCTACAGTCTTAGGTTTGTATAGAGTGCCTCTGGTAAGTTTTCAAGTCTTTCAACTCAATCATTGCAGTGATTAAATTCTGAATTCAATTGAAATATAATTTTATTATTTTAAGTTTCATTTAATGTAGTTTAAAATATGAAATCTGATAGTTGAATAATCAACCTTAAATGTTTGCAAATTATGTTAACCTTCCTAAGAAGAAGTGGTCTTCTTTTTTGCAGGTGAGTTATTCTGCCACATGTTCCTGCTTGAGTGACAGACAGAAGTTTCCATCTTTCTTTAGGACGATCCCAAGTGATGTTTTTCAGGTGAAAATCCATCTTAATCACTAATTATGTTGTGTATCATTTACAGTAGAGGTGAAACAGTATGCAAATGCCACAGTTCGGTAACATTTCAGAAAGGAAAGGAATGCGAAAATACATAAAATTGTCAACAGGTTTAAGTTTAATTAAGTTTAAAAAGACTAAACAGACTCAATTGTAAACATAACAGTGGCTAATTGCCCATAATTACCTGAAGGAAGGACATTGTTGTTTAATAAGAATAAGGTAAGAATGATTACAAAAGATATATAAAATATTGCTGCACCTACAACAAATACAACTTAGAGGTGAATGTGAAGGTTGTCAAATAAATAAAAAGTAAGTATTATTATAAAAAATAAAGATCAATTATAGTGCAGCATGAAGAAAACTGAACACGTTCAACTTCATATTCAGTAAGTCTAATTGTCTCAGCTTGTACTCAGATTCATTATGTTTTCAAAGCACACTTTCTTTGTTAAATATGAATGTGAATTCATTACAGAGATTTATCCAAACTCGTAATACAGCTTTAATGTCAGCTTTATCTGCATTTGCACGGATTTTGCACTTTTTTTCCTTGTACCGATGATATCCACTTGTGATAGTTATCATGTTTGGCGTATCACCAGCGGCACAGCCAATTTAAGCTGAACAGTGATGTCACATCCGTCGGGGGGGAACAAGGAAATGTGATTAAGTTCTGCTCTGCATGGTGGTTACTGCTGAACATACATTTTTTAAGTATATATGTGTGTACCAAAAATGTGTGTGTATTTGTCCCGAGCGTCCTGTACCGTATGAGTCTTTGATGAACAACAGGATTTCTAGTGGAAGATGATTCCACCCTGTGCACTAATCCCTCTGCTCTGTGTCCACATAGGTGAATGCTATGATTCAGATTCTAAAACACTTTGGCTGGACTTGGGCTGGTCTGCTCATCAGTGATGATGATTATGGAGTCCACGCTGCCCGATCCTTTCACTCTGATCTGGGTCCAGTTGGTGGAGGTTGTCTGGCTTACACAGAGATCTTGCCCTGGGGTGACGACCCTGCTGAACTAAAGAGAATAGTGGATGTGATGAGGAAATCTACAGCTCGAGTGGTGATTGTGTTTGCAAATAAGAGTCACATGATGAACCTTATGAAAGAGGTCAGTCCTTAAAGAGATATGTTGCAAAACCCTTTTAGCGTTTGAAAAACAGCATCTTTTCTGTAGTCCCCAACCATCTCCACTGTTTTTATAACGTTCTAAGTTGTTTTGACTGGTTAGGGTTAGGTAACCTCCCACGTGAAGGTGGATTCGGGTTAGGGTTAGATGAGTCCACTGTTTTCTCAGCTTCACCTGCTGCTTCCTGTGAGACAGGAAGTCAGTGATCCACCTTCAGGTGGAGTTGGGCACGATCAGCTCGAAGAGCTTGTCCTGTAGCAGAACTGGGATCACTGTATTGAAAACAGAGCTGGAGCACACAAACATGATCCTGGAATAGGTTCCTGCTCAGTACTGGTGCTCCTGGATGAAGTGGAGGGCCAGGTTAACAGCATCATCTCAACCTCTTGGCTCTGTAGGCAAACTGCGGGGGTCCAGCAAAGGGTATGTGATGGTTTTTAGGTGGGACAGCACAAGTCGCTTGAAGGACTTCATTACCACCAAGGTCAGGGTAGTCATTTAGTCCTGTGAAGCTTTTTTTGGGGGGGACTGGATGATGGTGAAGGCTTGAAGCAAGCAGGTACATGACATGTCTTCAGCGAGGTGTTAAATATATGAAAAAAATGGAGACAATGGGTCAGCACAGTGCTTCAAGGTGAAGGGGGAGATATGGCCAGCAGCTTTGTGAGAGGTTTGTCCTATGAAGGTTGTATTAAAGTCTCTCTCAATGATGGACAGAGCTGTATGTGGGGTGGGGGTGCCTGGGCTAGATTGGCTTAGCAAGTCCTGGGCCACTGTTTGTTTACCAGGACTAATTAAAATTTGCATGGAATAGTGTGTAAAACAATCATTAACTTTTATACTTGTTACAATGCAATAAACAGGTGGTGAGGCAGAATGTGACAGGCCTGCAGTGGATGGCCAGTGAAGCCTGGTCATCACTTGATGTGCTCCAGACTCCTCACTTCATGACATACCTGGGTGGAACACTGGGCATCGCCATCCGTCGAGGAGAAATACCAGGACTCAGGGACTTCCTGTCACAAATACGTCCTGACCTACATCAAAGCAGCAAAGATGGAAACAGCATGGTGAGAGTTGCCCTGTGACTTTGAATTTGTGAGAATTATATACTGGCATTAATCTAAAAATGAACTTAACTGCAGGTAAATCAGTTGTGGGAACACACATTTCAGTGTAGATTTGCACCACCTCCAGCAGGTTGGGTGGAAGCTGGAGGAAAATTATGCACTGGACAGGAAGTTATAGAAGATGTGGAGAATGAATTGGTGGATGTTTCAGACCTCAGGTCAGAGTATAATGTGTATAAGGCTGTGTACGCTCTGGCATATGCTCTTGATGACATGCTGCAGTGTGAGCCAGGGAGAGGACCTTTCAGCAACAAGACCTGTGCTCATTTACAAAGAATGGAGCCATGGCAGGTGAGGTATTTAGTTTATCCTGCAATAATTAGATTTATGTTGATTTCACTTAACTGCTGTGTTCACAATTATACTGTCACACACATTAGCTTTATACAAGTTAAATACATAAAACAAAGGTTATAAGTAACTTCCATCTGCACTCTTTTATTTCCATTCTTCAGCACTGGTAACAGCTAAGGCCAGTGTTTTCAAGTTGTCAGTCAGTTATCTTCAGCAAATCCTGTCAACATTGGCACAGTCATGAATAAATTCACATATTATATGAGAAACTTTTGTTGGTCAGCTGAGGCAAACAACTGCTGAGCATTGATTGTAGTTTTTGTTCTTGTTTTCCTTTTCTATTATCCAAAGCTTGTGTATTACTTGGAAAAAGTCAACTTCACCACAACATTTAGTGAACAAGTGTCATTTGATGAGAATGGTGATGCCTTACCTGTATATGACATCATGAACTGGGTGTGGCTCCCTGATGGAAGAACTAAAGTTCAGAGAGTGGGTGAGGTTAAGAGGTCAGCCTTCAAAGGTGAAGAACTCACACTGGATGAAGACAAAATCTTCTGGAACTTTGAATCCAAACAGGTTATTTCTTAATTGTTTTAGATTACTATCTCTTCCCCTCACTCACTGTCTAGAGTCATACTTTTTCTGTGAGTCCAAAGAGGTTTGCTGTGGTCCATCTCACATATATGATGTCATCCACCCATGTGCGTGATGGCACTGACAAAACCTTCATAGACATACATGTACACTCCTGCATTTTTTTTGGCTGTGGACCGTAATCACCAAATGCTGAAGCTTCATGTAACACAACACTGTCCAGTATATTTGATGGAACCCTCTTGTCTTGGTTGAAGAAGGGACATTAAAGAACACAATTACCATGGACTCTTGCCTGAAGTTGTGCAAGAACATTTGGTGATACCCTCACCTGTATAAAGTCTACAATAACATACAAATGGGGCTGATCCCCTGGTGAGAAACCACTGCTTTTGTCATGAGATGTGAGATCAACTCCACATTAGTTTAAACACAATTTTACAAAGACCCTCAAAGACCCTGCAGACAGGGAACATCTCTTTATTTTTCACATGATTAACCTTTATGTTTCCAGAGAGTATCCATTGAGATGAATTATCTCTTTACCAAGGATGTCCTGTTCAAAATCAGTAACCGCACATTTAGCGGCATGGAGATGCCCACATAGGATACAATAACAGATACTGATTTTTCTCCACACAGCCTCCTCAGTCAGTGTGCAGTGAGAGCTGTCCTCCAGGTACCCGCATGGCCAGAAAGAAGGGGGAACCTGAGTGTTGTTTTGACTGTGTCCCTTGTTCTGAGGGAAAGATCAGCAATACGACTGGTGAGTGTTAAGTTTTAAACACTACAGTTCAGAGATGTTGTATGAACATGTATCTCAACACTTTCCCTCTTTTCTCAGATTCCATGGAGTGCACCACGTGTCCAGAAGATTTCTGGTCCAGCCCCCAGCGTGACCACTGTGTTCCTAAGAAAACAGAGTTCCTCTCCTACCATGAGCCTCTGGGTATCTGCTTAACAACCACCTCACTGTTGGGCACATTTATCTGTGTTGTTGTTCTGGGCATCTTCATCCATCATCACAGCACACCTATAGTTCGTGCCAACAATTCAGAACTCAGTTTTCTTCTCGTGGTGTCACTTAAGTTCTGTTTCTTGTGTTCATTGCTCTTCATTGGACGACCCAGATTATGGACTTGCCAACTAAGACATGCAGCATTTGGCATCAGCTTTGTGCTTTGTGTCTCATGTATCCTGGTGAAAACCATGGTGGTTCTGGCTGTGTTCAGGGCCTCCAAACCAGGAGGTGAGTCCAGCCTGAAGTGGTTTGGTGCTATGCAGCAGAGAGCGACAGTTCTGCTTCTGACTTCTGTTCAAGCAGCAATCTGCACTGTCTGGCTTGTCTCTGCTTCACCAGTGCCTCATAAAAACACCCAGTATCACAGTGACATGGTAGTTTATGAGTGTGTAGTTGGGTCCATAGTTGGTTTTGCAGTTTTACTTGGTTATATTGGTTTACTGGCTGTCCTTAGTTTTTTGTTAGCATTTCTAGCAAGGAATCTTCCAGACAGTTTCAATGAGGCCAAACTCATTACTTTCAGCATGCTGATATTCTGTGCAGTGTGGGTGGCCTTTGTCCCTGCTTACATCAACTCTCCAGGCAAATATGCAGATGCAGTGGAGGTATTTGCCATCCTAGCCTCCAGTTTTGGCCTCTTGGTGGCACTGTTTGGACCTAAATGTTATATAATCCTTGTGAGACCAGAAAGAAACACAAAGAAAGCCATCATGGGTCGTGGGACAACAATATAATATGGTTAACACTCCTGTCTCTCTCTGATGCTCTGCATTTTAAAATTGAGTTTAAATTACTAGATCACAATACAGGCAATAAAGATGTTGAAATACTTTAAATGATTTAGATTTTTTTTTATAACCAACGATTGTTCTGGTGTTGAAAGTTAATGTAATTTTACATGATTACTTATTTTAGTAATAAGGGCAACATTTATCACAACTCACCTTGTGCTGCTCCTGCTGAACCAATTCTGCCATGTTTCTCTCTCTCTCCAACAACAGGGCCCCAAACCACACCTACCACCACACCCAAAATCTTTGGCTTTGGCTAAAATGCTAACACTAAACACAATAAACAGTCTTTTAATATTTAGTCAGACAGTGTATGGTACATTATCAAGGTCAGGGTGGCAATTACACAGGGAGGGTAGGTGCATGGTTCCTCAGCAGAATCCCCCTGAAACCTTTCTGCTTTCATTAACAAGGAGTTTGCTAGTCCCAAACCTAGTTGAGTCGAGCCATGCCGTGCCGAGTCTTGCTGGAACTGTATGGTAGAAAAGGGATTTTAGAAGTGGATCGAACAATTCTACCTGAAATAATCTCCTGCTTGATGAGCTTCTCCAAATAGTTCATGGCAAGTCAGAGTTTATCTAATACTATGATTCAGAAATAAAGTTAAGCACTAATTATATATAATGGTTGACCAGTAAAGTTCACTTGAGTGAAGATTGGCAACGTCCAGAAACTAGGAATAAATGATAGTTACAAAGATGGTTGCAGTCACATTCAGATTTTGCTAACTACTGATTTTCCTTCAATAATGTAAAAATTAAGCATAGATGGCCAAACAGTGACAGATGTTTTGTTGAGGGGGAATTTGAATGTTGTGTTCAAATGGATTGCATTTAGTCATTTGGTAGATGCGATGTTCCAAAGGGACTATTTAGACAGTTGAGGAGATGTGTCAAGATATTAGTCAATTGTAAGCAAAAACATATTTTTATGAAATGATTTACTTTCCCACCTCAGCCTGTCCACCCAGCTGCAGTTTAAAATAGTTTTGAGTTGTCATATCTATTCATCCATTTAAAGTCTTCAGTGTGTCCATTTACAAACACACTGATCGGATAAATGAAATTGTATAATTTAAAACTTGAAATACAAACAGTTGCACTGTGAAGATAAATGACAAAAGAAGGATATGTAATTGACACATGACGTTGCTGAGGACCTGCCCCTACTGCTAGTTATTCTGCTCTGATAGGTGATGCGTAAGTATAAACATTATCATCAGTCAATAAAATAGGTGATGTAGTGAAAGGACTGAACTCAGAAAAGGGTAAAGCAGAGTAAAGTCATGAGGATATTATTAAACAAGTTGCTCTTGCTAATGTTCTCCTGCTTTTGTTCTGCTGTGTCCTCCTCCTCTTGTCAGTTACACAAACAGTTTAATCTAAATGGGATGCACAAAACTGGAGATGTGATTCTAGGTGGACTTTTTGCAATCAACTTCTTTTCTGCTGATCCTGACCTCACTTTTACTTCAGAGTTACAGCTGCCTACCTGCTATGGGTGAGTCTGACAGTACCTGTAGTTGCGAAATGTATAACTTTGCAGTTACTGTATGAAATATTTGCAATAGTAAACATTTCATGTTTGTGGTAGTTTTGATATTATAGGATTCAGACAGGCTCAGACCATGGCCTTTGCTGTTGATGAGATCAACAGAAACTCCAACCTGCTGCCTAATGTGACTCTGGGATACAGTCTGTATGATAACTGCATCCAACTAGGAATTGGATTTCGGGCAGCACTGACCTTAGTCAGTGGTCAAGAAGAGCAAGTTACATTAGAGGAGAACTGTGTAGGAACTCCTCCAGTCCTAGGGATTGTGGGTGATTCTTCCTCCACACGTTCTATTGCCATAGCCGCAGTCTTGGGTTTGTACAGAGTGCCTCTGGTAAGTTTTTAAGTCTTTCAGTTCAATAATTTTTGTGTTAAATGTTTTTATTTATTTTGAATTAAATTGAATGAACTATTGCACTATTTTAAATTGTAATTAATGTTCTGACAGAAGAATTACCAACCTTAAAACAAAGAAACAAACTGTATTTTAGGATATGTGTTTTTTTTGTTTCGTATTTTTGCAGGTGAGTCATTTTGCCACATGTTCCTGCCTGAGTGACAGACAAAAGTTCCCATCTTTCTTTAGGACGATCCCCAGTGATGCTTTTCAGGTACATATCCAGCCCCGCTTCCTCCCCCATCACCATTCATGATATGTGTCTCATTTACAGATAAACAACATTTAAAGACTGTGATTAAAGTCTTCAATTAACCTGTTTAGCAGGATTTCTAGTGAAGGATGATTCCAGCCTGTACACTAATTCATCTGGTCTGTGTCCACATAGGTAAATGCTATGATTCAGATTCTAAAACACTTTGGTTGGACTTGGGCAGGTCTGATCATAAGTGATGACGATTATGGAGTCCACGCTGCCCGATCCTTTCACTCTGATCTGGGTCCAGCTGGTGGAGGTTGTGTGGCTTACACAGAGATTTTGCCCTGGGGTGACAACCCTGCTGAATTAAGGAGAATAGTGGATGTGATAAGGAAATCTACAGCTCGAGTGGTGATTGTTTTTGCAAATAAGAGTCGCGTGATTAACCTCATGAAAGAGGTCAGTCCTGAGAAAATATGAGGCAAAAACATTGTAACCTTTCTGTAATTTGTTAATGTTGCTGGTTAAAGGTTTCAGAATATAATTGTTTACCAGGACAAATACAAATTTGCTTGAAAAAACACAGGTTTGAGTGTAACATTAACTATGGATACTAGAGTATACTTTACTGCTATAATAACAACAACAATAATATTTGTATAGCACTTTTCATGAACCCAAAGTGGCTTTACATTTAATTAATTTAGAAAAGGAAAAAAAAGACACAACTAACATAAAACCACTAATAAAAGTTTTGAGAAGTGATTGAATGAGGTGAGGTCAGAAAAGTCACCGGTCGTTTGGGGTAATGAGTTCCAGAGGGGGGGCTGAGTGACTTTGAACTGGATGTGTTGGGAGATATGAAGCCAGTGCATGTTCTGGACGACAGGGTTGAAATCGTAGAGGATGCTGTTGCAGTAGTCAATGTTGGAAGTAATGCATTAATCAGGGTTTCAGCAGAATAGAAGGAGAGTGATGGACGGATGTGGACAATCTTTTTGAGGTGGAAGACCACAGTTTTGGTGATGTTAATTGATATGTTTTTCAAAAGTGAGGTGGCTGTCAAGATGACAGGGTTCAAACTGAACTGATCCAGAGTGAGGCAGAAGTGGGCAGATTTATTGTATTTTATTTGGAGAAAATGTGCTTGCATCCAGGACTTCATTTGTGAGATGCAGTTGTTGAGGGTGGAGTATGTTGTGGGGGTGATTGAATTGGTTGTGATGTAGATCTAGCAGCATAGCAAACCAAACGGAGGCCATAGCGTCAAATTATGTTGCAAATGAGGAGGATGCAACGAATGTTGATGTGGACAAACTGTTATAGAGAGATATGATCTTAACAAGAGACCAGAGACAACAGAGCCGGTGATGTTGAGGCAGGATTCCAGACGGGAGAGAAGGATGAAGGTGTCGAATGTGCCAGTGAGGTCAAGGAGGATGAAGATGCTGAGGTATCCAGAGTCAAAGAAGAGGACAAAGTCAAGAGAATCAAGAAGTTTATATGTCATTATGAGGACAAGCGAAGAAGCTGTTTAAGGTGTCAGGCAGAGTGGGGTCCTGGCTGACCTGCTGGCCGCTTTGCTTATAGTCCGTGATGGTCCTGATGTCTTTCCACATACTACGTGGGTTGTCATTGAAGTGCTCCTCAATGCGCTGCTTGTAACGGTGTTTTGCCAGCTGGATGCCCTTTTTCAGTTCTTTCCGGGCCAGCCTGTCCCCCGACCTATACTCTGTATTCCGGGCTTTTAGCAGGTTCCTCACTGTGCTGTCCATCCAAGGTTTTTGTTTAGGAAAAACCGTGATTGTCTTCGTGGGTAGGACAGCATCAGTGCAGAAGTGAACAAAGGACAGCACAGATGACGTGTATTCCTCTAGGTCAGCGCCTTCCTTGAACACTCCCCAGTCTGTGTTCTCAAAACAATCCTGTAAGGCTGAGGAAGCCTCCTCAGTCGAAACCTGAACGGTTCTGGTGGTGGGCTTGGTCCTACAGATCAGAGGTCTGTATGTAGGGATCAATTCCACAGAGATGTGATCCGACATGCCGAAGTGAGGAGCTGCTGTAGCCTTGTATCCCCCTCGGATGTTGCAGTAAACCTGGTCCAGTATGTTATGGTCTCTGGTTGGAAAGTTTATGAATTTGTAGAACTTGGGGAGTACAGCTTTCAATTCCACGAGGTTAAAATCCCCCACAACGATCACAGCCGCCTCTGGATTAGCCTTCATCTGGTTGCTAATCAGGCAGTACAGCTCCTCCAGTGCTAATTTAGCATTAGCTCGCGGTGGTATGTAGGCTGCTATGATCATGACAGAGGTGAGTTCTCTAACCAGTTTAAACGGTCTGCACTTCACTGCCAGATATTCCAAATCGGGAGAGCAGAAAGTTCCAATTATGCTTGTGGCTGTACACCACGAGTTGTGAATGTACAGTGCCAAACCTCCGCCTTTGGTCTTGACTGAAGCTGCAGTCCTGTCGGCTCGGAACAGAGAGTGTTATTGTCCAGCCAGGTCTCGGTGAAAATCGCCACACAGCTGTTTGTCTTCCGTGAGACGATTCTCAGTCGAATCTCGTCCAGTTTGTTGGTGAGTGACCTGACGTGCGCGAGGAGGAGACTGGGCAGTGCCGGTCTGTGTGGTTTAGCAAGTAGCCTAGCACGCACTCCGCTCCGCTTACCCTGCTTTTGTTTACGTTGTCTCCTCCGTCTCCTGGGCCATAGAGGGGGTATGATGAGAGCCTCTGTGGTCCGCTGTAGTTCGGGTGGGATAAAATCCGGCTTTGGAGGTGGGTAAAGACTGGAGTTTTTCCCCAAATTCCACAGTTTAGTCCTACTGTGCTGGGTTAAGGCTTCAAGTCTCCAGATAAAAAGTGTAAACACAAACAAAAACACGAAAACAAACCTAAAAAGCCGAGAGCCTCCAGCCGCTGCGTGCACCTGCGCCGCCATTTTGCTTTGCCAAGTCAAGTCATTCGCACATTTGAGGATTGCTGTTTCTGTGCTGTACTATGAGCAGAAACCGGATTGGAATTTTTGAAATAGATCATTAGTGGAGAGGTGGCCTTTGATTTTGGTAGCAACATGTTCCAGAATTTTTGACAAAAAGGGAGTTTGGAGATGGGCCGGAAGTTGGACATTATGTCAGGGTTGAGGCCAGGTGTTTTGAGGATGGTTTTGAGTTTAAGCGAATGGGGGACAGATCCAGAGCTGAGTGTGGAGTTGATGGTTTATGTAATGATTTTGATGATGTGGTATGATTTTGTAAACTTGTGATAATTCAATATGTGCCCAGCCACAAGAAAACTAGAAACAAGTGGGCAGAGGAAGAAGATGTGGCCATTTAAATGTAGGCACTCCTACAAATGTAGGGAGAATTTTTGCCATATTTCTAATACCAAATCAAATCAAATACATTCAAGTGGCTCTTTCGTGTAGTGTGGATGGATCAGTCTGTTGCTGAATGAGCTTATGATGTTCCAACTCTCAGCTAGTTGCCAAAATTATTAGCATCACAGTCAATACTTCATACACAAAGCTGTGTCATTCACAAGTTATTCAAGCACATCAGGTTGGTTTGTTATTCATATTAATTGCAGATGCTCACATGTTCCCAGTACAGTTTATAATACAATCGTCTGATCGAACAGAAGTTTGGATGTGCATTTAAAAAAATAAATAATTTTTTTTTTCTTTGTTTACTTGATTTGTGCTGGCCTGACTTGTTGCTGGTTTTCTCATGGCTGGTCACAGGTGGTCAGGCAGAAGGTGAGAGGCCTGCAGTGGATTGCCAGTGAAGCCTGGACATCAGTTGATGTGCTCCAGACTCCCCACTTCATGCCATACCTGGGTGGAACACTAGGCATTGCCATCCGTCGAGGAGAAATACCAGGACTCAGGGACTTCCTGTTACAAATACATCCAGACCTACATCACAACAAGACAGATGAAAATAACATGGTGAGTTTCCTGCTGGCATGTTTGGCAAAACCACATCTCACTACCTGGTTATACTTATTGTTATACTTATTATTCAGTTCCAGTGGATACAATTTTATTTTATCTAAAGGCTGACAGGTAGTTGCAATTTATAATTTAAATGTATAAATATAGAATAGACAGTTTAGTTTTTTATGTACATTGTATGTGTTTTAGGACTTATTTTGAGCTGTTAATCCTTGTAAAGCCACTGTTGTGAAGATTAGACCAGTGATAATGGTGAGCAAGGATATTCTGTTAGATTATATATTGTGTCATTTTGTGTATCAACATCATTGTGTATCAACACTGCCATTGTTGGCATTGCTTATTGAACATGCAACACTGTACATAGGTAAGATATAGACTCATAAGGAACAATTATTATAATTATTTACAACAACAGGGCTCAACACTGAAACTGTACTGTTTATTGTATCCCCAAACAATGAAATTGGATTTTCTCACCCCTGCAGGTGAATCAGTTTTGGGAACACACATTTCAGTGTAGATTTGCACCACCTCCAGCAGGTTGGGTGGAAGCTGGAGAAGAATTATGCACTGGACAGGAAGTTATAGAGAATGTGGAGAATGAGTTATTTGACGTTTCAGACCTCAGGCCAGAGTATAATGTGTATAAGGCTGTGTACGCTCTGGCATATGCTCTTGATGACATGCTGCAGTGTGAGCCAGGGAGAGGACCTTTCAGCAACAACACCTGTGCTCATTTACAAAGACTGGAGCCATGGCAGGTGAGATATCAGTTTACACTCAACACTTAATTTCACTTAATCCTTCGATAAAAGTTGAATTTAGTATGTAGTATGTAATATATTCATAAATAGTTAGAGAATAATTGGAAACCTGTTGGTTAGCTGAGAAAAAACAACCAGTAATTGTATTTTTTTTTGTTTGTGTGTTCCTTATATATCCAATTCTCATGTCAAAAGCTTGTGCATTATTTGGGAAAAGTCAACTTCTCCACCACATTTGGTGATGAAGTGTCATTTGATGAAAATGGTGATGCCTTACCAATATATGACATCATGAACTGGGTGTGGCTCCCTGACAGAAGTACTAAAGTCCAGAATGTTGGTGAGGTTAAGAGGTCAGCCTTCAAAGGTGAAGAACTCACACTGGATGAAGACAATATCTTCTGGAACTTTCAATCTAAACAGGTTACTACTTAATTGTATAGACAACCATTGCTGTGCCTCACTCATTGGGCTAGATTCATATTTTCCTCTGAGTCCATAGAGGGTTGCTATGGTCCATCTTATGTGACTGTTGTCATCCACCCATACTTGATGGTACTGTATGTCCATACATATATGTGCACACCTTCATTTTTTGACTTAGGATGTTCCTCACAAAAATGCTTAAGCTGCATGCAGAGTTTTCCAGTGTAGTTGTTGGAACCCTCTGTTTTGGTTGAAGAAAGGACATCTAATAACACACTAACCATTATTGATCCCCAAAGGGCAAATCATTTGCAGCTCATCACATTAACATTACATCCAACCAGCCTGAACAATCTCACAACAGTCAGCATCAACAGATTGACAGAAAATTAAGTAATGGGAACAGAGGTAATGGAAACAGTGAACAAAAATAATTACAGATGGACAATCAAAATTATAAATAAGTGCATGTCACGTTTAAAATGCTAGATTAAGTGGCATTTAAAATGAGTGGAGCAGCTTGATAGCTTATAGAATAAAATATTTTAAAAAGTCATTTGTTTTACACCGGGTGCATAGTACTGGCAACCTGAAGGCATCAGTGTTGTTTTTGTTAACAATGGCGATGACGAAATTATTTCGTTGATTTCGCCCTTTTTTTTCATGATGATCACAAGACTGTGACGAAATGAACATGGATCTTTGATGACGAAAACATGACAAGACGTGCGTGAGTTTTCATTGAAGAGACTTAATGTTAGTGGGTGGTTTGTCAGACGAACAAAGTGCACAACATTTCTGCTTATTGTGCACTTAATCTGTCAATTAAAACCTAACAATTCCTTGGTGCGTGTTTCAAGACGGGTCAGGTGGGTTGCGACATCGCTGCCGACGCCTAGCTCCCCGCCCTGGTGATGCAATGCTGTTGGGGCGTACTGAGGACAGTCTGCACTTATCGACAGTCGCACCCGGGTCCAACGACAAGAGCCGCAGAGATATGCACTTGGGATGTGCACTAAGGGGAGCAGCCGGCTGGCGGGAGAAGCCGCAGCAAGTGCATATCTCTGCGGCCCTGGGAAGCGGCGAGGTCCGGGCGGGGGTTTGCTGTAAACCACCTTCGCCGCAAGCCTTTCCAAGCTGACCTAGAGTCGGTCACTGCACACCACCGGCAGAGGAAATTTAATTTTCACAACTTATGTGTGAAACTCTTGTATGATGAAGTAGGCATCAATTCATGGAAAAAAACAGCTAAAACGGACTAAAACCTTTTTGAGTTTTTGTCGACTAAAACTGGACTAAAACTATCACCTATAGAAATGACTAAAATGTGACTAAAACTAATAAGCATTTTTGTCCAAAAGACTAAAACTAAGACTAAATCTAGAATGGCTTCCAAAAACAACACTGGAAGGCATCAACTCAAACTCATCTGCCAGAATGCGTTGGGGTTGGCTGATAATGGAGGTGGCTTTCTTTCTTCCTTGCCTCTGCCAGAGGGACATCATTTTTTTTTGCCTGACTCCAATGATCCTGGAGCAGATCTGTAAAATGTAACAAATGCTGCTTTTATCCTCAAAAGATAACCAGCAAATAAAAGAGTTAAAAGATTCTTAAAGACAATGTAGTAAAATCAACATGCACATTTCAAAATAGTTCAGCTTCCTCACTAGATAAATTCTCTGCTGGCTTGTTTTGACCTTGGACTTAGTATAGCAACTCTCTGTGTACATGGACGATGAAAAAGATTGGAGGGGTCCTCATCCGATATAATAACATAGATTTCTCTCCACACAGCCTCCTCGGTCAGTGTGCAGTGAGAGTTGTCCTCCAGGTACCCGCATGGCCACAAAGAAGGGGGAACCTGAGTGTTGTTTTGACTGTGTCCCTTGTTCTGAGGGAAAGATCAGCAATACGACTGGTGAGTGTACAGTTTTAAACACCACAGTTCAGAGATGTTGTATGAACTTTTATCTCATCACTTTCTTTTCTCAGACTCCATGGAGTGCACCAGTTGTCCAGAAGATTTCTGGTCCAGCCTCCAGCGTGACCACTGTGTCCCTAAAAAAACTGAGTTCCTCTCCTACCATGAGCCTCTGGGTATCTGCTTGACAATCACCTCACTGTTGGGAACATTTATCTGTGCTGTTGTTCTGGGCATCTTCATCCATCATCGCAGCACACCTATAGTTCGTGCCAACAATTCAGAACTTAGTTTTCTTCTTGTGGTGTCGCTCAAATTCTGTTTCTTGTGTTCATTGCTCTTCATTGGACGACCCAGATTATGGACTTGCCAACTAAGACATGCAGCATTTGGCGTCAGCTTTGTGCTTTGTGTCTCATGTATTCTGGTGAAAACCATGGTGGTTCTGGCTGTGTTCAGGGCCTCCAAACCAGGAGGTGAGTCCAGTCTCAAGTGGTTTGGTGCTATGCAGCAGAGAGGGACAGTTCTGGTTCTGACTTCTATTCAAGCAGCAATCTGCACTGTCTGGCTTGTCTCTGCTTCACCAGTGCCTCACAAAAACACCCAGTATCACAGTGACAAGATAGTTTATGAGTGTATAGTTGGTTCCACAGTTGGTTTTGCAGTTTTACTTGGTTATATTGGTTTACTGGCTGTCCTTAGTTTTTTGTTAGCTTTTCTAGCAAGGAATCTTCCAGACAGTTTCAATGAGGCCAAACTCATCACTTTCAGCATGCTGATCTTCTGTGCAGTGTGGGTGGCCTTTATCCCTGCTTACATCAACTCTCCAGGCAAATATGCAGATGCAGTTGAGGTTTTTGCCATCCTAGCCTCCAGTTTTGGCCTCTTGGTGGCACTGTTTGGACCCAAATGTTTTATAATCCTTGTGAGACCAGAAAGAAACACAAAGAAAGCCATCATGGGTCGTGGGACCACAACATAATATGGTTAACACTCCTGTCTCTCACTGATGCTCTGTATTTTAGAATTGTGTTGAAATTACTAGATCACAATACAGGCAATAAAGATGTTGATAAGAAGTATTTAAATTGATGTAGATTTTTTTTTTTCTAACCACTGATTATTCTGGTGTTGGGAGTTAATGTAATTTTACATGATTACTTATTTGTGCCTAGCCATGGAAAACCCAGGAACAAGTAGGCTGAGGGGCATTTTGAGTTCAGGTCTATTAAGGACTGCCTTCTGCCACAATATTCCTCCCAGGAATGAAAAATATTACCCCAGGAATGAAACAGACTCGGAGTGGAACTCCATGGTTTTTGGAGAAAATGAGGATGTTATCCAAATAAACAAAGACAAAGGAGTTGAGCATGTCTCTGAGTTTGTAATCAACAAGATCTTGGAAGACAACAGGGGCATTGGTGAGGAACAAAGGGCATTATGAGGAGTGTTGAAGAAAGCCCCTGAACCTTGGCTTTGCTAAAAATGTAGCAGAAGTCGTGGGATTCAGGAGGTACACCCCAACCGCAATTGAACCGGCCTCCCAGTTGATGGAGGGATTATGATTATGAGAAACCCAGAAGAAGTGGCTGGCAAGGAGGGTTCAAGATGTAGAACTAGATATGCTTGCAGATGTTGCCAGACAGGAGCATGGGAACCTAGCTGGTCTGGTGTGGGACTGTGCCCACTGAGTGTCTGTGCTGGAACTGGATGAGGCAGAGGAACCTTCCCTAACTACTGAGCCAACTCTTTGTCAATACTGCAGGCTCATTTTTGATATATTCTCGCATGCCATGGGGGAAGGTGTAGACCAGGGTGGCAGGTGCCCAGCAGCGTCCAAGGCCAGTGAAGGAGCTAAAGCTTGTTCTGCCACTGGAGGTTTTGGTGCTATAGAGCAGAGTGGGACAGTGACAAGATAACTTTTCTGTTTTAATTAACAAGGAGTTTGCGAGGAGGTGCTAGAGCACAGACTGGACATGGTGACCATACCCCTTGGGTTTTGGAGAAGATGAGGATGTCATCCAAACATACAAGACAAAGGAGTTGAGTCATGAATGCAACATATCAAAGGGAACAATGCTGAACTGTAAAAAAAATCCTGAAGACATGCATTAATCTCCAACATTTAGCAAAAGAAATGTCAAAAATCTCAACATTTAACAGAGGAGTCTGTTGTATTTAGCAACAGCCCTGCTGAAAGTGGCATTCACAAGCGCAGAGCCACATCACTACACCTTCTGCCATATTTCAGTTCAATGACTATGCCAAATGGAGTCTGCACTCTTTCTCATCATGCAGGCAGTACTGAATGATAATTTGAACAAATCTTTATAATTAATGGGCTCTAATGATTCAGTTATATTTAAAACTGCTTCACAAATGCCGTCACAGCAGTTTCATGTAGCCGTGCTACGATGACTATACTATACTATACTATACTAATGGAAACAATCCCAAACCCAGTGGAGTCGAGCCATACCGTTCAAATAGATTACATTTAGTCATTTGGTAGTTGCCATGTTCCAAAGGGACTATTTAGATAGTTGAGGAGATGTGTCAAGATAATAGTCAATTGTAAGCAAAAACATATATGAAATACAGTAATTAACTATCCCACCTCAGCCTGTCCACCCAGCTGCAGTTTAAAAAATTTACAAACACACTGATCTGATTTAAAACTTAAAATACGAACAGTTGCACTTGGAAGATAAATGACAAAAGAAGGATGTATAATTGACACATGACGTTGCTGAGGACCTGCCCCTACTGCTAGTTATTCTGCCATGATAGGTGATGTGCAAGAATAAACATTGTCATGAGTCATCAATAAATTGGGTGATGCAGTGAAAGGACTGAACTCAGAAAAGGGGTAAAGCAGAGTAAAGTCATGAGGATATTCTTCGACAGCAAGTTGCTCTTGCTAATGTTCTCCTGCTTTTACTCCGCTGTGTCCTCCTCTCTTTCTTTCTCCTCTTGTCAGTTACAGGAACAGTTTAATCTAAATGGGATGCACAAAACTGGAGATGTGATTATAGGTGGACTTTTTGCAATCAACTTCTTTTCTGCTGATCCTGACCTGACTTTTACCTCAGAGTCACAGCTGCCTACCTGCTATGGGTGAGTGTGTCAGTATCTGCAGTTGTGAAACAAGTGTAATTGTATAAGGTATTTTGAGTTGTAAACACTTACATGTTTGTGTTAGTTTTAATATTATAGGATTCAGACAGGCTCAGACCATGGCCTTTGCTATTGATGAGATCAACAGAAACTCCAACCTGCTGCCTAATGTGACTCTGGGATACAGTCTGTATGATAACTGCGTCCAACTAGGAATTGGATTTCGTGCAGCACTGACCTTAGTCAGTGGTCAAGAAGAGCAAGTTACATTAGAGGAGAGCTGTGTAGGAATTCCTCCAGTCCTAGGGATTGTGGGTGATACTACCTCTTCAAATTCTATAGCCATTTCTACAGTCTTAGGTTTGTACAGAGTGCCGCTGGTAAGTTTTCAAGTCTTTCAACTCAATCATTACAGTGATTAAATTCTGAATTCAATTTAAATATAATTTCCTTATTTTAAGTTGTTGTGTATTATAGAAAATATGTTAACCTTTCTTAGAAGAAGTGGTTTGCTTTTTTGCAGGTGAGTTATTTTGCCACATGTTCCTGCTTGAGTGACAGACAAAAGTTTCCATCTTTCTTTAGGACAATCCCAAGTGATGCTTTTCAGGTGAAAATCCATCTTCATCACTAATTATGTTATGTCTCATTTACAGTAGGGGTGAAACTGTATGCAAATGGCATGGTTTGGTAAATGTTCAGATTAGAAAGGAATGTGAAATACATTAATTTAAATTAGGTGAATGTGAAGGTTGTCAAATAAATAGAAAGTAAGTATTATAATAAAAAATAAAGATCAATTTCAGTGCAGCATTTAGAAAACTGAACATTTTCAACTTCACATTCAGTCAGTCTAATGGTCACAGCTTGTACTAAGATACATTATGTTTTCAAAGCACACTTTCTTTGTTAAATATGAATGTAAATGCATTACAGAGATGTATCCAAATTCTTAATAGCACTTTAATGTCAGCTTTATCTGCATTTGCAAAGATTATGCACTCTGTTTTTTTCTTGTACCAATGATATCCACAGGTGATAGTTATCATGTTTGGCGTATCACCAGGGGCACAGCCAATTTCAGTGATGAACAGTGATGTCACATTGTCTTTGTCTTCACTGCTGCTGTAGTTCATTAGGAAACCATAGTTTTCCAGCAGACAGCAGACCTGAAGGAGCTTGGTGGCTCCTCAGGCTCTTGCTTCTCACTTGCATTCTCCGTACAAGGCTCGTCTGTGCTAATGTTAGTTGTTAAACTCGTCTTTAACTGGTTGCTGAAACTGTTTGACAGAAACATACAAGAATGGCGATAATGTGAAATGTGATTAAGTTCTGCTCTGTTTGGTGTGTGTAAGGAGGAAACCTAACAAAGTGATGGAATATTGTTTAATACGACATGCGAGGTCCAGCTCGTAGCCTACTGGTTACTGACAATGCCACTTTGGGACTTTCACCCAAAGATTTATTTTACCCCAATCGAAGGACACGCAAATTCCACTTAAGACTCAGGAGACGAAGAAAAAAACAAATAAAATACCACAAAAAAATAAAAAAAATTAATTAATAACCACAAAGTAATAAAACACAAAATGAACCAAAGAATCATGAATGGGCAAATTATACTACCAAGACTACACTACATATAATTCCCCAGAAGAATTAAAGAAAATAATAAACATATAACACAACATAAATCGCTTAAATAATAAGCCCTGAAAATGTATCTAACAAAGCAGTTAATTACATCAAAATAAATCTAAGAAATCGAAACAAACAAAAAGGGCAGGTGGAATAACACAATCAAATTAATAAAGGAAATCGAAATAAACCTAAACCAAGACATCAAAATAAAATGGCAAGTGAACACAAGGCCGCAAGACAGCGGCAGTGGGAGAAGCCATTATGCGGAACAAAATGACGTCAAGACAAAGCAGAATCGGGTCGAGACAAAGCAGCAGAGGACAGCTGATCGTGATGTCATTCAAGTCACGGTTTTATCAGCCAGTTGGCCAACATTTATCTAAATAGATACAAATTAGCACTCTTACTATGGAGCTAAAACAACATTTTGAACGCGGCAGTCAAAACAATAACAAACCTTTTTGCTGAGTATGATGCCCGCACAACCATAGGGGGAGAGAGCAAGACTCGCGCTGCTACTGGCATTCACCTGCAACCACACTGGTGTTAGCCATGAGGCACCAAGCAGTATGATGCCGAGAGGGAGAGGACACTTACCGCCACAAGCTGAAGAGACAGCGCACCTTGAGCGTGGTGTGCAAGCCCAGCCGCTCTGTAGTACAACAAAAACATGCTATAAGCATACAGGTGGATGAGCTTCAGAGACGCGAAGTGAGTAGGACTGTGCGAAGCAGCGCACAGTCCTACTCACCAAGAGCCAAATACTCAGACGCGTTGGACAGGAGTGCAAAGAACTGCCGCATTTATAGTTCCTTCCACCTACAATGCATAGCTACCATTGGTGTTCAAATTAAGGCCGTCATACTGCTTGAGATGGGGCACATCCATGCTGCTACATCTGCATGGTGGCTACCGCTGAACATACATTTTTTTTAAGTATACACGTGTATACCAAAAATGTTTGTGTATTTGTCCCGAATGTCCTGTACCAAATGAGTCTTTGATGAACTGGTAACAGGATTTCTAGTGAAAGATGGTTCCAGCCTGTGCACTAATCCCTCTGCTCTGTGTCCACATAGGTGAATGCTATGATTCAGATTCTAAAACACTTTGGTTGGACTTGGGCAGGTCTGCTCATCAGTGATGATGATTATGGAGTCCACGCTGCCCGATCCTTTCACTCTGATCTGGGTCCAGCTGGTGGAGGTTGTCTGGCTTACACAGAGATCTTGCCCTGGGGTGACAACCCTGCTGAACTAAAGAGAATAGTGGATGTGATGAGGAAATCTACAGCTCGAGTGGTGATTGTGTTTGCAAATAAGAGTCACATGATGAACCTAATGAAAGAGGTCAGTCCTTAATGATATAAGTTGCAAAACCCTTTTAGCGTTTAAAAAACAGATTTAGTTATTTATACTAATATCTATAATATAGTATATAAAACAAGTTTGTGTATGACATCAACTGTGGAAACTACATTTTACTGGTATGAATTTATATGCATTTTTGGGGGGTGGCAGGGATGCTGTTTATGAGACTGAGCAGAGGGGAAGAAACTGTTCTTGTAGCCTGTTGCCAGAGGGAATAGTCTCAAAGAGAGTGAGAGGGGTCGGCCATGAGTTTAGCTGTACGCTTTAGGGTCCTGGAGGTTTACAGGTCATGGAGAGATGGGAGGTTACAGCCAATCACCTTCTCTGCAGAGAGGATGATATGCTGCAGTCTGCTCTTGCTGATGTTCAGCTCCCATTTGATGTCCTGTGTGATGAAGGTCCCCAGGAAGCGGAGCGAGTCCATGGTGGAAATGGCAGAATTGTGGAGGGGGATGAGGGCAGGGCTAACTGGTTAGGGTTAGGTAAACTCCCACATGGAGGTGGACTCGTCCCCACCGGAGACAAATCCACTGTTTTCTCAGCTTCACCTGCTGCTTCCTGTAAGACAGGAAGTCTGTGATCCACCTTCAGGTGGAGTTGGGCATGATCAGCTTGAACAGCTTGTCCTGTAGCAGAACTGGGATCATTGTATTGAAAGCAGAGCTGGAGTACACAAACATGATCCTGGAATAGGTTCCTGCTCAGTACTGGTGCTCCTGGATGAAGTGGAGGGCCAGGTTAACAGCATCATCTCAACCTCTTGGCTCTGTAGGCGAACTGCAAGGGGTCCAGCAAAGGGTATGTGATGGTTTTAAGACGGGAAAGCACAAGGCACTTGAAGGACTTCATTACCACCAAGGTCAGGGTGACATTTAGTCTTGTGATCATTGTATTTTTGGGGGACTGGGATGATGGTGAAGGCTTAAAGTAAGCAGGTACATGACATGTCTTCAATGAGGTGTTAAATATATGAAAAAAAATGTGAAAAAACTGGAGACATTTGGTCAGCACGGTGCTTCAAGGTGAAGGGGGAGATATGGCCAGCAGCTTTGTGGGAGGTTTGTCCTTTGAAGTTTGGTCTCTTTCCATGATGGACAGAGCTGTTGTTGTTGCTGAGGTGTATGTGGGTGGAGCTGGCTGGGCTAGATTGCAACCTGTCCTCCAACTGAAACGTAACTATGGGTCGTTTTTTCCAAGCCCTGAATATGACCTAAAGGTATGTTTTTACTACACTGGTGCAGTATTTTTATATATACGCACAGGTTTTACTGGGGTTAAGGTTAGGTAAAAAAAAGACAGGGTTAAGCAGTAAAAATTTAAAAAAAAAATTAAAAAGGTGGTATAGTTAGGGAGTCTAACCCTTGTCGACCACACTCGGGCACAGTGCTCTCACCACCTCAGCGAAGCTACTAGATACCACTTCCAAGGTACCAGGTTGCTGTCATGTATACAACCGCAAGTGGTGCTGGTTTTGAAAACGTAGGCATAGGTCATAATTCATACAAGCTATATGTACATTTCGTAGGAGAGCAGGTTCCTAGATTGGCTTAGCAAGTCCTGGGCCACTGTTTGTTTACCAGGATTAATTCAAATTTGCATGGAATAGTGTGTAAAACAATCATTAACTTTTATACTTGTTATAATGCAATATACAGGTGGTGAGGCAGAATGTGACAGGCCTGCAGTGGATGGCCAGTGAAGCCTGGTCATCACTTGATGTGCTCCAGACTCCTCACTTCATGACATACCTGGGTGGAACACTGGGGATATCCATCCGTCGAGGAGAAATAGCAGGACTCAGGGACTACCTGTCACAAATACGTCCTGACCTACATCAAAGCAGAAAAGATGGAAACAGTATGGTGAGAGTTGCCCTGTGACTTTTAATTTGTGAGAATTATATACTGGCATTAATCTAAAAATGAACTTAACTGCAGGTAAATCAGTTGTGGGAACACACATTTCAGTGTAGATTTGCACCACCTCCAGCAGGTTGGGTGGAAGCTGGAGGAAAATTATGCACTGGACAAGAAGTTATAGAGGATGTGGAGAATGAATTGGTGGATGTTTCAGACCTCAGGTCAGAGTATAATGTGTATAAGGCTGTGTACGCTCTGGCATATGCTCTTGATGAAATGCTGCAGTGTGAGCCAGGGAGAGGACCTTTCAGCAACAACACCTGTGCTCATTTACAAAGACTGGAGCCATGGCAGGTGTGATATTTATAGTAGTTTATCCTGCAATAATTATATTTATGTTGATTTCTCTTTACTGCTGTGTTTACAAATATACTGTCACACACATTAGCTTTATACAAGTTAAATACATAAAATGAAAGTTAAAAACAAGTTGATGTAGAAGCTATACTAAATAGATGTAAATTCCATCTGTACTCTTATTTTCCCTCTTCAGCACTGGTAACAGCTCAGGCCAGATGCATTGTTTTCAAGTTATCAGTCAGTTATCTTTAGCAAATGCTGTCAACATTGGCACAGTCGTGAATAAATTCCCTCTGAGTCAACGTTCACATGTTATATGAGAAACCTGTGAATCTGTTGGTCAGCTGAGGCAAACAACTGCTGAGCAATGATTGTAGTTTTTGTTCTTGTGTTCCTTTTGTGTCCTATTCTATTATCCAAAGCTTGTGTATTACTTGGAAAAAGTCACTTTCACCACAACATTTGGTGATCAAGTGTCATTTGATGAGAATGGTGATGCCTTACCTGTATATGACGTCATGAACTGGGTGTGGCTCCCTGATGGAAGAACTAAAGTTCATAGAGTGGGTGAGGTTAAGAGGTCAGCCTTCAAAGGTGAAGAACTCACACTGGATGAAGACAAAATCTTCTGGAACTTTGAATCCAAACAGGTTATTTCTTAATTGTTTTAGATTACTATCTCTTTCCCCACTCACTGGTCTAGAGTCATACCTTTTCTCTGAGTCCACAGATGTTTGCTATGGTCCATCTCACATGAATGATGTCATCCACCCATGTGCATGATGGCACTGACAAACCATTCATGAACCCTATCTCAGCACATCTCCATCCACTCAGCTCCCTCCACAATCTCTTATCAACTGCAACTAAACAACTGGAACACTGAGTTGATTGCTGTTGCTCCTAAGTATCTCCTCCACAAGTTTGGAAATCTGGTCCTTTCTGTGGATGGCTTCACCACTTTGCTGTCCATGGAAGTCCCAAAGTGGACTGCATGATGACATGCAGTCCACTCTATCATTTGACACACACATAAAATCAGTCAGTTTTTCCAATTTGAAATATCTCAGACTCTGGCCGAAGAGGTTTGCTATGGTCCATCTCACATGTATGATGTCATCCATCCATGTCTGTGATGGCACTGACAAAACCTTTATGGACATACATGTACACTCCTGCTTTTTTTTTGGCTGTGGACCGTAATCACCAAATGCTTAAGCTTCATGTAACACAACACTTTCTAGTGTATTTAATGAGACCTTCTCGTTTTGGTTGAAGAAGGGACATCAGAGAACACAATTACCATGGACTCTAGTCTACAAAACATACAAAGGGAGCTGATCTCCTGGTGAGAAACCTCTGCTTTTGTCAGGTGATGTGAGATCAACTCCACATTAGTTTAAACACAATATTACAAAGACCTTCAAAGACCCTCCAAGACCCTGCAGACAGGGAGCATCTTTTTTTTTTTTTTACAAAATTAACCTTTATGTTTCCAGAAAGTAGTGATTTACCAAGGATGTCCTGTCCAAAATCAGTGGACAGTATGGAGAAGCCCACATAGGATACAATAACAGATACAGAATTTTCTCCACACAGCCTCCTCGGTCAGTGTGCAGTGAGAGCTGTCCTTCAGGTACCCGCATGGCCAGAAAGAAGGGGGAACCTGACTGTTGTTTTGACTGCGTCCCTTGTTCTGAGGGAAAGATCAGCAATACAACTGGTGATTGTCATGGATTAAATGCCACAGTTCAGAGATGTTGTTTAAACATGACTCTCATCACTTTCCCTCTTTTCTCAGACTCAATGGAATGCACCAGTTGTCCAGAAGATTTCTGGTCCAGCCCCCAGCGTGACCACTGTGTTCCTAAGAAAATAGAGTTCCTCTCCTACCATGAGCCTCTGGGTATCTGCTTGACAATCACCTCACTGTTGGGCACATTTATCTGTGTTGTTGTTCTGGGCATCTTCATCCATCATCACAGCACACCTATAGTTCGTGCCAACAATTCAGAACTCAGTTTTCTTCTTGTGGTGTCACTTAAGTTCTGTTTCTTGTGTTCATTGCTCTTCATTGGACGACCCCGATTATGGACTTGCCAACTTAGACATGCAGCATTTGGCATCAGCTTTGTGCTTTGTGTCTCATGTATCCTGGTGAAAACCATGGTGGTTCTGGCTGTGTTCAGGGCCTCCAAACCAGGAGGTGAGTCCAGTCTGAAGTGGTTTGGTGCTGTGCAGCAGAGAGGGACAGTTCTGGTTCTGACTTCTGTTCAAGCAGCAATCTGCACTGTCTGGCTTGTCTCTGCTTCACCCGTGCCACAAAAAAACACCCAATATCACAGTGACAAGATAGTTTATGAGTGTGTAGTTGGGTCCACAGTTGGTTTTGCAGTTTTACTTGGTTATATTGGTTTGCTGGCCATCCTCAGTTTTTTGTTAGCTTTTCTAGCAAGGAATCTTCCAGACAGTTTCAATGAGGCCAAACTCATCACTTTCAGCATGCTGATCTTCTGTGCAGTGTGGGTGGCCTTTGTCCCTGCTTACATCAACTCTCCAGGCAAATATGCAGATGCTGTGGAGGTTTTTGCCATCCTAGCCTCCAGTTTTGGCCTCTTGGTGGCGCTGTTTGGACCCAAATGTTATATAATCCTTGTGAGACCTGAAAGAAACACAAAGAAAGCCATTATGGGCCGTGGGACTACAACGTAATGTGGTTAACACTCCCTTCTCTCTCTGCATTTTAGAATTGTGTTGAACTTACTAGATCACAATACAGGGAAAAAGTACAATGTTGATAAGAAATATTTAAATTGATGTAGATTCTTTTTTTCTAACCACCGATTATTCGGGTGTTGGGAGTTAATGTAATTTTACAAGATTACTTATTTGTGCCCAGCCATGGAAAACCCAGGAACAAGTAGGCTGAGGGGCATTTACACATTTCTGAAGTGTGATTGTACTATCAGGTCAAAGTGTAAGTTCCTGTGATGTTACTTAAAATTAAATGATTTTATTTAAGTTTATCCTGCAATAATTAAATTTATGTTGATTTCTCTGTACTGCTGTGTTCATAAATATACTGTCAGACAGCTTTCCATCAACGTCTAACACATGGGAATCTAAAAATATTTGAAGAAGATGAGGCCATTTGAATGTAGGCACTCCTCAAACTGCTTTAGGGAGAATTTTAGCCTCAAATGGTGTGTTTCCACAGGCTTTACTTGCCTTGGCACGAAGACGTTGTGTTTCCCCCCCTTGCTTTTGTCTAAGTCAAACCAGGCCCCCCAACCCGAACCCTTGTCAACACACAAACACCAAAAGTGAATAATTATAAATGTTTATAGGCAAAAGTAAACAATAGCAACAACAGCATCTACTTCTCACAGTGTATGTGGATAAAAACCTGTCCTGTGCTGCCATAAAAGGTAAACCTAGTGTGGCGACACAAGGGTTATTACTATGTTATGCACCAAATACCGACAACGCCACCTTGGGTTATGGCCCAAGGACCAGTTCAAGGTCGACTCAGGACAAAAAGACACTCAGGTTTGTTTACTCAGGGAGGGAATGAGACGGAGTTCAATGATCATGGCTAACAATTAATTATTAAAACAATCATGAGATTGGCACTGTAACAAAAAAAAGAATGAGCCCAACTAAAAGGGGGGTGTGTTCTGAGGCTTACCAGCTGGAGGAGGGGTTTGGTAGGGGAAGTGACATCCAAAAGGAAAAGGAGGACACCCCACACACACTGCAAAAGGTGACGTGTGAACAAAGAAAATCTTAAAAAAGGATCACACAGCACACAGGACCACCACAGGAGAACCACCACCACCACCGTCGGCCTTCAGCACTAAGGGGAGAGGAAAACACAATTAAACGGGCTCAAATTTAAGGAACCAAATGTAAATGATCTATTGATAAACTGAAAAATATTAAATGATATTATTAAATCAACCAAACACAAGAAACAAAAGATTCTCTGGCCAGAGATATCAACTCAATCAGTTTTAACGGCTTTAACTCAAATGGATCATATTAACAACATAAATTCAACCATTAAACAAAGAGTAAATAAGTACACAATTAAACCAAACCTTGCCAGATTAAAACCATTAAACAAAGCTTTATGGAGCTATAATTGACAGGATTGCGTTCAGTCGGCCTTTCGCTACGACTGGCAAAGGCTATGGGCCGCACTTTTCCTTCTTGCTCTTGGGAGAGCACTGCGCCCAGGCCTCCATGACTTGCGTCAACCTCCAAGATAAAAGGAAGGGAGAAGTCAGCGTATGCCAGCACAGGTGTGGTTGTGAGCTCAGATTTTAGGGCCTCAAAACTCCGCTGATGTTCTCCTGTCCATTTGTCCACGACTGGTTCAGACCGTCTGGATTTGGACCCCACAAGTTCAGCTACAAGGCGATGGAGAGGGGCAGCCAACTTGGCAAAGCCTTCCACAAAGCGACGATAGTAGCTTGCAAACCCGAGAAAGGACCGCAGCGCCAAGATGGTGGTGGGAGGCTGCCAGTTGGCTGCCACCTCAAGCTTGCTCGGGTCTGTGGAAACGCCTGCGGCTGAAATAATGTGGCCCAAGTAACGCACCTCCTGTTGGAAAAAGGAGCACTTTGACAACTTGGCCTTCAGGCCCTCGTGTTGTAAGCGCTGCAGTACCACTTCCAGTCTCTCAAGATGTTGTTGAAAGGAGGATGAGAAAACAACAATGTCATCCAGGTACAAGAGCAGCGACTGACACTGCTGATCTCCAAAAACACGCTGCATAAGTTGCTGGAAAGTGCTGGGCGCATTACACAACCCGAAGGGCATGCGATTCCATTCAAAGAGTCGGAAGGGAGAGCAAAACGCTGTCTTGGGTCGGTCAGCCTCTGCCACCGGGACCTAATTGTAGCCACTGGCTAAATCCAGAGTGGAAAACCATTGGGCTCCTGTGAGTGCATCCAACGACTCCTCGATCCGGGGGAGAGGAAATGCATCTTTTCGGGTCCGGTGCTTAAGCTGTCGATAGTCTACGCACAAGCGCAGACTACCATCCTTCTTTTTAACCAGCACGATCGGTGAAGCAAACGGACTACAACTTTCCCTGATAACCTGCGCACCAAGCAACTGATTAATGTGCTCCTTGACCACTTCGTATTCCAATGGCGGAATACGTCGATAACGTTGACTGACGGGAGTGTCGTCAAGAAGAGGGATTTCATGTGCTATCAGGTTGGTGCACCCCAGGTCGCCATTGTGAGTGGAAAAGACAGAAGCATATTTCCAAAGAAGATGCCTGGCTTCCTTCTGTTCTTCAACTGACAAAGCAGATAGATCAACCACATCTATTTGGTCTTGCAGTGTAGGAACCACAGCTTGGGATGCAACGGTGGCCAGATAAGATGGAACCTCCTTAATACCAGAAGGTAAGCTCACCACACAAACTTCACGCAATGCACCGACCTCTGTACGAGGGTAAAGCAGCACATCAGATGTTCCCACATTCACAACAGGTATTTACACAGTACCTCCCTCAACTCAAACCAGTGCTGGAGATGCAAGCAGTCCAGCGGGGAGACCCCAATCTAAGGGCTCAAAGAGCACAGTAGTCCCAGAATGCTGTGCAGGACAGGTGGCTGGAACGAGCTGCATGGTGCCACCAAAGATGCGAAAAGCTTTCCTGCCTTGCAGCTTAACCTTGCCAATAGCATCAGGAGAGGAAGTCAGAGAGGCTTGATGGCACCTCTGCAATGCCTGCACCACTGACTTTGGTGCTTCACTGACGGTGGCTAGCTTAAACAGGGCAAAGCCATGTTGCCCAAACAAGGTGCTGTAGCACCTTCGTAAAATGTTCATCCCCAAGACACCCGGGGCAGGAGGAGATGCATCAGCTGGAGGGTCCTTGACCACCAATAACCCACACCCTGGCAATATCCCACCACAGAGCTCGACTTCGAGTTCCAAGTAACCAAGGTATGGGATGGGCAATCCATTGGCGGCTTGAAGCTGAAGCCAATGACAAGATTAAAGCTTCTCTTGGTCCCAAGTCTCAAAGTGTTGCCGAAAAAAGCTTTCTCTGAACATGGACTCCATGGTGTCCATGTTCAGTGTCCACTAAACAAGGAACTGTTACTCCCCCCATAACCACATCCAGGTGTGAACAAGTGCTGATTAGCTTAGCTTCTCTCCGATCCCCCCACAAGACAGGTGAGCCAGTGGCAACTCCCCCCGAACTTTGACTCCGCAGTTCGATGGGTGCGAGTTTCCCGAATGCTGAGCTGGCTCCCGCCGAGAGGCTGGTCGGCTGGAAGCAGACACTGAAGGTTGAGGAGGGACACACTCTCCTCTGCACTCCCTTTGCAAAGTGGCCAGGCTGTTGATACTGCCAGCAGATGACCGGATCCCGGTAAGAATAGTTACGCTGCTGACTGATCTGCAGCTGAGCAAGAGTTTCTGTAAGATGTTTAAGCTGTTCCTGTTGGAGCTTCAACATTTGTTTCACCTCCTGCAGCTCTGAAGCCTGGGGTGGACTAGCCACTAAAGGAGCAGTCTGGACACCACACTGCAAGCCCATCAACAAAGGAACTGAGTGGCTCCGGCCGCGCACACCCCCTGGTAATCCCTCTCGCTCCCACCTAATTGCCTCTGCCCGAGCATCCAGCAGAGAGACAGTAGGCTGCCTGCCGACTAATTGTTTTAATTCTCGACGAAGGGAACCATCAATGACGTTTTCGATAAACTGATCGCGCAGCAGAACATCTGCATTTAACATCTCGCTTGGAGCACTTTGCTTCACCATAGACATCAAACTCATTAACGCGAGGGAGAACTCTTACAGAGTCTCCCCATCTTGTTGTCGCCTTGAGAAAAACGCCTCCTGTAAGGCAACGTACGAATCAGTGCAACCATACAGCTCTCGCAATACCACAATAATTTTGGCTGGGTCACTTCTATCAGCAGTCGAGTGATATTTTATTTCTTCATGCGCCTCTCCCTCTAAATGGTCAAAAAGAAAGCATGCCTGATCAAGTGTGGACAGGTGGCGAGCCCTCATGCAAGCCTGAGCTTCCTCAATCCACTCATCTAGCCCTATACCTGATCTACCCCTAAACGCTGGGCACTTTCTGTCTCTGGGTACAAGGACCAATCGCTCGGTTACATGAGTGGTAGAAGTGGACGGTGTGAGGAGAGGTTCAGCAGGAATAGCAGGTGCAGCACTAGGACCAGGCATGGGAGCAGCCTGCTCCTGCTGCAATCTGTCATTCTCTGCCCTCAACTGTGCCACCAAATCCCTCAACTCTTGTAGCTCTCCTTCCATTTTGTGTTGGTTGCAATCAATCAAACACAAGAAACAAAAGAGTCTCTGGCCAGAGATATCAACTCAATCAGTTTTAACGGCTTTAACTCAAATGGATCATATTAACAACATAAATTCAACCATTAAACAAAGAGTAAATAAGTAAACAAATGAACCAAACCTTGCCAGATTGTACTTAAAACACTCGCACACTCAAACACACACATATAATTCACAATATTGTGGCTGAGAGTTCGGGCAGACTTGTCGCATCCAGTACGAGTTACAGACACGCACGCACGCACACACACACACACCCACACACAAAGCAATCACACGTAGCAGTGGTAATCAGGCTGACCACAGGCGGATCGGAACCAGGCCGTCGGAGCAACAGTCACAGAGCGACAGAACAGCGGAGAAACGGCGGCGAAGTGGCGGCAAAGCAGCGGCAAAGCAGCAGCCAAATAGCCATGGTTAATCAGCTGTGTTTACACTTGGCGTTGGCGTTAGCCTTAGCGCTAGCCTTAGCGTTCCAGTTCCCGTTATAAGTCAGGGTGCATTGGCATCCCTTCCAAAGAGGGAGAGGGGTGAAGAGATCAGTCGTGGCAGGGAAGACAGCCACCATGCAGCACACAACCAGCAGACTGTTAGAGGGAGAGGAGCAGAAGAGGAGCTTAGCCCCTGGCTACAGCAGCAAACAACATAAGCATGTCATCACTCACCAATGCTCTGGTTGCAGCAATAAACACCGTCCCGACTGATCGGCTCGACCGCAGTGAAGATGCCGGATCTATCAGGGAACAACGGTTTTAATTGAATGACACACGGACAAATATACACAAAACAGCACAGCAATATGTGCTTACCTGTGCTCGGATGCTAGCGGCACCTACAACGACCCGGAAGCGAGAGATCAGGCGGAGGGACACAGCCTACTTTTCTCCCCTCGGTAAGCGCAGTGATTGGCTAATAAGTCAGAGCGGCCGGAGTGCAGTCAAACCAACTAAGTCGGTGGTGCCTCATACCACTACACTAGACTTCAAGGTCTGGAATACCTTGTCAAGAGCAAGGCTTGTGAGAAGAGCAGTCATTATGAAACAGTGATAAAAATTGGTAAACCCCAGGAAGCGTTGCTCTCATTTACGGGTGTCAGGAACTGCAGAGACCTTAGCCAGGTCACTTGGAGACTGCCTTCTACCACAATATTCCCCCAGGAATGAAACAGACTCGGTGTGGAACTCCTTGGTTTTTAGAGAAAATGAGGATGTTATCCAAATAAAGAAAGAGAAAGCAGTTGAGCATGTCTCTGAGTTTGTAATTAACAAGATCTTGGAAAACAGCAGGGGCATTGGTGAGGAACAAAGGGCATTATGAGGATTGTTGAAGAAAGCCCCTGAACCTTGGCTTTGCTGAAAATGTAGCAGAAGTCGTGGGATTCAGGAGGTACACTGGAGATGTCAGGTGAAGAATCTCTGGAGTGAGAGGGGAGCCACGAGGAGGCAAGCTTGAGGTATTTTTACCGAAGGTTCTCCAAACGCAATGGAACCGGTCTCCCAGTTGATGAAGGGATTATGATGGGAGAAATCCAGAAGAAGTGGCTGGCAAGGAGAGTCCAAGATGTAGAACTAGATATGCTTGCAGATGTTGCCAGACAGGAGCATGGGAACCTGGCTGGTCTGGTGTGTGACTGTGCCCAGAACTTGGCCATTGAGGGTCTGTGCTGAAACCGGATGAGGCAGAGGAACCTTCCCTAACTGCTGAGACAACTCTTTGTCAATAATGCAGGCTCATTTTTGATATATTCTGGCATGCCATTGGGGAAGTTGTAGACCAGGGTGGCAGGGGCCCAGCAGCGTCCAAGGCCAGTGAAGGAGCTGAAGCTGGTTCTGCCACAGGAGAGCAGAGAGGGACAGTGACAAGTTAAATTTTCTTTTTTAACAAACAAACTGCTGTTTCATGTAGCCGTGCTATGATGACTATACTATACTATACTAATGGAAACGATCCCAGACCCAGTGGAGTCGAGCCATGCCGTTCAAATAGATTGCATTTAGTCATTTGGTAGATGCCATGTTCCAAAGGGACTATTTGGATAGTTGAGGAGATGTGTCAAGATAATAGTCAATTGTAAGCAAAAACATATACGAAATACAGTAATTAACTATCCCACCTCAGCCTGTCCACCCAGCTGCAGTTTAAAATAGTTTTGAGTTATCATATCCATTTACAAACACACTGATCTAATAAATGAAATTGTGTCATTAAAAACTCAGGACAAAAAGACACTCAGGTTTGTTTACTCAGGGAGGGAATGAGACGGAGTTCAATGATCATGGCTAACAATTAATTATTAAAACAATCATGAGATTGGCACTGTAACAAAAAAAAGAATGAGCCCAACTAAAAGGGGGGTGTGTTCTGAGGCTTACCAGCTGGAGGAGGGGTTTGGTAGGGGAAGTGACATCCAAAAGGAAAAGGAGGACACCCCACACACACTGCAAAAGGTGACGTGTGAACAAAGAAAATCTTAAAAAAGGATCACACAGCACACAGGACCACCACAGGAGAACCACCACCACCACCGTCGGCCTTCAGCACTAAGGGGAGAGGAAAACACAATTAAACGGGCTCAAATTTAAGGAACCAAATGTAAATGATCTATTGATAAACTGAAAAATGTTAAATGATATTATTAAATCAACCAAACACAAGAAACAAAAGATTCTCTGGCCAGAGATATCAACTCAATCAGTTTTAACGGCTTTAACTCAAATGGATCATATTAACAACATAAATTCAACCATTAAACAAAGAGTAAATAAGTACACAATTAAACCAAACCTTGCCAGATTAAAACCATTAAACAAAGCTTTATGGAGCTATAATTGACAGGATTGCGTTCAGTCGGCCTTTCGCTACGACTGGCAAAGGCTATGGGCCGCACTTTTCCTTCTTGCTCTTGGGAGAGCACTGCGCCCAGGCCTCCATGACTTGCGTCAACCTCCAAGATAAAAGGAAGGGAGAAGTCAGCGTATGCCAGCACAGGTGTGGTTGTGAGCTCAGATTTTAGGGCCTCAAAACTCCGCTGATGTTCTCCTGTCCATTTGTCCACGACTGGTTCAGACCGTCTGGATTTGGACCCCACAAGTTCAGCTACAAGGCGATGGAGAGGGGCAGCCAACTTGGCAAAGCCTTCCACAAAGCGACGATAGTAGCTTGCAAACCCGAGAAAGGACCGCAGCGCCAAGATGGTGGTGGGAGGCTGCCAGTTGGCTGCCACCTCAAGCTTGCTCGGGTCTGTGGAAACGCCTGCGGCTGAAATAATGTGGCCCAAGTAACGCACCTCCTGTTGGAAAAAGGAGCACTTTGACAACTTGGCCTTCAGGCCCTCGTGTTGTAAGCGCTGCAGTACCACTTCCAGTCTCTCAAGATGTTGTTGAAAGGAGGATGAGAAAACAACAATGTCATCCAGGTACAAGAGCAGCGACTGACACTGCTGATCTCCAAAAACACGCTGCATAAGTTGCTGGAAAGTGCTGGGCGCATTACACAACCCGAAGGGCATGCGATTCCATTCAAAGAGTCGGAAGGGAGAGCAAAACGCTGTCTTGGGTCGGTCAGCCTCTGCCACCGGGACCTAATTGTAGCCACTGGCTAAATCCAGAGTGGAAAACCATTGGGCTCCTGTGAGTGCATCCAACGACTCCTCGATCCGGGGGAGAGGAAATGCATCTTTTCGGGTCCGGTGCTTAAGCTGTCGATAGTCTACGCACAAGCGCAGACTACCATCCTTCTTTTTAACCAGCACGATCGGTGAAGCAAACGGACTACAACTTTCCCTGATAACCTGCGCACCAAGCAACTGATTAATGTGCTCCTTGACCACTTCGTATTCCAATGGCGGAATACGTCGATAACGTTGACTGACGGGAGTGTCGTCAAGAAGAGGGATTTCATGTGCTATCAGGTTGGTGCACCCCAGGTCGCCATTGTGAGTGGAAAAGACAGAAGCATATTTCCAAAGAAGATGCCTGGCTTCCTTCTGTTCTTCAACTGACAAAGCAGATAGATCAACCACATCTATTTGGTCTTGCAGTGTAGGAACCACAGCTTGGGATGCAACGGTGGCCAGATAAGATGGAACCTCCTTAATACCAGAAGGTAAGCTCACCACACAAACTTCACGCAATGCACCGACCTCTGTACGAGGGTAAAGCAGCACATCAGATGTTCCCACATTCACAACAGGTATTTACACAGTACCTCCCTCAACTCAAACCAGTGCTGGAGATGCAAGCAGTCCAGCGGGGAGACCCCAATCTAAGGGCTCAAAGAGCACAGTAGTCCCAGAATGCTGTGCAGGACAGGTGGCTGGAACGAGCTGCATGGTGCCACCAAAGATGCGAAAAGCTTTCCTGCCTTGCAGCTTAACCTTGCCAATAGCATCAGGAGAGGAAGTCAGAGAGGCTTGATGGCACCTCTGCAATGCCTGCACCACTGACTTTGGTGCTTCACTGACGGTGGCTAGCTTAAACAGGGCAAAGCCATGTTGCCCAAACAAGGTGCTGTAGCACCTTCGTAAAATGTTCATCCCCAAGACACCCGGGGCAGGAGGAGATGCATCAGCTGGAGGGTCCTTGACCACCAATAACCCACACCCTGGCAATATCCCACCACAGAGCTCGACTTCGAGTTCCAAGTAACCAAGGTATGGGATGGGCAATCCATTGGCGGCTTGAAGCTGAAGCCAATGACAAGATTAAAGCTTCTCTTGGTCCCAAGTCTCAAAGTGTTGCCGAAAAAAGCTTTCTCTGAACATGGACTCCATGGTGTCCATGTTCAGTGTCCACTAAACAAGGAACTGTTACTCCCCCCATAACCACATCCAGGTGTGAACAAGTGCTGATTAGCTTAGCTTCTCTCCGATCCCCCCACAAGACAGGTGAGCCAGTGGCAACTCCCCCCGAACTTTGACTCCGCAGTTCGATGGGCGCGAGTTTCCCGAATGCTGAGCTGGCTCCCGCCGAGAGGCTGGTCGGCTGGAAGCAGACACTGAAGGTTGAGGAGGGACACACTCTCCTCTGCACTCCCTTTGCAAAGTGGCCAGGCTGTTGATACTGCCAGCAGATGACCGGATCCCGGTAAGAATAGTTACGCTGCTGACTGATCTGCAGCTGAGCAAGAGTTTCTGTAAGATGTTTAAGCTGTTCCTGTTGGAGCTTCAACATTTGTTTCACCTCCTGCAGCTCTGAAGCCTGGGGTGGACTAGCCACTAAAGGAGCAGTCTGGACACCACACTGCAAGCCCATCAACAAAGGAACTGAGTGGCTCCGGCCGCGCACACCCCCTGGTAATCCCTCTCGCTCCCACCTAATTGCCTCTGCCTGAGCATCCAGCAGAGAGACAGTAGGCTGCCTGCCGACTAATTGTTTTAATTCTCGACGAAGGGAACCATCAATGACGTTTTCGATAAACTGATCGCGCAGCAGAACATCTGCATTTAACATCTCGCTTGGAGCACTTTGCTTCACCATAGACATCAAACTCATTAACGCGAGGGAGAACTCTTACAGAGTCTCCCCATCTTGTTGTCGCCTTGAGAAAAACGCCTCCTGTAAGGCAACGTACGAATCAGTGCAACCATACAGCTCTCGCAATACCACAATAATTTTGGCTGGGTCACTTCTATCAGCAGTCGAGTGATATTTTATTTCTTCATGCGCCTCTCCCTCTAAATGGTCAAAAAGAAAGCATGCCTGATCAAGTGTGGACAGGTGGCGAGCCCTCATGCAAGCCTGAGCTTCCTCAATCCACTCATCTAGCCCTATACCTGATCTACCCCTAAACGCTGGGCACTTTCTGTCTCTGGGTACAAGGACCAATCGCTCGGTTACATGAGTGGTAGAAGTGGACGGTGTGAGGAGAGGTTCAGCAGGAATAGCAGGTGCAGCACTAGGACCAGGCATGGGAGCAGCCTGCTCCTGCTGCAATCTGTCATTCTCTGCCCTCAACTGTGCCACCAAATCCCTCAACTCTTGTAGCTCTCCTTCCATTTTGTGTTGGTTGCAATCAATCAAACACAAGAAACAAAAGAGTCTCTGGCCAGAGATATCAACTCAATCAGTTTTAACGGCTTTAACTCAAATGGATCATATTAACAACATAAATTCAACCATTAAACAAAGAGTAAATAAGTAAACAAATGAACCAAACCTTGCCAGATTGTACTTAAAACACTCGCACACTCAAACACACACATATAATTCACAATATTGTGGCTGAGAGTTCGGGCAGACTTGTCGCATCCAGTACGAGTTACAGACACGCACGCACGCACACACACACACACCCACACACAAAGCAATCACACGTAGCAGTGGTAATCAGGCTGACCACAGGCGGATCGGAACCAGGCCGTCGGAGCAACAGTCACAGAGCGACAGAACAGCGGAGAAACGGCGGCGAAGTGGCGGCAAAGCAGCGGCAAAGCAGCAGCCAAATAGCCATGGTTAATCAGCTGTGTTTACACTTGGCGTTGGCGTTAGCCTTAGCGCTAGCCTTAGCGTTCCAGTTCCCGTTATAAGTCAGGGTGCATTGGCATCCCTTCCAAAGAGGGAGAGGGGTGAAGAGATCAGTCGTGGCAGGGAAGACAGCCACCATGCAGCACACAACCAGCAGACTGTTAGAGGGAGAGGAGCAGAAGAGGAGCTTAGCCCCTGGCTACAGCAGCAAACAACATAAGCATGTCATCACTCACCAATGCTCTGGTTGCAGCAATAAACACCGTCCCGACTGATCGGCTCGACCGCAGTGAAGATGCCGGATCTATCAGGGAACAACGGTTTTAATTGAATGACACACGGACAAATATACACAAAACAGCACAGCAATATGTGCTTACCTGTGCTCGGATGCTAGCGGCACCTACAACGACCCGGAAGCGAGAGATCAGGCGGAGGGACACAGCCTACTTTTCTCCCCTCGGTAAGCGCAGTGATTGGCTAATAAGTCAGAGCGGCCGGAGTGCAGTCAAACCAACTAAGTCGGTGGTGCCTCATACCACTACACTAGACTTCAAGGTCTGGAATACCTTGTCAAGAGCAAGGCTTGTGAGAAGAGCAGTCATTATGAAACAGTGATAAAAATTGGTAAACCCCAGGAAGCGTTGCTCTCATTTACGGGTGTCAGGAACTGCAGAGACCTTAGCCAGGTCACTTGGAGACTGCCTTCTACCACAATATTCCCCCAGGAATGAAACAGACTCGGTGTGGAACTCCTTGGTTTTTAGAGAAAATGAGGATGTTATCCAAATAAAGAAAGAGAAAGCAGTTGAGCATGTCTCTGAGTTTGTAATTAACAAGATCTTGGAAAACAGCAGGGGCATTGGTGAGGAACAAAGGGCATTATGAGGATTGTTGAAGAAAGCCCCTGAACCTTGGCTTTGCTGAAAATGTAGCAGAAGTCGTGGGATTCAGGAGGTACACTGGAGATGTCAGGTGAAGAATCTCTGGAGTGAGAGGGGAGCCACGAGGAGGCAAGCTTGAGGTATTTTTACCGAAGGTTCTCCAAACGCAATGGAACCGGTCTCCCAGTTGATGAAGGGATTATGATGGGAGAAATCCAGAAGAAGTGGCTGGCAAGGAGAGTCCAAGATGTAGAACTAGATATGCTTGCAGATGTTGCCAGACAGGAGCATGGGAACCTGGCTGGTCTGGTGTGTGACTGTGCCCAGAACTTGGCCATTGAGGGTCTGTGCTGAAACCGGATGAGGCAGAGGAACCTTCCCTAACTGCTGAGACAACTCTTTGTCAATAATGCAGGCTCATTTTTGATATATTCTGGCATGCCATTGGGGAAGTTGTAGACCAGGGTGGCAGGGGCCCAGCAGCGTCCAAGGCCAGTGAAGGAGCTGAAGCTGGTTCTGCCACAGGAGAGCAGAGAGGGACAGTGACAAGTTAAATTTTCTTTTTTAACAAACAAACTGCTGTTTCATGTAGCCGTGCTATGATGACTATACTATACTATACTAATGGAAACGATCCCAGACCCAGTGGAGTCGAGCCATGCCGTTCAAATAGATTGCATTTAGTCATTTGGTAGATGCCATGTTCCAAAGGGACTATTTGGATAGTTGAGGAGATGTGTCAAGATAATAGTCAATTGTAAGCAAAAACATATACGAAATACAGTAATTAACTATCCCACCTCAGCCTGTCCACCCAGCTGCAGTTTAAAATAGTTTTGAGTTATCATATCCATTTACAAACACACTGATCTAATAAATGAAATTGTGTCATTAAAAACTTAAAATACAAACAGTTGCACTCTGTAGATAAATGACAAAAGGATATATAATTGACACATGACGTTGCTGAGGACCTGCCCCTACTGCTAGTTATTCTGCCCTGATAGGTGATGTGCAAGAATAAACATTATCATGAGTCGTCAATAAAATGGGTGTTGCAGTGAAAGGACTGAACTCAGAAAAGGGGTAAAGCAGAGGAAAGTCATGAGGATATTCTTTGACAGCAAGTTGCTCTTGCTAATGTTCTCCTGCTTTTACTCCGCTATGTCCTCCTCTCTTTATTCCTCCTCTTGTCAGTTACTGGAACAGTTTAATCTAAATGGGATGCACAAAACTGGAGATGTGATTATAGGTGGACTTTTTGCAATCAACTACTTTTCTGCTGATCCTGACCTGACTTTTACCTCAGAGTCACAGCTGCCTACCTGCTATGGGTGAGTCTGTCAATATCTGCAGTTGTGAAACATGTTTAATTGTTTAAGGTATTTTGGGTTGTAAACACTTACATGTTTGTGTTAGTTTTAATATTATAGGATTCAGACAGGCTCAGACCATGGCCTTTGCTATTGATGAGATCAACAGAAACTCCAACCTGCTGCCTAATGTGACTCTGGGATACAGTCTGTATGATAACTGCGTCCAACTCGGAATTGGATTTCGTGCAGCACTGACCTTAGTCAGTGGTCAAGAAGAGCAAGTTACATTAGAGGAGAACTGTGTAGGAACTCCTCCAGTCCTAGGGATTGTGGGTGATTCTACCTCTTCAAATTCTATAGCCATTTCTACAGTCTTAGGTTTATACAGGGTGCCTCTGGTAAGTTTTAAGTCTTTCAACTCAGTCATTACAGTGATTAAATTCTATTCAATTTAAATAGAATTTCATTATTTAAAGTTGTTGTGTATTATAGAAAATATGTTAACCTTTCTTAGAAGAAGTGGTTTGCTTTTTTGCAGGTGAGTTATTTTGCCACATGTTCCTGCTTGAGTGACAGACAAAAGTTTCCATCTTTCTTCAGGACGATCCCAAGTGATGCTTTTCAGGTGAAAATCCATCTTCTGGTTTGGTAAATGTTCAAATTAGAAAGGAATGTGAAATACACACATTTAAATTAAGTTTAAAAAGACTAAACAGACATAACAGTGGCTAATTGCCCATAGATACCTGAATGAAGGACATTGTTTTTTAATAAGAATAAGGTAAGAATGATTACAAACGATATATAAAATATTGCTGCACCTACAACAAACACAACTTAGAGGTGAATGTGAAGGTTTTCAAATAAATAAAAAGTAAATATTATAATAAAAAATAAAGATTAATTTTAGTGCACCATTTAGAAAATTGAACATTTTTAACTTCACATTCAGTAAGTCGGTCACAGCTTGTACTCAGATTCATTGTGTTTTCAAAGCACACTTTCTTTGTTAAATATGAATGTGAATCCATTACAGAGATGTGTCCAAATTCTTAATACCGCTATAATATCAGCTTTATCGGCATTTGCACAGATTTTGCACTCTGTTTTTTCCTTGTACCTTTGCTATCCACAGGTGATAGTTATCATGTTTGGTGTATCACCAGGGGCACAGCCAATTTCAGCTGAACAGTGATGTCACATTGTCTTTGTCACCACTGCTGCTGTAGTTCATTAGGAAATCATAGTTTTCCAGCAGACAGCAGACCTGAAGGAGCTTGGTGGCTCCTCAGGCTCTTGCTTCGCACTTGCATTCTCCGTACAAGGCTTGTCTGTGCTAACGTTAGATGTTAAACTCCTCTTAAACTGGTTCCTGAAACTGTTTGACAGAAATATACGAGAATGGCGATAATGATTCGCTGTCGGGGGGGAACGAGGAAATGTGATTAAGTTCTGCTCTTTGTGGTGTGTGTAAGGAGGAAACCTAACTAAGTTATGGAATATTGATTAATACGACATACGAGGTCCAGCTCATAGCCTACTGGTTACTGACAATGCCACTTTGGGACTTTCACCCAAAGATTTATTTTCCCCCAATTGAAGGACACGTAAATTCGACTTAAGACGCAGGAGACGTGGTTCAAAATGTTAAAATAATGCACACTTTAATAAATCTTTTAAAAGCACAATTTGTTCATTCAAACCAAACATAAATCTGTTCAGGCTGAGGCTTATGGTGAAGTGAAACTAGTGAGGGGAGGAGTCTAAATTAAAAATACTCAAATCACTGTGTGTGACAGGCACACACAGTGAATACCAAAATCCCAGGGGACACAGCACGCAGAAAAAACAGACACCTTCACCCAGGACACCAGCACCACCACCGGCCTCAGCACTAAAACCAGATACAGAAATTAATCACACAAAACAAGCTCAGGATTATAATAGGACTGGGCAAATTATATTCAATCTAAACAAAATATATATTGCCCAGAATAAGTAAAAACCAAGAAAATACCACTAATAACTCAAATAAATAAATTAATAACCACAGAGTAATGAAACACAAAATGAACCAAAGAATTATGACTGGGCAAATTGTACTACCAAGACTACACTACATATAATTTCCCAGAAGAATTAAAGAAAATAATAAACATATAACACTACATAAATCGCTTACATAATATGCCCTAAAAATGTATCTAACACAGCAGTTAATTAAATCAAAACAGTCCTACTCACCGAGAGCCAAACACTCCGACGCGTTGGACACGAGTGCAAAGAACGAGACATGGGAAAAAGTATACACGTGTATACCAAAAATGTTTGTGTATTTGTACCGAACGTCCTGTACCGAATAAGTCTTTGATGAACCGGTAACAGGATTTCTAGTGAAAGATGATTCCAGCCTGTGCACTAATCCCTCTGCTCTGTGTCCACATAGGTGAATGCTATGATTCAGATTCTAAAACACTTTGGCTGGACTTGGGCTGGTCTGCTCATCAGTGATGATGATTATGGAGTCCACGCTGCCCGATCCTTTCACTCTGATCTGGGTCCAGTTGGTGGAGGTTGTCTGGCTTACACAGAGATCTTGCCCTGGGGTGACGACCCTGCTGAACTAAAGAGAATAGTGGATGTGATGAGGAAATCTACAGCTCGAGTGGTGATTGTGTTTGCACATAAGAGTCACATGATGAACCTCATGAAAGAGGTCAGTCCTTAAAGAGATATGTTGCAAAACCCTTTTAGCATTTGAAAAACAGATTTTGTTATTTATACTAATATCTATAATATAGTGTATAAAACACGTTTGTGTATGACATCAACTGTGGAAACTACATTTAACTGGTATGAATTTATATGCTTTATTGCAGGGATGCTGTTTATGAGACTGAGCAGAGGGGAAGAAACTGAAACTGTAGCCTGTTGCCAGAGGGAAGAGTCTCAAAGAGAGTGAGAGAGGTCGGCCATGAGTGTCGCTGTACGCTTTAGGGTCCTGGAGGTTCAGGTCATGGAGAGATGGGAGGTTGCAGCCAATCACCTTCTCTGCAGAGAGGATGATATGCTGCAGTCTGCTCTTGCTGATGTTCAGCTCCCATTTGATGTCCTGTGTGATGAAGGTCCCCAGGAAGCGGAGAGAGTCCATGGTGGAAATGGCAGAATTGCAGAGGGTGATGAGGGCAGGGCTAACAGCGTCTTACTGTAGTCCACAACCATCTCCACTATAACGTTGAGCTCTAAGTTATTTTGACTGGTTAGGGTTAGGTAACCTCCCACGTGAAGGTGGACTCGTCCCCACCTGAGATGAGTCCACTGTTTTCTCAGCTTCACCTGCTGCTTCCTGTGAGACAGGAAGTCTGTGATCCACCTTCAGGTGGAGTTGGGCACGATCAGCTGGGAGAGCTTGTCCTGTAGCAGAAATGGGATCACTGTATTAAAAGCAGAGCCTTGAATAGGTTCCTGCTGAGTACTAGTGCTGCCGGATGAAGTGGAGGGCCAGGTTAACAGCATTATCTCAACCTCTTGGCTCTTTAGGCGAACTGCAAGGGGTCCAGCAAAGGGTATGTGATGGTTTTAAGGTGGGACAGCACAAGGCGCTTGAAGGACTTTATTACCACCAAGGTCAGGGTGACAGGTTCTGTAGTCATTTAGTCCTTTTGATCCTTGTTTGGGGGACTGGGATGATGGTGAAGGCTTAAAGTAAGCAGGTACATGACATGTCTTCAATGAGGTGTTAAATATATGAAAAAAAATGTGAAAAAACTGGAGACATTTGGTCAGCACGGTGCTTCAAGGTGAAGGGGGAGATATGGCCAGCAGCTTTGTGGGAGGTTTGTCCTTTGAAGTTTGGTCTCTTTCCATGATGGACAGAGCTGTTGTTGTTGCTGAGGTGTATGTGGGTGGGGCTGGCTGGGCTAGATTGCAACCTGTCCTCCAACTGAAACGTAACTATGGGTCGTTTTTTCCAAGCCCTGAATATGACCTAAAGGTATGTTTTTACTACACTGGTGCAGTATTTTTCAACTTGAATATGCACAGATTTTACTGGGGTTAGGGTTAGGGTTAGGGCAAAAAAGACAGGGTTAGGCAGTAAAAATTAAAAAAAATATTAAAAAGGAGGTATAGTTAGGGAGTCAAACCCTTGTCGACCACACTCGGGCGCAGTGCTCTCGCTACCAGATACCACTTCCAAGGTACCAGGTTGCTGTCATGTATACAACCGCTAGGGGCGCTGGTTTTGAAAACGTAGGCATAGGTCGTGATTCCTGCATACAAGCTATATGTGCTTTTCATTGGAGGACAGGTTCCTAGATTGCCTTAGCAAGTCCTGGGCCATTGTTTGTTTACCAGGACTAATTCAAATTTGCATGGAATAGTGTGTAAAACAATAATTAACTTTTATACTTGTTACAATGCAATATACAGGTGGTGAGGCAGAATGTGACAGGCCTGCAGTGGATGGCCAGTGAAGCCTGGTCATCACTTGATGTGCTCCAGACTCCTCACTTCATGACATACCTGGGTGGAACACTGGGCATTGCCATCCGTCGAGGAGAAATAGCAGGAATCAGGGACTTCCTGTCACAAATACGTCCTGACCTACATCAAAGCAGCAAAGATGGAAACAGCATGGTGAGAGTTGCCCTGTGACTTTGAATTTGTGAGAATAATATACTGGCATTAATCTAAAAATGAACTTAACTGCAGGTGAATCAGTTTTGGGAACACACATTCCAGTGTAGATTTGCACCACCTCCAGCAGGTTGGTTGGAAGCTGGAGGAGAATTATGCACTGGACAGGAAGTTATAGAGAATGTGGAGACTGAGTTATTTGATGTTTCAAACCTCAGGCCAGAGTATAATGTGTATAAGGCTGTGTACGCTCTGGCATATGCTCTTGATGAAATGCTGCAGTGTGAGCCAGGGAGAGGACCTTTCAGCAACAACACCTGTGCTCATTTACAAAGACTGGAGCCATGGCAGGTGTGATATTTATAGTAGTTTATCCTGCAATAATTATATTTATGTTGATTTCTCTTTACTGCTGTGTTTACAAATATACTGTCACACACATTAGCTTTATACAAGTTAAATACATAAAATGAAAGTTAAAAACAAGTTGATGTAGAAGCTATACTAAATAGATGTAAATTCCATCTGTACTCTTATTTTCCCTCTTCAGCACTGGTAACAGCTCAGGCCAGATGCATTGTTTTCAAGTTATCAGTCAGTTATCTTTAGCAAATGCTGTCAACATTGGCACAGTCGTGAATAAATTCCCTCTGAGTCAACGTTCACATGTTATATGAGAAACCTGTGAATCTGTTGGTCAGCTGAGGCAAACAACTGCTGAGCAATGATTGTAGTTTTTGTTCTTGTGTTCCTTTTGTGTCCTATTCTATTATCCAAAGCTTGTGTATTACTTGGAAAAAGTCACTTTCACCACAACATTTGGTGATCAAGTGTCATTTGATGAGAATGGTGATGCCTTACCTGTATATGACGTCATGAACTGGGTGTGGCTCCCTGATGGAAGAACTAAAGTTCATAGAGTGGGTGAGGTTAAGAGGTCAGCCTTCAAAGGTGAAGAACTCACACTGGATGAAGACAAAATCTTCTGGAACTTTGAATCCAAACAGGTTATTTCTTAATTGTTTTAGATTACTATCTCTTTCCCCACTCACTGGTCTAGAGTCATACCTTTTCTCTGAGTCCACAGATGTTTGCTATGGTCCATCTCACATGAATGATGTCATCAACCCATGTGCATGATGGCACTGACAAACCCTTCATGAACCCTATCTCAGCACATCTCCATCCACTCAGTTCCTCCACAATCTCTTATCAACTGTTTGTCGGAAATTAAATCTTGGTTGACTTCTGCTGCAACTAAACAAGTGGAACACTGAGTTGATTGCTGTTGCTCCTAAGTATCTCCTCCACAAGTTTGGAAATCTGGTCCTTTCTGTGGATGGCTTCACCACTTTGCTGTCCATGGAAGTCCCAAAGTGGACTGCATGTCATCATGCAGTCCATCATCATTTGACACACACATAACACACACATAAAATCAGTCAGTTTTTCCAATTTGAAATATCTCAGACTCTGGCCAAAGAGGTTTGCTATGGTCCATCTCACATGTATGATGTCATCCACCCATGTGCATGATGGCACCTTCATAGACATACATGTACACTCCTGCTTTTTTTTTGGCTGTAGACCGTAATCACCAAATGCTTAAGCTTCATGTAACACAACACTTTCTAGTGTATTTAATGGGACCTTCTTGTTTTGGTTGAAGAATTACCATGGACTCTTGCCTGAAGTTGTGTAAGAGTATTTGGTGATACCCTCACCTGTACAAAGTCTACAAGAACATACAAATGGGGCTGATCTCCTGGTGAGAAACCACTGCTTTTGTCAGGTGATGTGAGATCAACTCCACATTAGTTTAAACACAATATTACAAAGACCTTCAAAGACCCTTAAAGACCCTGCAGACAGGGAGCATCTTTTTTTTTTTACAGAATTAACCTTTATGTTTCCAGAAAGTATCGATTTACCAAGGATGTCCTGTCCAAAATCAGTGGACAGTATGGAGAAGCCCACATAGGATACAATAACAGATACAGAATTTTCTCCACACAGCCTCCTTGGTCAGTGTGCAGTGAGAGCTGTCCTTCAGGTACCCGCATGGCCAGAAAGAAGGGGGAACCTGACTGTTGTTTTGACTGTGTCCCTTGTTCTGAGGGAAAGATCAGCAATACAACTGGTGATTGTCATGGATTAAACTCCACAGTTCAGAGATGTTGTATAAACATGTATCTCACCACTTTCCCTCTTTTCTCAGACTCCATGGAATGCTCCAGTTGTCCAGAAGATTTCTGGTCCAGCCCCCAGCGTGACCACTGTGTTCCTAAGAAAATAGAGTTCCTCTCCTACCATGAGCCTCTGGGTATCTGCTTGACAATCACTTCACTGTTGGGCACATTTATCTGTGTTGTTGTTCTGGGCATCTTCATCCATCATCATAGCACACCTATAGTTCGTGCCAACAATTCAGAACTCAGTTTTCTTCTCCTAGTGTCACTTAAGTTCTGTTTCTTGTGTTCATTGCTCTTCATTGGACGACCCCGATTATGGACTTGCCAACTAAGACATGCAGCATTTGGCATCAGCTTTGTGCTTTGTGTCTCATGTATCCTGGTGAAAACCATGGTGGTTCTGGCTGTGTTCAGGGCCTCCAAACCAGGAGGTGAGTCCAGTCTGAAGTGGTTTGGTGCTGTGCAGCAGAGAGGGACAGTTCTGGTTCTGACTTCTGTTCAAGCAGCAATCTGCACTGCCTGGCTAGTATCTGCATCACCCATGCCACAAAAAAACACCCACTATCACAGGGACAAGATAGTTTATGAGTGTGTAGTTGGGTCCACAGTTGGCTTTGCAGTTTTACTTGGTTATATTGGTTTGCTGGCCGTCCTCAGTTTTTTGTTAGCTTTTCTAGCAAGGAATCTTCCAGACAGTTTCAATGAGGCCAAACTCATCACTTTCAGTATGCTAATCTTCTGTGCAGTGTGGGTGGCCTTTATCCCTGCTTACATCAACTCTCCAGGCAAATATGCAGATGCTGTGGAGGTTTTTGCAATCCTGGCCTCTAGTTTTGGCCTCTTGGTAGCGCTGTTTGGACCCAAATGTTATATTATCCTTGTGAGACCTGAAAGAAACACAAAGAAAGCCATTATGGGCCGTGGGACCACAACGTAATGTGGTTAACACTCCTGTCTCTCTCTGCATTTTAGAATTGTGTTGAAATTACTAGATCACAATACAGTCAAAAAGTACAATGTTGATAAGAAATATTTAAATTGATGTAGATTCTTTTTTTCTAACCACCGATTATTCGGGTGTTGGGAGTTAATGTAATTTTACATGATTACTTATTTGTGCCCAGCCATGGAAAACCCAGGAACAAGTAGGCTAAGGGGCATTTACACATTTCTGAAGTGTGATTGTAATATCAGGTCAAAGTGTAAGTTCCTGTTACTTAAAATGAAATGATTTTCAGTTTATCCTGCAATAATTAAATTTATGTTGATTTCTCTGTACTGCTGTGTTCATAAATATACTGTCAGACAGCTTTCCATCAACGTCTAGCACATGGGAATCTGAAAATATTTGAAGAAGATGAGGCCATTTGAATGTAGGCACTCCTCAAACTGCTTTAGGGAGAATTTTAGCCTCAAATGGTGTGTTTCCACAGGCTTTACTTGCCTCGGCACAAAGAAGTTGTGTTTCCCCCCCTTGCTTTTGTCTAAGTCAAACCAGGCCCCCCAACCCGAACCCTTGTCAACACACACACACCAAAAGTGAATTATTATAAATGTTTATAGGCAAAAGTGAACAACAGCAACAACAGCATCTAGTTCTCACAGTGGATGTGGATAAAAACCTGTCCTGTGCTGCCATAAAAGGTAAACCTAGACTTCAAGTTCTGGAATACCTTGTCAAGAGCAAGGGGGACTTTGGACCTGATGAGGCTTGTGAGAAGAGCAGTCATTATTAAACAATGATAAAAATTGGTAAACCCCAGCAAGCGTTGCTGTCATTTACGGGTGTCAGGAACTCCTTGGTTTTTGGAGAAAATGAGGATGTTATCCAAATAAAGAAAGAGAAAAGAGTTGAGCATGTCTCTGAGTTTGTAATTAACAAGATCTTGGAAAACAGCAGGGGCATTGGTGACGAACAAAGGGCATTATGAGGAGTGTTGAAGAAAGCCCCTGAACCTTGGCTTTGCTGAAAATGTAGCAGAAGTCGTGGGATTCAGGAGGTACACCGGAGATGTCAGCTAAAGAATCTCTGGAGTGAGAGGGGAGCCGCAAGGTGGCAAGCTTGAGGTATTTTTACCGAAGGTTCTCCAAAAGCAATGGAACCAGTCTCCCAGTTGATGAAGGGATTATGATGGGAGAAACCCAGAAGAAGTGGCTGGCAAGGAAAGTCCAAGATGTAGAACTAGATATGCTTGCAGATGTTGCCAGACAGGAGCATGGGAACCTGGCTGGTCTGGTGTGTGACTGTGCCCAGAACTTGGCCATTGAGGGTCTGTGCTGAAACTGGATGAGGCAGAGGAACCTTCCCTAACTGCTGAGCCAACTCTTTGTCAATAATGCAGGCTCCTTTTTGATATATTCTGGCATGCCATTGGGGAAGTTGTAGACCAGGGTGGCAGGGGCCCAGCAGCGTCCAAGGCCAGTGAAGGAGCTTAAGCTGGTTCTGCCACAGGAGAGCAGAGAGGGACAGTGACAAGATAACTTTTCTGTTTTAATTAACAAACTGCTTTAGAAATGCCATCACAGCAGTTTCATGTAGCCGTGCTACGATGACTATACTATACTATACCAATGGAAACGATCCCAGACCCAGTGCAGTCGAGCCATGCCGTTCAAATAGATTACATTTAGTCATTTGGTAGATGCCATGTTCCAAAAGGGACTATTTAGATAGTTGAGGAGATGTGTCAAGATAATAGTCAATTGTAAGCAAAAACTCTCCCGCCTCAGCCTTTCCACCCAGCTGCAGTTTAAAATAGTTTTGAGTTATCATATCCATTTACAAACACACTGATTTGATAAATGAAATTGTGTCATTTAAAACTTAAAATACAAAGTTGCACTCGGAAGATAAATGACAAAATAAGGATATATAATTGACACATGATGTTGCTGGGGACCTGCCCCTACTGCTAGTTATTCTGCCCTGATAGGTGATGTGCAAAAATAAACATTATCATGAGTCAATAAAATGGGTGATGCAGTGTAAGGACTGAACTCAGAAAAGGAGTAAAGCAGAGGAAAGTCATGAGGATATTCTTCGACAGCAAGTTGCTCTTGCTAATGTTCTCCTGCTTTTACTCTGCTGTGTCCTCCTCTCTTTATTCCTCCTCTTGTCAGTTACAGGAACAGTTTAATCTAAATGGGATGCACAAAACTGGAGATGTGATTCTAGGTGGACTTTTTGTAATCAACTTCTTTTCTGCTGATCCTGACCTCACTTTTACCTCAGAGTCACAGCTGCCTACCTGCTATGGGTGAGTCTGTCAATATCTGCAGTTGTGAAACATGTGTAACTGTGTAATGTGTTTTGAGTTGTAAACACTTACATGTTTGTGTTAGTTTTAATATTATAGGATTCAGACAGGCTCAGACCATGGCCTTTGCTATTGATGAGATCAACAGAAACTCCAACCTGCTGCCTAATGTGACTCTGGGATACAGTCTGCATGATAACTGCTTACAATTACGATTTGGATTTCCTGCAGCACTGACCTTAATCAGTGGTCAAGAAGAGCAAGTTACATTAGAGCAGAGCTGTGTAGGAACTCCTCCAGTCCTAGGGATTGTGGGTGATTCTACCTCTTCAAATTCTATAGCCATTTCAACAGTCTTAGGTTTGTACAGAGTGCCTCTGGTAAGTTTTCAAGTCTTTCAACTCAATCATTACACTGATTAAATTCTGAATTTAAATAAAATTAAATGTTATTATTTTAAGTTAAATTTAATGTAGTTTAAAATATGAAATCCGAAGGTTGAGTAATCAACCTTTAATGTAGAAAAAATGTTAACCTTCCTAAAACGAAGTGGTCCGCTTTTTTTGCAGGTGAGTTATTTTGCCACATGTTCCTGCCTGAGTGACGGACAAAAGTTTCCATCTTTCTTCAGGACGATCCCAAGTGATGCTTTTCAGGTGAAAATCCATCTTCATCATCTTCAATTATGTCATGTCTTATTTACAGTAGGGGTGAAACAGTATGCAAATGACACTGCTCGGTACATTTTCAGAACAGAAAGAAAGGAAAAAAACATTAAATCATTAAAAAGTTTAAATTAAATTAAGTTTTAAAAGACTAAACAGACTCAACTGTAAACATAACAGTGGTCAATACTGAACGATGGACATTGTTTTCTTTAACTAGAATGAGATAAGAAATATTACAAAATATGTATAAAATACTGCGGCACCTACAACAAACACAACTTAGAGGTGAATGTGAAAAATAAGGTATTATAATACAAATAAAAATTATAGTGTGACATGTAGAAAATCTGTGAACACGTTCAACTTCCTTTTCAGTAAGTCTAATTGTCTCAGCTTGTACTCAGATTCATTCTGTTTTCAAAGCACACATCTTTCTTTGTTAAATATGAATGTGAATCCATTACAGAGGAGATTTATCCAAATTCTTAACACTGCTTTAATGTCAGCTTTATCTGTATTTGTATATTTGGATATTTTTGATCTGTTTTTCTTTGCTTTTTGCTTGTCTGTGCTAACATTAGATGTTAAACTCCTCTTAACCTGAAGTCAGTTGCTTTAACTGCTTGACGAAAACATGCGAGAATGGCGATAATGTTACGTCATTGTGGAGAAAGGGAGGAAATTTGATTAAGTTCCGCTCTGCATTAGTGTGGTTACAACTGAACGTATATTACAAACAGAATTTGTTTGGTACACGTGTGTATTTGTCCTGAATGTCCTGTACTGAATGAGTCTTTGATAAACCGGTAACAGGATTTCTAGTGAAAGATGACTCCAGCCTGTGCAATAATCCCTCTGCTCTGTGTCCACATAGGTGAATGCTATGATTCAGATTCTAAAACACTTTGGTTGGACTTGGGCAGGTCTGCTCATCAGTGATGATGATTATGGAGTCCACGCTGCCCGATCCTTTCACTCTGATCTTGGACCAGCTGGTGGAGGTTGTCTGGCTTACACAGAGATTTTGCCCTGGGGTGACAACCCTGCTGAATTAAGGAGAATAGTGGATGTGATGAGGAAATCTACAGCTCGAGTGGTGATTGTGTTTGCACATAAGAGTCACATGATGAACCTCATGAAAGAGGTCAGTCCTTAAACAAATATGGTGCAAAAACCTTTTAGCCTTTGGAAAACAGATTTCATTACTAATATTTCACTTTTAATTTTAAGTACACTTAAACAAACAAGGAATTTGAATGGGTGTTTTGGTGTATTTAAATAGAATAAAATAAAATATGTTGCCAAAAAAATTTATACCAAAACAGAAAAACAAAACATTTACAAAAGATCCAGTCGGTTTAATGGAATTATTGTCATTTTGTTTTGGTGTGGGGTGGGGTGGTAGGGCTGGGATGCTGTTCATGAGACTGATCAAAGGGGAAGAAACTGTTATTGTGGCTTGAGGTTTTAGTCCGGACCACAATCTGTTGCCAGAGGGAAGGGTCTCAAAGTGATGATGACCGGGGTGAGAAGTGCACCATCATTATCTTTGGCAATTGTCTTCTTCAGCTGCCTCAGGATCATCCTCTACTGTACTTTTTTGATGAGGGCACTGATCCCATCTGAGGTCCTTGATGATGGTCCCCATGAAACGGAGAGAGTCCATGGTGGAAATGGCAAAGTTGCAGAGGGTGATGGGGGCTGGGCTGACTGTCTTTTCTATAATAATAATAATAATAATGACTTAGATTTATAAAGCGCCTTTCAACTGTTTTGTAGATTGTTGAGCTCTAAGTTGTTTTGACTGCACCAGGGGCCTCATGTATAAAAGAGTGCGCAACTTTCATACTGAAAAATGGTGTACACAAAAAATTTGAAAAGTATCAACCCAAAGAAATTCTCAGATTTAGAAAACGCCTATGCCGACTCCTACGCACCTTTTCTTTATACAGTACATCCAATCAAATGTGAAGGTTACAGATCATCTCTGTTACAGATCTGTAACAGAGAGGTTACAGATCATTTCAACAATTTGTCAGTGTCACACGTCATGATCCAGTTACACACGCATTACACACAGAATAAGCAGACAGAGCCCATTGAGTTAATCAATGTAATGATTTATCACGATGGAAAACTAGGGAGGGAGGAAGAGGGAGGCGGTGCTGAAGATGCTAGTGTGCCGGTGTTTCCAGCGGCTGACGTGCTCGCACCTGCAACACTGCCTCTCCATGTTTAGTTCTGACTCTGGGTACACAGAGCAGACCTGTCCCAGACGATCTAAGAGTCCTGAATGGATTGTAGCTAAGCAGAAGATCACAGATGTATTTTGGGCTCTAAACCATTCAGCACTTTGTAGACCAACAATAATATTTCAGTCAATTCTTTGATACACAGGAAGCCAGTGTAAGGGCTTCAGAACTGGAGCATTCTGAATTAACTGCAGCTGTCTGATTTACTTTTTGGGGAGACCTGTAAGGACACAGTTACAATAGTCCAGCCTGCTAAAGATAAATGCATGGACAAGTCTTTCAAAATCCTGCTGAGACATTGATATATTCTTTAGGTGGTAGTAGGCGGAATTTATAACGTATGTATAAATATGTTTTAATGTGGCTGTTGAAGTTCAGGTCTGAGTCCATGACAACCCCTAAGTTTCTGGCTTGGTTTGTGGTTTTTAGCATTACCATTTGAAGCTGGGTACTAACTTTTAATCATTTCTCCTTGGCTCCAAAAATGATAATTTCTGTTTTTTCTTTATTCAATTGGTGAAAATTCTGCTCCATCCAATCATTAATTTGCTCAATGCATCTACTCAGTGCTTGTATTGGGCTATAGTCTCCTGATGATATTGTTATGCAAAGTGGTGTGTCGTCTGCATAGCTATGGTAACATATTTTGTTGCTTTTCATGATCTGAGCCAGTGGGAGCATATAGCTGTTAAACAGAAGAGGCCCCAAAATGGAGCCTTGAGGAACTCGACATGTAATTTTTGCATGCTCAGACGTGTAATTACCTATAGACACAAATAAGTCCCTGTCTTTCAGGTCGGGTTCAAACCATTTTAATGCTGTGCCAGAAAGACATACTCAGTTTTAAGGTGCTTGAAGGACTTCATTACCACCGAGGTCAGGGTGACAGGTTCTGTAGTCATTTAGTCCTGTGATCCTTGTTTTTTTTGGGGACTGGAATGATGGTGGAGGCCTTGAAGCAAGCAGGTACATGACAGCTCTTCAAAAAAAAAATTTGGTCAGCGCAGTGCTTCAAGATGAAGGGGAAGTCTGAGTCAGGGCCAGCAGCTTTGTGGGAGTTTTGTCCTCTGAAGGTTTTATTGAGGTCTTTCTCCAGGATGGACAGAGCTGTTGGCTGAGCAAGATTGCTGTAGCAAGTCCTGGGCCACTGTTTGTTTACCAGGACTAATTAAAATTTGCATGGAAACAGGTGTGTAACAGGTTTGTGTATGACAACTGTCAAAACTACATATTACTTTAGTGGAATGAATGTTTATACTTGTTGCGATGAACAGGTGGTGAAGCAGAATGTGACAGGCCTGCAGTGGATGGCCAGTGAAGCCTTGTCATCAGTTGATGTGCTCCAGGCTCCTCACTTCATGCCGTACCTGGGTGGAACACTGGGCATCTCTATCCGCCGAGGAGAAATACCAGGGCTTAGGGACTTCCTGTTACAAATACGTCCTGAACTACATCACAGCAACACAGATGGAAACAGCATGGTGAGAGTTTCACTTTGACTTTGAATTTCTCAAAATAATATACTGTCATTCATTTTAAAATTAACTTAACTGCAGGTGAATCAGTTTTGGGAACACACATTTAAGTGTAGATTTGCACCACCTCCAGCAGGTTGGGTGGAAGCTGGAGGAGAATTATGCACTGGACAGGAAGTTATAGAGAATGTGGAGACTGAGTTATTTGATGTTTCAAACCTCAGGCCAGAGTATAATGTGTATAAGGCTGTGTACGCTCTGGCATATGCTCTTGATGACATGCTGCAGTGTGAGCCAGGGAGAGGACCTTTCAGTAACAACACCTGTGCTCATTTACAAAGACTGGAGCCATGGCAGGTGAGATATCAGTTTACACTCAACTCTCAATTTCACTTAATCATTTGTATTTCTTTCAGATTTTAATTAATTGTAAGAAGTTAATACATTAATGAAGCATCTCACTTTCCCTATACATTAGACAGTGTATTGTAATACCAGGTCAAAGTGTAAGTATGTCGTAGTCATGTGATATGACATGAAATTAAATTCTTTAATGGAAACTTTAAAAATGTTTTTAATGATTTATCTGTACTGCTGGGTTCTCAAATACACTGTCACACAAATATTTTCTTTATATAAGTTAATACATAAAATAAAAGTTATGAACAACTTGATGAATAGGCTAAATAGAAGTAAAATCCATCTGCACGGTTTTATTTTCATTCCTCAGCACTGGTAACAGCTAAGACCAGAGGCATTTTTCAAGTTGTCAGTCAGTTATCTTTAGTAAATCCTGTCAACTTTGGCACAAACACTCATACATAAATTCCCTGTAAGTCAACATGTGTTAACATATGTTATATGAGAAATTAGTCAGCTGAGGCAAACAATTAACTGGGCAGTAATTGTAGTTTTTGTTCTTGTTTTTCTTCTATGTCTGATTCTATTATCCAAAGCTTGTATATTACTTGAAAAAAGTCAACTTCACCACAACATTTGGTGATCAAGTATCATTTGATGAGAATGGTGATGCCTTACCTGTATATGACATCATAAACTGGGTGTGGCTCCCTGATGGAAGAACTAAAGTTCAGAGAGTGGGTGAGGTTCAGATGTCAGCCTTCAAAGGTGAAGAACTCTCACTGGATGAAGACAAAATCTTCTGGAACTTTGAATCCAAACAGGTTATTTCTTAATTGTGTTAGATAACTCACTCTTTCCCCCACTCATTGGTCTAGAGTCATACTACTTCATCCAAATAGGTTTGCTGTGGTCCATCTGACATAATTGGTGTCATCCACCAATGTGTGTGATGGCCCTGACAATCAGAATCAGAGTCAGAATACTTTTATTATCCCGGAGGAAATTGTTTCATCACAGTTGCTCCATGTCAGAATCAATAGCTTACAGAAATGAAAGCAACCAAACCACCAAAGTAAACCTTCTAATTAGAAGCTTACCAGAAGTGTACAAGAAAGAGCTCAAAACATTTTAAAAATAAAATTAAAGAGCACAGTCCAGTTAGTCGTCAAAGTGGACTCCCAGGTATTTGTAGTCCTGGTCCTTCAGGAGGCAGGAGGCAATGTTGAAGTGAGGAGGAGGAGGAGGGAGAGAGAGTGGAGTAGCTAGTGGTTGCAGGCCGAATACAGGTAAGCCTGTGGGATTGAGAGCAGTCACTGCAATATGGAATCTGTTGAAAAACAAATTCAGTATGTTGGCCCTGTCCTCACCACCTTCAGCTCCCTTGCTTTTGGATGACCTGAAACCAGTGATGGTCTTCATACCACTCCAAACCTCTCTCATGTTGCTTTGCTGGAGTTTCCACTCCAGCTTCCTCCTGTAATTGTCCTTGGCCTCCCTGATCTTGAACCTCAATAGTCCCTGTGTCGTTTGCACCTCCTCCTCTGTTGTCAGCTCTGAAGGCCCTCTTAATCCATGAAGACAAAACCCTCATGGACATGCATGTACACTCCTGCATTTTTTTTGGCTGTGGACCATACTCATAAAATGCTTAAGCTTTATGTAACACAACATTTACTAGTCTAGTCTTTCTAGTCTAGTTGGTGGGACCCTCTTGTTTTGGAAAAGAAGAACACAATTACCATGGACTTGCCTGAAGTTGTGTAAGAACATGTGGTGACACCCTTATCTGTACAATGTCTACAAGGTGAGAAACCACTGCTTTTGCCAGGTGATGTGAGATAAACTCCACATAAGTTTGAACACAAGATTACAAAGACCCTGTAGAGAGGAAACATCGAAAGCGAAAGGATGGAGAGACTCACATAGGATAAAATTACAGATCCTAATATTTCTCCTCACAGCCTCCTCGGTCAGTGTGCAGTGAGAGCTGTGCTCCAGGTACCCGCATGGCCAGACAGAAGGGGGAACCTGAGTGTTGTTTTGACTGTGTTCCTTGTTCTGAGGGAAAGATCAGCAATACAACTGGTGAGTGTTAAGTTTTAAACATCACAGGTCAGAGATGTTATATGAACATGTATCTCATCACTTTTCTCAGATTCCATGGAGTGCACCAGTTGTCCAGAAGATTTCTGGTCCAGCCCCCAGCGTGACCACTGTGTTCCTAAGAAAACAGAGTTCCTCTCCTACCATGAGCCTCTGGGTATCTGCTTGACAACCACCTCACTGTTGGGAACATTTATATGTGTTGTTGTTCTGGGCATCTTCATCCATCATCACAGCACACCTATAGTTCGTGCCAACAATTCAGAACTCAGTTTTCTTCTCCTGGTGTCACTCAAATTGTGTTTCTTGTGTTCGTTGCTCTTCATTGGACGACCCAGATTATGGACTTGTCAACTAAGACATGCAGCATTTGGCATCAGCTTTGTGCTTTGTGTCTCATGTATCCTGGTGAAAACCATAGTGGTTCTGGCTGTGTTCAGGGCCTCCAAACCAGGAGGTGAGTCCAGTCTGAAGTGGTTTGGTGCTGTGCAGCAGAGAGGGACAGTTCTGGTTCTGACTTCAGTTCAAGCAGCAATCTGCACTGCCTGGCTTGTCTCTGCTTCACCAGTGCCTCATAAAAACACCCAGTATCACAGTGACAAGATAGTTTATGAGTGTATAGTTGGGTCCACGGTTGGTTTTGCAGTTTTACTTGGTTATATTGGTTTACTGGCTGTCCTCAGTTGTTTGTTAGCTTTTCTAGCAAGGAATCTTCCAGACAGTTTCAATGAGGCCAAATTCATCACTTTCAGCATGCTGATCTTCTGTGCAGTGTGGGTGGCCTTTGTCCCTGCTTACATCAACTCTCCAGGCAAATATGCAGATGCAGTGGAAGTATTTGCCATCCTAGCCTCCAGTTTTGGCCTCTTGGTGGCACTGTTTGGACCCAAATGTTATATAATCCTTGTGAGACCAGAAAGAAACACAAAGAAAGCCATCATGGGTCGTGGGATCACAAAGTAATGTGGTTAACACTCTGCTTTGATAACTCTGCCATGTCTCTCTCTCTGTCCAACAACCGGGCCCCAAACCACACCCACCTCCACACCCAACAACTGCTTTGGCTAAATGCTAACACTAAACACAATAAACAGTCTTTTACCTATTATATTTAGTCAGATATTGTATGGTACATTATCAAGGTCAGGGTGGCAATTACACAAGGAGGGTAGGTGGTTCCTCAGCAGAATCCTCCAGGACAGGACATCTGGCATTGTGGGACCCCATATGGTAGGAAAAGGTGACACATAACCAGGTGAAAAAGAGGGACCAGGTGAGAGTTCAATCTTTTGGTGGTGCAGAGGTATTCAAGGTTTTTGTGGGCAGTCAAAACCAAGTGGTTACCTTATCTTTGAAGCCCACTTGCTTGTGTCCAAGACGGGTGGCAGGGCCCAGCAGCGTCCGAGGCCATTGAAGGAGCTTAAGCTGGTGCTGTACAGCAGAGAGGGACAGTGATATGAGTGTACATTTAGGAGTGTGTAGTTTGGTCTAAAATTAGTTTTGCAGTTTTACTTGGTTATATTGGTACCGGCCTCATTTTTTTGTTACCATTTCTGGCAATCCTTGAAACTTGAAACTTTTGTTCAGACTAAAAGATTGTTGAAATCTTAGCTTCAATAAAAGCAACAAGTGTCTATGAGTGGAACTGTTACACTTTTATGTTTGTTTACACTCACACTGTTTTATATGATATACATGATATACTATATGTTACAGTGTAACATATGTATATCCATTTCTGGCAGTACTTCTAGCAGTAGCTTACAACACTAACACAAGCACAGTACTTAACTTACATATGGTGTTACTGTCGCACTGTAATCATATATGCCTGTCTGAGCATTCATATAGGAGTGTGAAGTGACCGTTTTGGCAGGTCAGTACTAATAATTATCCTCCATTTTAAAACATTGGACATATGTCACTCCCTGTTAAAATAAACCTACAATTAAAAGTATAGACCAGTCCTTGCACCTATCCTTCTTCCAAGAATACCTCCTGGTTTTCTATATGTATTTCAACATTTCTATGGTCAAAATCGCTGAATTTATGCATTTCCTGTTCAAATACACAGTAGAACTGTGAGGTGAGGCAGCGATGAGTTGTGCCTCAGCTCTGACGGAGCTGTGCCTCACCCGCACAGAACTGCACAGTACTTTCTGCCTCACCCTGTGCATTTTCACTGCACATTTACGGCCAATCAGAAAGAGTAAATAGGTCACACACATTCTTTAAATATATTAGACAGACTGTGGAACATCAGCATGTGTAGTACATGTATAATCAAACATGTATATTGGCAATATAAAGAGAGGCAGCAATGGGCATGCGCCAACTGCATGACATGACACATGTAAATGACATTACTGAGGACCTGTCCCTACAGATTGTTATTCTGCTCTGATAGGTTATGTGCAAGATAAAACTTTGACATAAGTCGGTAAACTCAGTAAAGGGCTGAATCAGAGCAGAGTCATGAGGGTTATTTTAGACAATAGGTTGCTCTCACTAATGTTGTACTGCTGCTTATTCTCTGCTGTGTCCACCTCTCTTTATTCCTCCTCTTGTCAGTTACAGGAACAGTTAAACCGAAATGGGATGCACAAAACTGGTGATGTGATTATTGGTGGACTTTTTGCAATCCACTTCTTCTCTACTGATCCTGACCTGACTTTTATCTCAGAGTCACAGCTGCCTAACTGCTATGGGTGAGTCTGACAGTCTTGACAGTATCTCCAGTTGTGAAATGTATACCTTTGTATACCTAAGTATTTTTAATAGTAGTTTGTGTTAGTTTTAATGTTCTAGGATTCATACAGGCTCAGACCATGGCCTTTGCTATTGATGAGATCAACAGAAACTCCAACCTGCTGCCTAATGTGACTCTGGGATACAGTCTGTATGATAACTGCTTTCAACTACGAATTGGATTTCGTGCAGCACTGACCTTAGTCAGTGGTCAAGAAGAGCAATTAACAATAGAGGAGAACTGTGTAGGAACTCCTCCAGTTGTAGGGATTGTGGGTGATCCTACCTCTTCTAATTCTATAGCCATTTCTACAGTCGTAGGTTTGTACAGAATGCCTATGGTAAGTTTAAAGTCCTTCATTATTATGATTATAAATTTTGAGTTCAATTTAAATATAATTGTATTATTTTGAACTACATTGAATGAATATCTGACAGTTGAGTATTCAAACTTGAATATTTGAAAATATTGGAAAGTAAAGTTCTGCTTTTTTTGCAGGTGAGTTATTTTGCCACATGTTCCTGCCTGACTGACCGACAAAAGTTTCCATCTTTCTTTAGGACAGTCCCAAGTGATGCTATTCAGGTGAAAATCAGTCCAAAAAATATTTATCATTAGTCCTTGCATGTATTTCATTTACAGAGTTGCGTGTTGTCAGATATACAAAACTTGTGACAGTGATTAAACATGAGTCTTTGATGAACCTGTAACAGTATTTCTAGTGAAAGATCATTCTCGTCTGTGCACTAATCCCTCTGCTCTGTGTCCACATAGGTGAATGCTATGATTCAGATTCTAAAACACTTTGGTTGGACTTGGGCAGGTCTGCTCATCAGTGATGATGATTATGGAGTCCACGCTGCCCGATCCTTTCACGCTGATCTGGGTCCAGCTGGTGGAGGTTGTCTGGCTTACACAGAGATTTTGCCCAGTGTTTATGACCCTGTTAAACTAAGGAGAATAGTGGATGTGATGAGGAAATCTACAGCTCAAGTGGTGATCGTGTTTGCACATAAGGGTCACATGATGAACCTTATGAAAGAGGTCAGTCGTTAAATAGATGTGTTGTAAAAACATTTTAGCCTTTGGAAAACTTTCATTACTAATATTTAAATTGTACTTTGTTAAAGTTACTGAGTGGTTGAAAGTAATTTTGTTTACCAAGACAAATTAAAATTGCCCTGTAATAGTGTCTAAAACCTAAGTTTGTGTGACATCAACTGTGGACACTATATTTTACTTTACTGGTATGAATGTATATACTTGTAATATAATATACAGGTGGTGAGGCAGAATGTGACAGGTCTGCAGTGGATTGCCAGTGAAGCCTGGTCATCAGTTGATGTGCTCCAGACTCCTCAATTTATGCCGTACCTGGGTGGAACACTGGGCATCTCTATCCGTCGAGGAGAAATACCAGGACTCAGAGACTTCCTGTTACAAATACGTCCTGACCTACATCACAACAAAACAGATGAAAACAGCGTGGTGAGAGTTTCCATCTGACTTGGTATTTGTGAAAATAATTTCCTTGCATTAATTTCAAAATACCACCCGCAACCCTCCAGTGGAGGATAATGCGGTAGAAAATAGATGGATGGATCATTTCAAAACTAACTTAATTGCAGGTGAATCAGTTTTGGGAACACACATTTCAGTGCAGATTTGCACCACCTCCAGCAGGTTGGGTGGAAGCTGGAGGAGAATTATGCACTGGACAGGAATTTATACAGAATGTGGAGAATGAATTGGTGGATGTTTCAAACCTCAGGTCAGAGTATAATGTGTATAAGGCTGTGTACGCTCTGGCATATGCTCTTGATGACATGCTGCAGTGTGAGCCAGGGAGAGGACCTTTCAGCAACAACACCTGTGCTCATTTACAAAGACTGGAGCCATGGCAGGTGAGATATCAGTTTACACTCAACTGTCAATTTCACTTCATCTTTTGTATTTCTTTAAGATTTGAGAAGTGTAAGAATTTAATAAAATAATGAATTACCTATACAGCGAGCAGATAGTGGATTGTAATATCAGGTCAAAGTTGAAGTATATAATAGTCTTTGTGTCTTAGTCTTTCTCTGTACTGCTGTGTTCACAAATTCAGTTATATGAGAATCTTGTGAATCTTTTGGTCAGCTGAGGTCAGCTGCTTGGCAGTAATTGTAGTTTTTGTTCTTGTTTTCCTTTTGTGTCTGATTCTATTATCCAAAGCTTGTGTATTACTTGGAAAAAGTCAACTTCACCACATCATTTGGTGATCAAGTGTCATTTGATGAGAATGGTGATGCCTTACCAATATATGACATCATGAACTGGGTGTGGCTCCCTGATGGAAGAACTAAAGTTCATAGAGTGGGTGAGGTTAAGAGGTCAGCCTTCAAAGGTGAAGAACTCACACTGGATGAAGACAAAATCTTCTGGAACTTTAAATCCAAACAGGTTATTTCTTAATTGTTTTAGATTACTATCTCTTTCCCCACATCACAGTTTCACGCAGCTGTGATGACTCCACCCATGTTTAGGAGGTACTATAGCATGGGTAGTCAATAATGATTTAAGGAGGTCTGGATAGAGAACATTTCCTCATGTATGGGTCCGCAGCATCATCATGTTTAAGATGCATTATAATTTAGTTACACATTGCAATTGATTTATATATATTGAAGGAGCATTGTCATTCATCTGCACTGTGTGAAGTCAAGATCTCAAATCAAATGAAGAAAGCTGTAATTCAATGCCATGTAAACAATATTTACTTTCAGTGCAACTCTGGAGGACGATATACAATAATTAATTTTAGATAAAATAAATAACACAACTAAAAGCAAAGTAAATTGGACATTCAACTGAGAACTATAAATAAGTATTTTCATAATAATGATGATAATAACAAGCTAAAACAAAGACTTAAGGCGGCATATAAAAACACTCATTAGTGAGTTGTTGGCCAGTAAATGAATTAAAATCCTCTTTGTCTGATAATAGTTGGCTCTAAGATCACTTATTTTTTTGGAGCCTAACTGCCGAATTTAGTGGGTAATTTATATCAAATGTATTTTTATGGTTGGTTTCGTAGTCGTGTTTCACATTCCCTCTTTTAACCACTGCCACTGGTTAAATGTAATCTCTGCCCAACCTGATTAAAACTCAATGTCGGTTCCGGCTCTGGATCCGGACTGGACAGATTATGGGTCCGGACCCTGACCGTGGTTTGCGTTTTAGTGACCTTTGCACTACTGTAATGGAAAGTGAAACCAAACCGAGTAGAGCTGAGTCGTGCTGGAACTGTGTAGTAAAAAATGCCATATCAGTAGGGAAACACCCACACGACACCTACACACACAGGCATACACTCAGAGGAAGAGATAGCTGCAAACCATAATGCCAAACAAACCCAAACATGTGACCCAGGGTCATAAAAACTACACATTAGTTAAAACACAAGACTGACACAGATACTCATTTTTTGTAAATGGAACCTTTGCCATGGATGCCCAAACAGATATCCATAGCAACACCCTGGACACAGAACATGGAGTATGGAGAGACCCACAAATATAAAATAACAGATCCTGATGTTTCTCCACACAGCCTCCTCGGTCAGTATGCAGTGAGAGCTGCCCTCCAGGTACCCGTATGGTCAGAAAGAAGGGGGAACCTGAGTGTTGTTTTGACTGTGTCCCTTGTTCTGAAGGAAAGATCAGCAATACGACTGGTGAGTGTAAAGTTTTAAACACCACAGTTCAGAGATGTTGTATAAACATGAATCTCATCACTTCTCCTCTTTTCTCAGACTCCATGGAGTGCACCAGTTGTCCAGAAGATTTCTGGTCCAGCCCCCAGCGTGACCACTGTGTTCCTAAGAAAACAGAGTTCCTCTCCTACCATGAGCCTCTGGGTATCTGCTTGACAACCACCTCACTGTTGGGCACATTTATCTGTGTTGTTGTTCTGGGCATCTTCATCCATCATCACAGCACACCTATAGTTCGTGCCAACAATTCAGAACTCAGTTTTCTTCTCTTGGTGTCAATCAAATTGTGTTTCTTGTGTTCATTGCTCTTCATTGGACGACCCAGATTATGGACTTGCCAACTAAGACATGCAGCATTTGGCATCAGCTTTGTGCTTTGTGTCTCATGTATCCTGGTGAAAACCATGGTGGTTCTGGCTGTGTTCAGGGCCTCCAAACCAGGAGGTGAGTCCAGTCTCAAGTGGTTTGGTGCTGTACAGCAGAGAGGGACAGTTCTGGTTCTGACTTCAGTTCAAGCAGCAATCTGCACTGTCTGGCTTGTCTCTGCTTCACCAGTGCCTTATGAAAACACCCAGTATCACAGTGACAAGATAGTTTATGAGTGTGTAGTTGGGTCCACAGTTGGTTTTGCAGTTTTACTTGGTTATATTGGTTTACTGGCTGTCCTCAGTTTTGTGTTAGCTTTTCTAGCAAAGAATCTTCCAGACAGTTTCAATGAGGCCAAACTCATCACTTTCAGCATGCTGATCTTCTGTGCAGTGTGGGTGGCCTTTGTCCCTGCTTACATCAGCTCACCAGGCAAATATGCAGATGCAGTCGAGGTATTTGCCATCCTGGCCTCCAGTTTTGGCCTCTTGGTGGCGCTGTTTGGACCCAAATGTTATATAATCATGTTGAGACCAGAGAGAAACACAAAGAAAGCTGTTATGGGTCGATGCACCACAAAGTAAAACTGTGTACACTGCTCTGTCTATCAAGTGAGTGGGAATTATAAGATGACAATATAGGTAATACAATTGTTGATAATCTTTCCAGTGTTTGGAGTTAATGTCATTTTACATAACAACTTCTACTAGTAAGAAAAGTAAACTTTTTATTATTATTATTTCACATTTATTTAGCCATGCCAAGTCATTGAAATCCATACATATAGACCTACTAAATGTGGCTCCACAGAGTATGATTGGTGTGTAACTTTACTTAAAGGTTAAGTGTGTATTTTACAGTGACATCTGGAGAATAAGCTTGAGATTGCAATGAAGAAATGCTCCTCTGCTCACACTTCCCTTCCGCCCACCAGAATGGCGTAAAAGTTTGCACTAAACCGAGTTGCTTGTATGGTTTGTCCATGCCAGGCTCCTGTAGAAACATGGATTGTCGTGACTTTGGAGTGGCAGCCCAAGACATGATATAAAGAGCTTATTCTAAGGCTACAGAAATGTAGCCCCAAAAGTACTATACACTGTCAGATTAATGCTGCTGACAAAATAAACAAATCCATTTGTATGTTGTTCATAAGCTCTGGAGAAAGTTTGCAACTTCACGAAAATAGAGAATTCTCCTCTGAGGGTGAGAAAGATCTCGGTCCTGCAGGTAGATGATGGCGTCATCCACCCCGATGCTAGGTTGGTAGACAAATTGCAGCAAGTCCATCGCTGGTCTCACCCCTTTCGGCCGAAGATGAGACAGCAGGTGGGATGTTAGTGCCACAGCTCTGTAGCTGTTGAGGTCTTTGGGGTGCGGTGTGTTTCTCATCCCATTTCCCAAATGTGTTATGTGATTTTACCTGATATGGCCCTCTGCTGACTAACTCTGTCTTTTGTACAGTGTCTTGAGATAATGTCTTGCAGCGAGAAGACCCGGGTGCAAGCCCCGGTTGGAACAAGGGTCTTTCTGCATGGAGTTTGCATGTTCTCCCTGTGTGTGCGTGGGTTTTCTCCGGGTTCTCCGGCTTCCTCCCACAGTCCAAAAACATGCAATGTGGAGATTAGGTAAATTGGACACCCTAAATTGACCATAGGTGTGAGTGTGAGAGTGAATGGTTGTTTGTCTCTATGTGTGTGTGTGTGGCCCTATGATGGACTGGCGAACTGTCCAGGGTGTACCCCGCCTATCGCCCGATGTAGCTGAGATTGGCACAGCACCCCCCGCGATCCTCTGGTGGAGGATAAAGTGGTAGATGATGATGATGATGATGATGAATTGAACCAGACAGGACAGGTCAGTCAACAGGCTCTGAAGATGCTGCCTTCATAGTCTCACATACTTGAGGAAATGATCCACTAAATGACTGACAGCCTGATGTGGAGGCTGTAGTGCATTAGCAGTGTATGTAGGATTTCATGTTTTAGTAAGGATACACAATAATTCAGACATGACACACCTGAAGCACAAATTCCAAAGGAACTTAGACATGACAGATGTTTTGACCAGTGTCTTATGAGGAGCACCTCAGCACATGAAATAGTGGAGCCAGGAATCTAACCCACAACTTTCCAGTTGAAGGATGACCCACTCTACCACGGATCCTCATTAAAGAGGATAAGGCCATCTTAAAACTGGTAAAATAATTACAGGCGTAGCATTAAATGAACAGACCTCACCTGCTGCATTTCAGTGCAGGACATTACAGTGGTGGAAAATGTGTTGCCTGATGTTGCTTGAGTTGGACTGTTTTTAGGAGGTAACTATGTTAGGATATGTTGCAGCGTTGTTGCCCATTAATACTAGAAGACCTACATTTATAACCAAGTGTAAAAACAATAAAAATGTTACATAAACATAAATATCATCATGACATAGATGTAGCAGGAATCATCAACAATGTGCTTTATTGTCACTGTTCAGAGATATTAGATACCTCTTCTCCAGATTCTGGAGCTTCAATAAATATTTACATTATTGAAGAAAATAGCTAACACATTAGTTTATTGCAAACAGAAACATACCAGCTCAGTAACATAACTGACTGCAATCACAGTATGTCCCAACTTAGTTTGTTGAATTAAAACAAAAATGTGAGATTTTTTTTTTAGATTTATAAGTTTAGATTTATAAAATGATGCACTGTCTTCAACCTGATCACACAGCCACAGTTTAATAACAGATACCATTTTGATAAATAATTTTTATTCATTCATTTAAAGATAGGTACGATAAAAATGACAACAGAACTAAATGTAAATCACACATGTAAATGACGTTGTTGAGGACCTGCCCCTACAGCTTGATATTCTGCCCTGATAGGTGAAGTGCAAGAATAAACATTGTCACGTAAATAAAAGTCAATAAAATAGACGTTATAGTGATAGGACTGAACTCAGTAAAGGGATGAACTAGAGCAAAGTCATGAGGGTATTTTTAGACAATACATTGCTCTCACTAATGTTGTACTGCTTCTTATTTTCTGCTGTGTCCTCCTCCTCTTGTCAGTTACAGAAACAGTTTAACCCAAATGGGATGTACAAAACTGGAGACGTGATTCTCGGTGGACTTTTTGCAATCAACTTCTTCTCTACTGATCCTGACCTGACTTTTACCTCAGAGTCACAGCTGCCTAACTGCTATGGGTGAGTCTGACAGTATCTCTAGTTGTGAAATGTATACCTTTGCAGAGTTACTGTATAAAGTATTTTTAATAGTAGTTTGTGTTAGTTTTAATGTTCTAGGATTCAGACAGGCTCAGACCATGGCCTTTGCTATTGATGAGATCAACAGAAACTCCAACCTGCTGCCTAATGTGACTCTGGGATACAGTCTGTATGATAACTGCTTTCTACTAGGAATTGGATTTCCTGCAGCACTGTCCTTAGTCAGTGGTCAAGAAGAGCAAGTTGCATTAGAGGAGAACTGTGTAGGAACTCCTCCAGTCTTAGGGATTGTGGGTGATACTACCTCTTCAAATTCTATAGCTATTTCTACAGTCTTAGGTTTGTACAGAATGCCTCTGGTAAGTCTTTCAATTTGATCATTATTATGATTAAATTTTGAGTTTAAATAAAATTGTATTATTTTAAACTACATTGAATCTGACAGTTGAGTAATCAACCTTAAATATTTGAAAATAGAGACAATATTAACCTTTCTCAGAAGAAGTGGTCTGCTTTTTTTTTTGCAGGTGAGTTATTTTGCCACATGTTCCTGCCTGACTGACCGACAAAAGTTTCCATCTTTCTTTAGGACAATCCCAAGTGATGCTTTTCAGGTGAAAATCTGTCCTAAAAATATTCATCACAAGTCATGTAAATCTGTTTCATTTACAGAATTGTGTGTTGTCGGATATACAACAATTAAAGTCAGTGATTGAACATGAGTCTTTGATGAACCTGTTTAGCAGGATTTCTAGTGAAGGATTATTCCAGCCTGTACACTAATCCCTCTGCTCTTTGTCCACACAGGTGAATGCTATGATTCAGATTCTAAAACACTTTGGTTGGACTTGGGCAGGTCTGCTCATCAGTGATGATGATTATGGAGTCCATGCTGCCCGATCCTTTCACTCTGATCTGGGTCCAGCTGGTGGAGGTTGTCTGGCTTACACAGAGATTTTGCCCAGTGTTTATGACCCTGTTGAACTTAGGAGAATAGTGGATGTGATGAGGAAATCTACAGCTCAAGTGGTGATCGTGTTTGCACATAAGGGTCGCATGATTAACCTCATGAAAGAGGTCAGTCACTTAAGAGATGCGAAAACCTTTTAGCCTTTTGGAAATATTTCATTACTAATATTTAAATTTTATTTGTTAAAGTTACTGAGTTGTTGAAAGTAATTTTGTTTACCTGGAAAAATTAAAATGTGCCTGTGATAGTGTGTAAATGTTTGACATCAACTGTGGACACTATATTTTACTTTACTGGTATGAATTTATATACTTGTTGTAATGTAATATACAGGTGGTGAGGCAGAATGTGACAGGCCTGCAGTGGATTGCCAGTGAAGCCTGGACATCAGTTGATGTGCTCCAGACTCCTCACCTCATGCCGTACCTTGGTGGAACAGTGGGCATCTCCATTCGTCGAGGAGAAATACGAGGACTAAGAGACTTCCTGTTAAAAATACACCCTGACCTACATCACAACAAAACAGATGAATACAGCATGGTGAGAATGTCCATCTGACTTGGTAGTTGTGAAAAGTATTTCCTTGCAGTATTTCAAAATGAACACATTGTTTGAATGAACAAAATTGCAGGTGAATCAGTTTTGGGAACACACATTTCAGTGTAGATTTGCACCACCTCCAGAAGGTTGGGTGAAAGCTGGGGGACAATTATGCACTGGACAGGAAGTTATAGAGAATGTGGAGAATGAATTGGTTGATGTTTCAAACCTCAGGTCAGAGTATAATGTGTATAAGGCTGTGTACGCTCTGGCATATGCTCTTGATGACATGCTGCAGTGTGAGCCAGGGAGAGGACCTTTCAGCAACAACACCTGTGCTCATTTACAAAGAATGGAGCCATGGCAGGTGAGAGATCAGATTACACCACTTTTAATTTTACTTCATCTTTTGTAATTCTTTAAGATTTGATTGAACTGTAAAAGGTTAATAAATTAATGAATGAATGCATTTCACTTTCCCCTACAACAAGCAGATAGTGGATTGTAATATCAAGGTCAAAGTGGAAGTATATAATAGTCATGTGACGTGAAAAAGGAAATCATTCAATGGAAATTATTCAGAAAAAAAGTTTATTCTGCAATAATTAGTTTTATGTTTATTTCACTGTACTGCTGTATTCACAAATTCAATTCATTCAATTCAAATGTATTTGTATAGCACCAAATCACAAGCTACATTATCTCTATGCAAAAACAAAAAAACTCCCTTTTAACAGGAAGAAATCTCTGACAGAACCAGACAAAGATGTGGGGACTTTCACCCAAAGATTATTTAATACCAATTAAAAGGACACGCAAGTATAAAAGTATAAAACTATAAAAATGCAGGAGACGTGATTCCAAATGTTAAAATAATGCACACTTTAATAGATAGTTTAAAAGCACAATGTGTTCACTCAAACCAAAAGAAATAAATCTGTTCAGGCTTAGGCTCGTGGTGAAATGCAGCTAGTGAGAGGAGGAGTCTAAATTAAAATACTCAAATCACCAGGTCATGTGACAGGCACACACACACACACACAGTGAATGCCCAAATCCCAGGGGACACAGCACGCAGGGAAAATGGACACCTCCACCCAGGTCACCAGCACCACCACCAGCCTTGGCACTAAAAACAAGATACAGAAATTAATTACATGAAAATTCAGGATTATAACAACAACAACAACAATAATAATAATAATAATAATAATAATAAGACTGGGCAAATTATGTTACTAAACTAAAACTAAATATAAATTGCCCAGAATAAGAAAAGAAAACAAGAAAATATCATTAATCACTCAAAGAAAATATCACTTATCACTCAAAGAAAATAACCAAATCAAACACAATAAACCATAGAATCACAACTGGGCAAATTATACTACCAAAAATAATTTACATATAATTCCCCAAAATAATAAACATATAACACTATATAAAACACACTAATATGCCCCAAAAAAGGACAGGTGAAATAACAAAATCAAAATAAACAAAATTGAAGTGAACCTAAACTAAAACATCAAAATAAAACGGCAAGCACAGACAGCGGCCACGGGAGAAGCCGTGAAGCGACACGGTATGACGTCAAGGCAGGTGTCTCACCACCGCAAACTGGAGAGACAGCGCAGAACGAGAACCGGTAGAATATGCCGCATTTATAGTCCCATCCACCTACAATGCATAGCTACCATTGGCGTTCAAATTAAGGCCGTCATAGTGCATGAGATGGAGCACATCCATGCTGCTACATTCGTAATGAGGCATTATCATTAATAAACTGAAATTTATCATATAAGTATGATGTAAACTAGCACAGGGCAGTACCTGTGATCCCAAGAGTCCAGTCCATGCGCCAGTCTATGTAATAGAATATCAAGATCAATGGTGTCGAATGCAGCACTAAGATCTAAAAGGACAAGTAAAGAGACTCGACCATTTACTGCTGGGCAGTAATTGTAGTTTTTTTCTTGTTTTCCTTTTGTGTCTTATTCTATTATCCAAAGCTTGTGCATTACTTGGAAAAAGTCAACTTCACCACAACATTTGGTGATCAAGTGTCATTTGATGAGAATGGGGATGCCTTACCTGTATATGACATTATGAACTGGGTGTGGCTCCCTGATGGAAGAACTAAAGTTCAGAGAGTGGGTGAGGTTAAGAGGTCAGCCTTCAAAGGTGAAGAACTCACACTGGATGAAGACAAAATCTTCTGGAACTTTGCATCCAAACAGGTTATTTCTTAATTGTTTTATACTACTTTCTCTTTCCCCCTCTCATTTGTTGAGTCATACTTTTTCTCTGAGTCCAAAGATGTTTGCTATGGTCCATCTGACATGAATGATGTCAGCCACCCATGAGCATGATGGAACTGACAAACCCTTCATGGACAAACATGTACTCCTGCATTTTTTTGGCTGTGGACTGTACTCACCAAATGCTCAAGCTTCATGTAACATAACACTTTCCAAATGCCAAAATTGCAAACAACATTTCTTAAATGAACCTAATCTTACCTCCAGTAAAGAAAACAGAAATGACAACATAACTCACCTAACTTATCTTAACACATTAAACTAAACTGTAACAATCTACTACTACTACTATCAATGCCAACTTGGATTACACAGACTCAGGATTTGTTTGAAAAGAGTGAGCAGGAAACCAAGAGTATTCTAACACTCCAGAGGCTGCTCACCTTGGAGACCTGCTGCGGATATGAATATGGATATATGGCCTGTTGCGAGATTTACACCCACTCTATAGTAGGTTCAGGAGGGTTTTTATAGTCCAGTCCCCCATCATTTCATCCACTCATGTTGAGTCAAGTTTTCCTCAAATGAGCCACTCACAGTGTGCCACCTGGTTGCTGACATCCAATTGAGACACTAATTGCACACACTCAAAGGAAGAGAGAGCTGCAAACCATACTGCCAAACAAACATAAACATTTGAACCAGGGCGATAACAATTACATCCATCCATTCATCCATCCATCCATCCATCCATGCTGTGCCAATCTCAGTTGACATAGGGCAATAGGCGGGGTACACCCTGGGCAGATTGCCAGTCCATCACAAAGCCACATATAGAGACAAACAACCATTCACTCTCACATTCACACCTATGGTGAATTAGTTAATACACAAGACTGACACAGATCCTATTTTTTTTTTGTGAACGGAACCTTTGCCATGGATGCGCAAATGGAAATCCATAGCAACAGTCTATGGACACCAGAATATGGAAGAGTATGGAGAGACCCACATAGAATAAAATAACAGATCCTGATTTTCCCCACACAGCCTCCTCGGTCAGTGTGCAGTGAGAGCTGTCCTCCAGGTACCCGCATGGCCAGAAAGAAGGGGGAACCGGAGTGTTGTTTTGACTGTGTCCCTTGTTCTGAGGGAAAGATCAGCAATACAACTGGTGAGTGTAAAGTTTTAAACATCACAGTTCAGAGATGTTGTATAAACATGTTTCTCATCACTTTTTTTTCTCAGACTCGATGGAGTGCACCAGTTGTCCAGAAGATTTCTGGTCCAGCCCCCAGCGTGACCACTGTGTTCCTAAGAAAACAGAGTTCCTCTCCTACCATGAGCCTCTGGGTATCTGCTTGACAACCACCTCACTGTTGGGCACATTTATCTGTGTTGTTGCTCTGGGCATCTTCATCCATCATCACAGCACACCTATAGTTCGTGCCAATAATTCAGAACTCAGTTTTCTTCTCTTGGTGTCACTCAAACTGTGTTTCTTGTGTTCATTGCTCTTCATTGGACGACCCAGATTATGGACTTGCCAACTAAGACATGCAGCATTTGGCATCAGCTTTGTGCTTTGTGTCTCATGTATCCTGGTGAAAACCATGGTGGTTCTGGCTGTGTTCAGGGCCTCCAAACCAGGAGGTGAGTCCAGTCTCAAGTGGTTTGGTGCTGTACAGCAGAGAGGGACAGTTCTGGTTCTGACTTCTATTCAAGCAGCAATCTGCACTGTCTGGCTTGTCTCTGCTTCACCAGTGCCTCATAAAAACACCCAGTATCACAGTGACAAGATAGTTTATGAGTGTGTAGTTGGGTCCACAGTTGGTTTTGCAGTTTTACTTGGTTATATTGGTTTACTGGCTGTCCTCAGTTGTTTGTTAGCTTTTCTAGCAAGGAATCTTCCAGACAGTTTCAATGAGGCCAAACTCATCACTTTCAGCATGCTGATCTTCTGTGCAGTGTGGGTGGCCTTTGTCCCTGCTTACATCAGCTCACCAGGCAAATATGCAGATGCAGTGGAGGTATTTGCCATTTTGGCCTCCAGTTTTGGCCTCTTGGTGGCGCTGTTTGGACCCAAATGCTATATAATCCTGTTGAGACCAGAGAGAAATACAAAGAAAGCTGTTATGGGTCGAGGCACCACAAAGATAAACTGAACACTGCTGTCTCTCGGTCTATCCTCTATATTTCAGAATTTAGTGGTAATTATAAGATGACAACATAATAATTATGTAATAAAATTGTTGATAATTTTTCCAGTGTTTGGACTTAATGTCATTTTACATAACTACTTCCACAAGTAAGAAAAGTAACCTTGTTTATTATTATTTCACATTTATTTAGCCATGACACGTCATTGAAATTCATACATATAGAATTGCTAAATGTGGATCCACAGTGTATGATTGGTGTGTAGTTTACTTAAAGGTTAAGTGTGTCATTTACAGAGACATGTACAGAATAAGCTTGAGATTGTAATGAAGAAATGGTCCTCTACTCACCCTTCCCTTCCACCCATCAGAATGGCGTTGCCATCTTCAGATGAGGTTCTGTTTAAAGACACATTTATTAATTTTAATTGTATAGTTCATAGACATGTATGTTAGTGAAAGTTAGTTAATTATCCACATAGTGTTAGTGTTCGATCGCTAACCACGGGCTGGCAATAACTTGCCAATCTGTCCCATTTGAATGAAGCAGCAGTGCTGCACAGTGTTGGTGTTGTGACATGAAGAAGTGTCTTTGACAGGGTTGATGTTCAGGATCTTTCTCCTCTTAAGGATCTTTAGCTGTTAGAGCTAAAGCCAGAGTTGTATATACTTTGTTTCATGTTCAAGTTGGAAGTGGTCAGGACTTTATACAAATTATGTTTATTTCATTTTGCTCAGGTTTGGAAATGGCACATCTGAAGCACAAACTCCAGGAGTAACAAGTGTCTGCTAAGGGACACATCAGCGCATAGAGTAGTGGAGCCAGGAATCTAACCCACAACTTTCCAGTTGAAAGATGACCCAGTCTACCACTGATCCTCATTAAAGAGGATCAGTCCATCTTAAAACTGGTAACATAATTGCAGGTGTAACAGACCTCACCTGCTGTATATCAGTGCAGGACACTGCAGTGGTGGAAGATGTGTTGCCTGATTGTCCATCTCAAAGGAGGTCACTATAAGTTTGGATATGTTGCAACATTATTGCCCATTAATACTAGAGGACCTCCATTTATAAACAGGTGTAAAAACAATAAAACAAAAACAAACAACATCATGACATAGATGTAGCAAAGATCATCAACAAAGTGATTTATTGTCACTGTTCAGAGATATTAGATACCTCTTCTCCAGATGCTGGAGCGTCAATAAATATGTTTGGAGTTTATTTACATTGTTACAAGAGAAGAGCTAACAAATTAGATTAAGGCAAACAGAAACATAGCAGCTCAATAACAACTTGTTCACACAGCCGCAGTTTAATAACAGGTGCAATTTTGATTGATTCATTTAATTAAGAAACATATTTGTGTGACTAAAGATACTGTAAAGATAATCCAAGAAGTAAAACTCAACAACTAAAAGAAAAAAGTTACAAAACTATATGCAAATGAGACATGACGTTCCTGTGGAACGTTCCTACAGCTTGTTATTCTGCCCTGATAGGTGATGTGCAAGAATAAACATTGTAATAAGTCAATAAAATAGATGATGTAGCGATAGGACTAAACGCAGTGTAGGGATGAACCAGAGCAAAGTCATGAGGGTATTTTTAGACAATAAGTTGCTCTCATTATTGTTGTACTGCTCCTTATTCTCCACTGTGTCCTCCTCCTCATGTCAGTCACAGGGACAGTTTAATCTAAATGGGATGCACAAATCTGGAGACGTGATTCTAGGTGGACTTTTTGCAATCAACTTCTTTTCTGATGAAGTTGACCTGACCTTTACCTCAGAGTCACAGCTGCCTACCTGTTATGGGTGAGACAGTATCTGTAGTTGTGAAATATAACTTTGCAGAGTTACTGTATAGAGTATTTTTCAACAGTAAACACTTATATATTTGTGTTAGTTTTCATGTTATAGGATTCAGACAGGCTCACACCATGGCCTTTGCTGTTGATGAGATCAACAGAAACTCCAACCTGCTGCCTAATGTGACTCTGGGATACAGTCTGTATGATAACTGCTTACAATTACGATTTGGATTTCCTGCAGCACTGACCTTAGTCAGTGGTCAAGAAGAGCAATTTACATTAGAGGAGAACTGTGTAGGAACTCCTCCAGTCCTAGGGATTGTGGGTGATTCAACCTCTTCAAATTCTATAGCCATTTCTGCCGTCCTAGGTTTGTACAGAGTGCCTCTGGTAAGTTTTGAGTCCTTCAATTGAATCATTATTGTGTTAAAATGTTTAGTTTAATTGAAATTAAATTGTATTATTTTACAACACATTTAATGAATATCTGACAGTTGAGTCATCAACCTAAAGTATTTTGAAAATATTAGAAAAAAAATTCAACTTTTTCCAGAAGAAGTGGTCTGCTCTTTTTGCAGGTGAGTCATTTTGCCACATGTTCCTGCCTGAGTGACCAACACAAGTTTCCATCTTTCTTTAGGACGATCCCAAGTGATGCTTTTCAGGTAAAAATCTGTCTAAAGGGAAAATGTTATGTTATGTAAGGCTTGTCTGTGCTAATGTTAGATGTTAAACTCCTCTTAACCTGAAGTCGGTTGCTTTAACTGCTTGACGAAAACATGCGAGAATGGCGATAATGCTACGTCGGCGGGGGGGGGAGTGAGGAAATGTGTTTAATTTCCGCTCTGCATTAGCGTGGTGGTTACAGCTGAACATACATTACAAACAGAATTTTTTGGTACATGTGTGTATTTGACCCGGATGTCCTGTACTGAATGAGTCTTTGATGAACCGGTAACAGGATTTCTAGTGAAAGATGATTCCAGCCTATGCATTAATCCCTCTGCTCCGTGTCCACACAGGTGAATGCTATGATTCAGATTCTGAAACACTTTGGTTGGACTTGGACAGGTCTGCTCTTCAGTGGTGATGATTATGGACTCCATGCTGCCCGATCCTTTCACACAGATCTGGGTCCAGCTGGTGGAGGTTGTCTGGCTTACGCAGAGATTTTGCCTCTGGGTGATGATCCTGCTGAACTCAGGAGAATAGTGGATGTGATGAGAAAATCTACAGCTCGAGTGGTGATTGTGTTTGCAAATAAGGGTCGCATGATTAACCTCATGAAAGAGGTCAGTCTTTGAAGAGATAAGTTACAAAAACCTTTTAGCCTTTGGAAAATAATCATTACTACTATTTTAATTGCAATTTGTTTAAGTTTCTGCTAAGAAGGTTTGACAGTAATTTTATTTAACAGGACAAATTCAAATTTGTCTGTAATATTGTGTAAAACACAGGTTTGTGTATGACATCAACTGTGGAAAGTATGAATTTATATACTTTTGTTATATTATTCTGCCATGTACAGGTGGTGAGGCAGAATGTGACAGGCCTGCAGTGGATGGGAAGTGAAGCCTGGTCATCAGTTGATTTGCTCCAGACTCCTCACCTCATGCCGTATCTGGGTGGAACACTGGGCATCTCCATTCGTCGAGGAGAAATACCAGGACTCAGAGACTTCCTGTTAAAAGTACGTCCTGACCTACATCACAACAACACAGATGGAAGCAGCATGGTGAGAGTTTCCCTCTGACTTGGTATTTGTAATGAGTATTAAAGCTGCATTAATTTAAAAATGAACTGCATTACAGGTGAATCAGTTTTGGGAACACACATTTCAGTGTATTTTTGCACCACCTCCAGCAGGTTGGGTGGAAGCTGGAGGACAATTGTGTACTGGACAGGAATTTATAGAGAATGTGGAGAATGAATTGGTGGATGTTTCAAACCTCAGGTCAGAGTATAATGTATATAAGGCTGTGTACGCTCTGGCGTATGCTCTTGATGACATGCTGCAGTGTGAGCCAGGGACAGGACCTTTCAGCAACAACACCTGTGCTCATTTACAAACACTGGAGCCATGGCAGGTGAGATATCAGTTTGCACTAAACTTTTTAATTTGACTTCATCTTTTGTATTTCAAGATTTGAATAAAGTGTAAGAAGTTAATGAATTGACAAATTAAAACTTCTCACTTTCCCCTATACAGCAAGCAGATAGTGGATTGTAATATCAGGTCAAAGTGTAATTATATACAGCAATAGTTATGTGATGTGACTTTAATGGAAATTATTTTCATAAAAGAAAAACATCTTGCCATAATTAGTTGAATGTTTATTTCTCTCTATGCTACTGTGTTCACAAATATACTGTAACAAAAATATGTTCTTATACAAGTTAAATATAAGGTGCAGTTTGTAAAGTAGGTCAAACTTAAAATAAAATGTATCTTTTATTTGACATTAAGTTTTGAATGTAGTATTTATATTTAACAGTGATATTTATGTTCATGTACTATTTAATATATGTATAAGTGAACCAAGTATTGGTGTAAATGTGGAAATGTACAACTTTTTTAAACATTGTTTGAAGATAATTTGGCAAAATGTTGGTGTTATTTTCAGCTTGAGCCACTTTACAAAAGTAGATCACGTTGATGAACAGGCTAAATAGAAGTAAATTCCATCTCCACTCTTCATTAAGGCCAGAGGCATTTTTCAAGTTGTCAGTCAGTTATCTTTAGCAAAATATCTTTGGCACAATAAATTCCTTTTAAGTCAACATGCACGTGATAAACTGTTGGTCAGCTGAGGCAAACAAACTACTGGGTAGTGATTGTAATTGTTGTTCTTATTTTCCTTTTATGTCTGATTCTATTATCCAAAGCTTGTGTATTACTTGGGAAAAGTCAACTTCACCACATCTTTTGGTGATCAAGTATCATTTGATGAGAATGGTGATGCCTTACCTGTTTATGACGTCATGAACTGGGTGTGGCTCCCTGATGGAAGAACTAAAGTTCAGAGAGTGGGTGAGTTTAAGAGGTCAGCCTTCAAAGGTGAAGAACTCACACTGGATGAAGACAAAATCTTCTGGAACTTTGAATCCAAACAGGTTATTTCTTAATTGTTTTAGCCAACTATCTCTTTCCCCACTCATTGGTCTAGAGTCATACTTTTTCTCTGAGTCCAAAGAGGTTTGCTATGGTCCATCTCACATGAATGATGTCATCCTCATGACAAACCCTTCATGAACCCTATCTTAGCACATCTCCATCCACTCAGCTCCCTCCACAATCTCTTATCAACTGTTTGTCGGAAATTAAATCTTGGTTGACTTCTGCTGCAGCTACACAGCTGGAAGACTGAGGTGATTGCTGTCGCTCCCAGGTCTCTCCTCCATAAGGTTGGAGATCTGGTCCTCTCTGTGGATGGCTTCACCACTTCGCTGTCCATGGAGGTCCGAAACGTGGGTCTCATTATGGAGTCCACTCTATCATTTGACAAACACATCAAATCAGTCACAAACCAACTTTTTCCACCTTAGAACTATCTCACGACTCCGGGAATCACTCCCTGATTCTTTTGCTGAGACCCTCATCCATGCATTTATAATGTTATGCCTGGACTACTGGAATGCTGTCCTGTATGGGGTCCCCAAGAAAATGCTGGATTGGCTCCAACATGTTAGACATGCTCTGCTTCCAGGATTCTCACTCGGACCAAACCATGGCAACACATCACCCCGGCACTGAAACATCTGCACTGGCTCCCCGTTAAGTTCAGGATCATCAGGCTTCCTTTTTCCTCTCATCAAACACATTTCTTACAGGTTGTAAATTATACGTTGTTTGTTGGAGGGGGACAAATATCCCACTCTGCATCTTGTGCTGCTATGGGCAGAACGACTCAGACATCACTGCCAGCAAAATGCCAACGATACTGCACAGCTGGCAGCCATGTGTCAATGGCATGTGCACCGATTGGGGGATTAAAAAATGGCCAGTTCATCATCGATCTTCACAAAGCCGCAACATTCCTGTGGACGCAAACGGAAATCCATAGCAACACTCTGCGGACACAGAACATGGAAGAGTATGGAAAGACCCCCATAGGATAAAATAACAGATCCTGATTTTTCTCCACACAGCCTCCCCGGTCAGTGTGCAGTGAGAGCTGTCCTCCAGGTACCCGCATGGTCAGAAAGAAGGGGGAACCGGAGTGTTGTTTTGACTGTGTCCCTTGTTCTGAGGGAAAGATCAGCAATACAACTGGTGAGTGTAAAGTTTTAAACATCACAGTTTAGAGATGTTGTACACTTGAGTACGATATTATTAGCCTCCCTATGAAAATGGCATTGTTTTAAATGTACAAAACTGACTACAAGCATCAGGGGGCTAATAATTTTGACCCTGGTAGTTTTTGATTTTTGTGGAATAATTTAATTTCTGTGTGCAAATAGTCAAATAATGGAAGTATCCAAAATAAAACTGGGATGTTTGAAAAGGCTGTGATAAAAATGATTTGCTCTGGTTAAGAGCACTTGGGAAATACCTTTAAAACAATGACATTTTCAGAGGGGGGTTAATAATTTGTATTCCATCTTTCTCAGACTCCATGGAGTGCACCAGTTGTCCAAAAGATTTCTGGTCAAGCCCCCAGCGTGACCACTGTGTTCCTAAGAAAACAGAGTTCCTCTCCTACCATGAGCCTCTGGGTATCTGCTTGACAACCACCTCACTGTTGGGCACATTTATCTGTGTTGTTGTTCTGGGCATCTTCATCCATCATCACAGCACACCTATAGTTCGTGCCAACAATTCAGAACTCAGTTTTCTTCTCTTGGTGTCGCTCAAATTGTGTTTTTTGTGTTCATTGCTCTTCATTGGACGACCCAGATTATGGACTTGCCAACTAAGACATGCAGCATTTGGCATCAGCTTTGTGCTTTGTGTCTCGTGTATCCTGGTGAAAACCATGGTGGTTCTGGCTGTGTTCAGGGCCTCCAAACCAGGAGGTGAGTCCAGTCTCAAGTGGTTTGGTGCTGTACAGCAGAGAGGGACAGTTCTGGTTCTGACTTCTATTCAAGCAGCAATCTGCACTGCCTGGCTTGTCTCTGCTTCACCAGTGCCTCATAAAAACACCCAGTATCACAATGACAAGATAGTTTATGAGTGTGTAGTTGGGTCCACAGTTGGTTTTGCAGTTTTACTTGGTTATATTGGTTTACTGGCTGTCCTCAGCTTTTTGTTTGCTTTTCTAGCAAGGAATCTTCCAGACAGTTTCAATGAGGCCAAACTCATCACTTTCAGCATGCTGATCTTCTGTGCAGTGTGGGTGGCCTTTGTCCCTGCTTACATCAGCTCACCAGGCAAATATGCAGATGCAGTGGAGGTATTTGCCATTTTGGCCTCCAGTTTTGGCCTCTTGGTGGCGCTGTTTGGACCCAAATGTTATATAATCATGTTGAGACCAGAGAGAAACACAAAGAAAGCAGTGATGGGTCGAGGCGCCACAAAGTAAAATTGTGAGCACTCCTGTCTCTCTGTCTATTCTTTATATTTCAGAATTGAATGGTAATCATAAGATGACAATATAGGCAATACAATTGTTGATAATAAAAAAAAAATGTATATTGAACCATTTAATTTTTCTTATTTTTAAAAGCAACAAGTGTCACATTGTAACATATTAAAAATGTCTTACGACGTGTACAAATTAAATTCTGGCAGTACTTTTAGCAGTAGCTTACAATGCTCACACAAGCACAGTACTCACATGTGTAGTTACTGTAATCATATACCTACCAATATGCCTGTCTGAGCATCCCTTTAGGAGTATGAAGTGACAGTTTGACAGGTCAGTACTGATAATGATCCTCCATTTTAAAATATTGGACAAAATGATAAATATCCCTTTAAGGTTCGTAAGCAAACAGTAAGTTCTGTATTAGTTCTCTACTTTAAAAGTTTCTAGTCTGTCAAGATCTACTAGTTCACATAGTCATCCAAAGCACTTGCCCACAGCCTATCAATAATGTATTTACAATGCACACTGCGTTTGCCATACTGTGCCTTCTTGTGCTTTTTCATCCCTTATAACAGGCAACCCAGGGTTTTGAACTATCACCAGAAAAAATATACCACTTTGTATCAACTTTTATCAGTTTTGAATCCATTCTAAATTACTACATCTTGATCAGTCAAACAAATGCTTTTTTAAACACATGTTCCCCCCTGCGCCATTGTAAAGTAATTCATGTTTATTTCTTTAAACATGAATTGAATTTAAAAGTGCTCTGATCATTTAATCTAATTTTTTTTTTTGTATAATGACTGCACACTTTCAATACACTTTTATGTCTTCTCACTCTTTACACTCTTTTTTTCTGTTTCAGTCAGGCGAAGACCTTGTCCTGTACCTGGATAAACGTCCTCTCTCCTCCCCAGTTCTGCTTTTTGATGGTTCTATCATCATTGCGGCTGTGGGTAACATACCTGTGACCACCTGTTAACATACCCCAAATGTCTTGCAACGCTCTTCTCTGTTATTCAAACATCCATGATCAAGATGCCACTAGTGCGTACAAGTAGGCAATGGCTGATTGGAAATCCTTCATTGAGATGTAGCTGAATGTCAGGTCAGTTTTTTTTGTTATTTTTAGCTGTGCCTTACAATAGCTGTGTATATTCTGCAAGCGTATTACAGTGTTACTTAGTTATTTGCTTAAATGACTCACAGGGGTTCTGGCAGTTTTACCTCTTTTGCCAACAGAGAAATTAAGCAAATTATGACAGTTGGAGTGACAGACGTTGAAACACCAGGGTTTACAAGAGGCTTAACGACACTGAGGCCTGTGAGAGTTTTTAAGAAACCAGGTCAGAAAAAAAAAGGTTTTGCAGGTTTTTCAGATCTTTGATAAATAGATACAATTCTGAAGAAGTTTAAAGTTGAATGCAAGTTGAATTAAAAAAGAATCAAAAGCACTTTTAAAATTTAGAGTCTTTAAAAATTTTAGAGAAATGTGATGGAGTTTGACAAGTAATTACAAGGCAGCAGCGATGTGCAGGAGGACAGGGAGCTAGTGATCTATAATAGGAATAGTGAAAAAAACAGGCAAATGGTCTGATATACAGGTGTCACAGATTTCAATGACATGAACACATCTCCTTGTATCGCTTCTGTCTCTCCTTTCTCTCTGCCTGTTCTCGCTCTCTCTCTGTACTCTGGTTCATGAAGATAACCTATTGGATTTTCTCTATGGTTCATCTTCATCAGTTTCATAGTGAGACATGTTTGTTTGTTTAGTTTCCCTCACTCTCTCTCTCTGACTAAAACGAGTGAAACACCGCAACTTGTGACTTGACTGGCTGTGTGGAGTAGTGATACGTGCAAGAAAATAGTGATAGTGAAACTGATCTCATATCCTCCTGTTTGTTATGTGTCCCAAACTCTCCTCCAGAACTACTTGTTTTACATTATATCCACTCTACTGCTGGGGTCTGTGTCATACAACTTAATGTTAAAAAATCTGAACTACGTATCCCTTTAAGTTGAACTAGTACTCTGGCTCGCATTCTCAATCTTACCAAATCAGCTCCTTGCATGAGGCCAGGATATTCAGTAGAGCTTGACAATCATAGACCAGAAGAGTAGTAACAACCAGACGACAAAAACATAAAATAATGCAGTAACAAGGCAGTGAGGCACCAACTGGTGGCTGGCCAAATACACTGGTGCCATCTTGTCGGGTGACTATGGATGTATGTAGCTGTAGGTTCCAATTAAATACCTCTTCTCCAGATGCTGGAGCTTCAATACATATTTCTGGAGTTTATTTAAATTGTTGAAGAGAAGAGCTAACATATTAGTGTATTGCAAACAGAAACATAGCAGCTCAATGACATACAGTAACTGACTGTAATCAGAGTAACCAACTATAGGTTAGATTTACATAATGATGCACTGTCCTGCCTCAACCAGCTCACACAGCCACATTCAACAACAGATTAACTTTTTGATGCATTATTTTTATTAATAATTAATTTACAAAACATCTTTATGTGACTAAAATACTGGACAACAACCAAACAATAAGTAAAACGTTTTCAAACTGTCATTTAAAGGCTGATACAAACACTTGCAACATGACGATAAATGACAACAGAACTATTTGCAAATTAGTGCTGTCAATATTTAATTGCGATTAATCGCTTTAATGTGTTAACTTGCAATAATCCCACATTTTTATCTATTCTAAATGTCCCTTGATTTTTTATTGTCCCATTATTTTTTCTCATTGTAATGCTCTTAACATAGAAAAGTGGATCGGCTTTCTTTGTGCAAATTTTTTTGTTTTTTTTATTGAGACAATATCTGTCACTCTACATATTGTGAGTTATTCCTCTTAAGAGATGCTGTGTATCACCCTGCATTGCTGTGAATAAAGTTCCGTTCTTCAACGCAGACGGAGTCCCGTGGTTTAATGTGTTGTTGAGTAATGAGCTGATCCGAGCTAAAGGAGCTAGCCATCTTTGGAGGTCTCCAATCTATGGTTCGGGGGTCTGCCAGCTTGGTTTGTAACACTGCATACATCATTTCTTGGATGTGGGGAGTGCATCGAGAAATGATTCAGGCTGTGTTGGATATGGAGAGCCCGCTTGGAGACCGCTTGGAGAGTGGATTGCCATCCACTCAAAATATAACGTTAACCTACTACTCTTTGGTCAGCTCACAAGCCCAAAACAAGTGTGTGCAGCGTGCCTGTTTTGTTTCCAGTCTAGGGGTTGATCCCCCTGGGACCTGCAACACAGGGGGGGCAGGGCTGTGCGTGCTGTGGGTACAGGTCCTGCCTCGTCAGGGAGCGTTGCTCACTGTGGGCCTACCTTCCGGTCGGGTGTGAGGGTGTCTGGTCCTTCGCCCGGTGGTGCTCGTAGGGTGCCGCGGTGGGCCCCTAGTCTGGACAGGCTACCCCCCTTCTGGGCCGGGGATGTGGGCGGGATTAGGGCATATGGCTCTGCCAGTCAGGAAGCTCTTGCTCACCCTCTCTGTCCACTCCCTGTTCCCCTGTCCGGTCCGGCTGCCAACACATACGGCTGACAACACATAATCATAAACAAATAAATAAAAATACTTCAGTTCCGAGTATCACAGACTTAGCAAATCCCCATAGCAAATCTGTCGAACACCACAGGGCATGCAGTCAATAAAGCGTTTAACTGACAGCACTAATTTAAATGACACATGACGTTACTTAGGACCTGCCCCTACAGCTTGTTATTCTGCTCTGATAGGTGATGTACAAGATTAAACCTTGTCATAAGTCAATAAAATGGGTGATGTAGTGATGGAACAGAACTCATTAAAGGGATGAACCAGAGCAAAGTCATGAAGGAATCTTCACTAATGTTGTACTGCTGCGTATTCTCTGCTGTGTCCTCTTCTCTTTATTCCTCCTCTTGTCAGTTACAGGAGCAGTTTAATCTCAATGGGATGCACAAAACTGGAGACGTGATTCTAGGTGGACTTTTTGCAATCAACTTCTTTTCTGATGATCTTGACCTGACTTTTACCTCAGAGTCACAGCTGCCTACCTGTTATGGGTGAGTCTGACAGTATCTACAGTTGTGAAATGTATACCTTTGCAGAGTTACTGTATAAAGTATTTTTAATAGTTAACACATATATTTGTGTTAGTTTTGATGTTCTAGGATACAGACAGGCTCAGTCTATGGCCTTTGCTATTGATGAGATCAACAGAAACTCCAACCTGCTGCCTAATGTGACTCTGGGATACAGTCTGTATGATAACTGCCTTCAAGTGGGGATTGGATTTCGTGCAGCACTGACCTTAGTCAGTGGTCAAGAAGAGGAAGTTACATTACAGGATAGCTGTGTAGGAACTCCTCCAGTTGTAGGGATTGTGGGTGATACAACCTCTTCAAATTCTATAGCCATTTCTGCAGTCCTAGGTTTGTACAGGGTGCCTCTGGTAAGTTTTTCTTACTAAGTCTTTCAAGTCAAGTCAAGTGGATTTTATTGTCATTTCAGCCATATACAAATACACATTTGAGATGAAATTACATTTCCTCAGGACCTATTTGGTGCTACATCAACACTTGACAGTGAAACAAGGCAAATCTATACACAGACCTATTAACTAAAAATATACATTTTAGACATTAATGGGACACGAGGACAGGACTAACAGCACTAGTTATTGTAGCAATAGTTTGTTCACAGTTGTTGAGTATTAAGATTGTGTATAGAAATGTAGACAGCAGCGTTGATAGGTATTATATGCAGAGTATATACAATATACATATAGGTTAGGGCTGGGCGATATCTCGATATCTCGATATATTTCTAAACGAGATATAACACGGGACAATATCGCTTGTATCGATATAATTAATTTTGCGTTAAAATGACAATACATGGGCCGCAAGTTTGCACCTATTTCTCCTCCTACACACACACACACACATACACCGGGGCATCGCACGTGTGGGGGAGGTGGGTGTTTACTGTCAGTCACTTTTGGACATATGGAGGAGCGAAGTTGTAAATATTGATAATAAAATATAAGACATTATTGAATTATCATATCCACAAGCTGTGTTAAATATCTACGTGAAATAATTGAGAAAATATTTCAAGCCCAATTAAGCATTCATTTCCACAGATAACATTTTTATTTAATTAGTCATGTTTGTTCCAATTTTCTTAAGTCCGTTTTTATTTCTGTTAAAATTGTAACAGTATTGTATTACTGTATATTATTGTCATGCAGGAAAGAGATTTGTTTTATTTTTTTTTTTGACATTTGACACGTGGCTTAAACTTATAACGGACTGTTTGTTTATTTTTTAAAGGGTTTGCCTCTGGAAAACATTTGATCTAATATGATATAATGCTTTGGGGGAAACCCCAATTACGTCACAGAATAAATATCAAGATATATATCGAGTATCACCATTCAGCTAAAAAATTTCGAGATATGACTTTTAGTCCATAACGCCCAGCCCTAATATAAATATATGTAAATATAAAATAGATATAGACAAATCCGGCAAGCGGTTTGTGTGTTTTCATCTGTTACTCTCTGCTGTCTGCTGCCAACTAACCCAGCTGCAGCGTTTTGCAGCTGAGAGGTCTGGATATTAATTCAAATTGTAGGCCGACTCAGTAGCAAATTATGATTTTAAAAGTAACTAAGCAGTTGACAAGGTTTGTGTAGTTCGCATTCAGTTCTTTTTCCAAAGCTGAAGTTTCCCACTGCTATTGGAGCAGCCGAGAATTGCACGGATTCTTCCCGACTTCCTAGACATCGTTGTCAAAAGTAACAGGTAAAAAGTACAGGTAAAAGTAGAAACTGTACACTTTCTATGACAGCTCCCATTCATTCCCATTCATACTGGAGGGAGATGCCACTGCAGCAATGGCGGCTTGTTTACTTCCGGTACTTCCCCTGATTCGTCCATATGCAGAATGTATGTACAGTAGATATGAATATCTAAGTAGAAGCAGGGAGAGAGAGATACAGAATATGCAGAATGTACAGAGTGTGTATAGAAAAAACAAATGTGTAACATACATTATATAATATGTTATGATGGGTCAGCAGTCTGGCAACTCAATCATAATTGTGATAAACATTTTGATTGTAATTTAACAAGAATTTAAACTTTCTTTGGATATGGGGTCTGTTTTTTGCAGGTGAGTTATTTTGCCACATGTTCCTGCCTGAGTGACCAACAACGGTTTCCATCTTTCTTTCGGACGATCCCGAGTGATGCTTTTCAGGTGAGAACCAATCTGCAAAATTAAAATGCATCAGCTATATCATGCTTAAGAGCATTCCATGTATACTACAGTGAAAAATATACAACATTTTATGTGTGACTAGTCATGTTATGTGTTATATATCATTTACATATTTGTGTGGTGTCAGATAAACAACACTTAAAGACTGTGATTAAACATGAGACTTTGATGAACCTGTTCAGCAGGATTTCTAGTTAGAGATGATTCCAACCTGTGCACTAATCCCTCTTCTCTGTGTCCACATAGGTGAATGCTATGATTCAGATTCTAAAACACTTTGGTTGGACTTGGACAGGTCTGATCATCAGTGATAATGAGTATGGAGTCCACGCTGCCCGATCCTTTCACTCTGATCTGGGTCCAGCTGGTGGAGGTTGTCTGGCTTACACAGAGATTTTGCCCTGGGGTGACGACCCTGCTGAATTAAGGAGAATAGTGGATGTGATGAGGAAATCTACAGCTCGAGTGGTGATTGTGTTTGCAAATAAGAGTCGCATGATCAACCTCATGAAAGAGGTCAGTCCCAAAAAATACATAGCAAAAATCTTTTAGCCTTTAAAAAACAGATTTCATTAAAAAATGGTCCACCTCTAATTTGTTAAAGCTGCTGCTAATATTTTAGAACAAGACTGTTTACCAGGACTAATTCCAATTTGCCTGCAATAATGTGTAAGATCCCGGTTTGTGTATAACATCAACTGTGGAAACTAGATCATACTTTACTGGTATGAAAGCATGATTTTATAGACTTATTATAATGCAATGTTTAGGTGGTGAGGCAGAATGTGACAGGCCTGCAGTGGATTGCCAGTGAAGCCTGGACATCAGTTGATGTGCTCCAGACTCCTCACCTCATGCCGTACCTGGGTGGAACACTGGGCATCTCCATCCGTCGAGGAGAAATACCAGGACTCGGGGACTTCCTGTTACAAATACGTCCTGACCTACATCACAACAACACTGATGGAAACAGCATGGCAAGGGTTTCCATCTGGCTTGGTATTTGAAAGAATATTCTGGCATTCATTTAAAAATGAACTCTATTGCAGGTGAATCAGTTTTGGGAACACACATTTCAGTGTAGATTTGCACCACCTCCAGCAGGTTGGGTGGAAGCTGGAGGAGAATTATGCACTGGACAGGAAATTATAGAGAATGTGGAGATTGAGTTCTTTGATGTTTCAGACCTCAGAGCAGAGTATAATGTGTATAAGGCTGTGTACGCTCTGGCATATGCTCTTGATGACATGCTGCAGTGTGAGCCAGGGAGAGGACCTTTCAGCAACAACACGTGTGCTCATTTACAAAGAATGCAGCCATGGCAGGTGAGATATCAGTTTACACTCAACTCTTAACTTCATTTAATCCTTTGTATTTCTTTTGGTTGAATGAAGTTATAAGACATCAATAGATTAATAAATTAAAAATCTCACTTTCCAAATACAGCTAGGAGATAGTTGATTACAATATCGGGTCAAAGTGTAAGTACACAGTGGATGTTTGTTTACAGGTCCTGCTATACAGCTACAGTCATCAAATTCTTTTTCTTTATACAAATTAAACAACAGTTATCAGTCATTTCTTTCTGTACTCTTCTCTTTTAATTTCAACAACTGAGTCAGTTATCTGTCCTGTCAACTTTGGCACACACTCTCACTTTGACTCAAATTTTTATTCCTTTTAAGTCAACATGCATGTGTTATATGAGAAACTTGTGAATATGTTAGTCTTCTGAGGCAAGCAACCTTCCTTCTATCTCTGATTCTATTATCCAAAGCTTGTGTATTACTTGGGAAAGGTCAACTTCACCACAACATTTGGTGATCAAGTGTCATTTGATGAGAATGGTGATGCCTTACCAATGTATGACATCATGAACTGGGTGTGGCTCCCTGATGGAAGAACTAAAGTTCATAGAGTGGGTGAGGTTAAGAGGTCAGCCTTCAAAGGTGAAGAACTCACACTGGATGAAGACAACATTTTCTGGAACTTTGAATCCAAACAGGTTGCTACTTTATTCATTCATTTATTTATTTATTTATTTATTGACTATCTGACTTATTGACTGTCTGACTTATTTATGTTTTTCCTCTGAGTCCACAGAGGTGCTATGTGTATAGTATGTGTACTATGGTCCATCTGATGTGAATGTTGTCATCCACCCATGTGCATGATGGTATTGGCAAATCCTTCATGGACATACTGTACATGCGCACCCCTACATTTTTCTGTGAATGGAACCTCTGCCGATTTGAAAATCCATAGCAACCCTCTGCTGACAGAGAACATAGAAAAGTACTGGCATTCACAAGATATTAACAGACTCAATTTTCTCCACACAGCCTCCTCGGTCAGTGTGCAGTGAGAGTTGTCCTCCAGGTACCCGCATGGCCAGAAAGAAGGGGGAACCTGAGTGTTGTTTTGACTGTGTCCCTTGTTCTGTGGGAAAGATCAGCAATATGACTGGTGAGTGTAAAGTTTTAAACGCTACAGTTCAGAGATGTTGTAAAAACATGTATCTCATCACTTTCCCTCTTTTCTCAGACTCCATGGAGTGCACCAGTTGTCCAGAAGATTTCTGGTCCAGCCCCCAGCGTGACCACTGTGTTCCTAAGAAAACAGAGTTCCTCTCCTACCATGAGCCTCTGGGTATCTGCTTGACAACCACCTCACTGTTGGGCACATGTATCTGTGTTGTTGTTCTGGGCATCTTCATCCATCATCGCAGCACACCTATAGTTCGTGCCAACAATTCAGAACTCAGTTTTCTTCTCTTGGTGTCGCTCAAATTGTGTTTTTTGTGTTCATTGCTCTTCATTGGACGACCCAGATTATGGACTTGCCAATTAAGACATGCAGCATTTGGCATCAGCTTTGTGCTTTGTGTCTCATGTATCCTAGTGAAAACCATGGTGGTTCTGGCTGTGTTCAGGGCCTCCAAACCAGGAGGTGAATCCAGCCTCAAGTGGTTTGGTGCTGTGCAGCAGAGAGGGACAGTTCTGGTTCTGACTTCTGTTCAAGCAGCAATCTGCACTACCTGGCTTGTATCTGCTTCACCAGTGCCTCATAAAAACACCCAGTATCACAATGACAAGATAGTTTATGAGTGTGTAGTTGGGTCCACAGTTGGTTTTGCAGTTTTACTTGGTTATATTGGTTTACTGGCTATCCTCAGTTTTTTGTTAGCTTTTCTAGCAAAAAATCTTCCAGACAGTTTCAATGAAGCAAAACATATCACTTTCAGCATGTTCATATTCTGTGCAGTGTGGGTGGCCTTTGTCCCTGCTTACATCAGCTCACCAGGCAAATATGCAGATGCAGTGGAGGTATTTGCCATCCTGGCCTCCAGTTTTGGCCTCTTGGTGGCGCTGTTTGGACCCAAATGTTACATAATTTTGTTCAGACCAGAGAGAAACACAAAGAAATCTGTGATGGGTCGAGGCACGAAAGTAACACTGTGAACACTGCTGTCTCTCTGTCTATCCTCTGTATTTAAGAATTGAGTGGTAATTATAAGATCACAATATAGTCAATAAAGTTGTTGATTAAAAAATATTTAAATTAAACTATTTTATTTTTCACTAACTGCTTATTTTTCCAATTCCAGTTACTTCTTTTTTTTCATGTGTATGTACCTGTGTGATTATATTGGTGAAGCACAGATGTAACATCAGTGTTCTGTTTTTGTAGTTATGCATCAGTTTGTAGTTCCACAATAACAGTTGTAGATATTTAAGACTGTAAAAAACAATAAGTCTGACTCCTGTTTGAACGATCAGTGTAACTGTGTTGATACACCTTTTAAAGCTGTTTTCACTGAAGTACAAGGTAGGCATTCCTGTGGTGCACTATCACTCCTTAACACTCAGGGTATGCATATGACTTTGTTATATATAATTATTCTTGTTCTTTCTCTCCCTAGTTGGTGCATTCCTTCCTGTCCTCTCTGTCTCTGTCTGTCTCTCTCTCTCTCTCTCTCTCTCTCTCTCTCTCACCCTTCTCCCTCTGTCCTTATCTTGCAGGCTGCAGGATCCAGATCCAGTTTTCAAATTGTTATTGTTATCATTAGCAGTAATAGTATTGCCATCATTATTATGCTATGATTAAAATTGATATCATTTTTTTATCAACAATCAATGCTACTGTGTGTGCAAATGACTGATAGTATAAACATGTCATAAGTCTGTTTCAACTGTTTCTGGTCTCTCTCTTCTGTCTCTACCTATTCTCCCTTTTTCAATTTCTCTCCACCCTGACTGTCCCCCACCTCTCCTCTGCCCCCCATTTCCCTTTCACCTTGAGTCTGGTTCTGTCAGAGATGTCCTCCACTGATGAGTGATGCTAGCTCACTGTGGCCCCCTTTACACCTGCAATAGAATGCATTTTCTGTGGTCAGATAGCGATCGGATAGCGCTTCACCACATGCATCTACAACTGGTAATAACATGCATCTCCGCTGTCCTCATCAAGATCCGATTACTATCCAATCATGGTCATCCCCACATTAAGTCACATCCCCCTCTATGCCAGTGGCGAACCGTGAGCACTACAACTGGGCCTTCACCTCAGCCATCATTCCAGGGAAAATAAAAAGCAACAGTACAATGAATCAGTGAGGGCCGTGACGCTGCTGACACTGACACCGAGTCTCAATACACTGTAATGCAGTGTATATTGTAAGAAAACGTCAAACGGATGAGGTACCCAGCAATTTTCAAACCACATTTAAGCTACGGTTATAGTCCCTGGCACTACATGAAAACGAAATCCATTCGTTGGTCTTTCCGTCTGAAGTGGGCGATGGCAGCATAGTAAAGGACAGCATAGAAAGAAGTCCTTTCTCTATGGACATCAGTAGCAAAGCTCCCAGGCCATCCCGTCCAGTACTGTTTCTGGCGTGCGTCTTGATTCGCTTCAGAGCCGAGTAAGACCGCTCCACAGGGGAGGTGGACACAGGGATGGTCAGCACCAGGCAGATGAGGGGATACAGCTGCGGCATGCTCTCAGTCAGCTCGTGTCAGAAAGTTCAGCAGGTCTGATGGGCTCCTTGTCTCAAGGTTTGCCAAAGTTTGTACATGACTGTCTTAAAGACAGTTCAATCTTGAGCCTGGGGAAGTCAAATTGCAGCTCATAGTTTTCAATGTGCAGCTTCTGGGTACGCTGTGTGCACGTCTCCAACTAATAAGAATTTTCAGTCTTGAAATGCCTTTCCACTTTCATAACCCTTTCTTTTAATTCCAGTTCTGGAGTTGGACTTCCATTTCTTATTACTTGAGGTTTTTCTGTGAAAGGCCGCCTTGACAAATCAAGCTAGCCACAACATCGCTTTCTCAACCTCTTTCAGCACTCTGGGGGGCGTGTTGTGTAGTGTGTCTGTGGTCTGCAACTAGACCTGCGCTGTTCAGACTTCACATAGACCTAGGGTCTTTTGTTTTTGGCCTACCCACTTAAAATCAAACTGAGATTGGTCATTTTGCCCATCACTCTCCAAACCAAAACCCATAGCTTGGCCTTCTCCGGGATTCAAGAAGTCCTAAACAATTAATGAGCCAGCTAACCGGGCCTAGAGACGGACAATTCTGATTGGATAACATGTTTCAGGACAGTAACCCTTTCATTACTGATGGGAACTTGACAGAAAATTTAACTTTAGAACATATGTAACCTGGGTGAAAAACCAGGTTAACTAACATGTCCATTGATGAAGAAAGAGATTTTTATTTTATTCGTCAAAAGCTGAAAATTCCCAGGTGCACTTGAAGGCAGCATCTCCCGTATTGCAGCAGCTAACCAAACAGGGAGCAAAACGTCATCGCAAAGCCAATTAGATGCCGAGTCGCGGGAAATCTTATTTCCTCGTTTGTCTCAGCCGTCGCAGCAAGAGAGCACATACGCGAGAAGTGAAACATTGAGTTATAGTTTTCTTCATAAAGTATGGATACAATTTTATGTAGCTAAACCAGCTGTGTTCATAGTCTTATTCTGTGTTTGGTCCGACCCAGGAAGGGTGAGAGTTCTAGCGTTAATGGCAAACAAACATAATTATGACAATGAAGCTTCTCCACCTTGTTGAGAGTGCAGCTCGAGACCCAGGCCATGAAATAGCTCGGTAGTGGAGCATATGAGACTCGGTGAGATATTTTTGGCTATTAATCACTGATACTGCAGGGAGACTTGTATTTGGTATTCATTTCTTTGTTACATGTTGAGTGTTTATTTAACGCACCTTGTATGTGCACATTAAACAGCACATTTATTAGCTGACTGTAATTTTATTTAAAGTTAATACCGGTGTCTGCAGGTAGCCATTTTAGACTGCAAGAAGCAAAAGGCTTGTCTTTGGCCTAAGCCACGCAGCTGTTTTTTTTGTCAGTGATGTGTAATTAAAGGTAAATGTTTTATATGTTTAGAGAGCAAGCCTCAGAGTAAGATGGTGTATTTTACTTTGGAAAAGTGTGAATTTATTGACGTGTGGAATTATTAGGGGTTTACACCATTAATTATTTTATTACAACATAATTTGTTAAGCAGTATTTTGGTACCATTTCAATAAAAGTTTACTGTTGCTGCTAAGTTTATTTATTAAAAGTCATGGTGCTTCCACAATAAGTGAAACCCTCTTAATCTTGTTTTCACTAAATGTGAGGTTTATTGTTTTAGTGTGTAATATGTGAAATGTTTATGTTGTCTTCCTTGATATTGGTTAAACTGAAACAGTTTAATACTGATTATTTGTATTGTACTGTACTGCATTAGAATGTGCTAGGAATATATTCTGTTAGAATCAAATAATTCAATAGTAATTTAATTTAAGAATTTTGAAGTTGAACTACTAGAGCGTAATTTTCATAGTAAATGCATGTAGCAGTACTTTAATTGATGTTGAAATCTGGTAAAATGTTGTACAACAAAAGAGACATTTGAGATGAATACAAAAGAGAGATAGACATATGATAAATGAGAACAAAGAATAAAAGCCTGTTTTTAAAATACAGTTTTTTATGTTTTCTTTAGTTGGAGTCCTGTGGACGATTCCAACGACGTCCAGCAGATTCCAGCAGATGGCGAGCTACCCAGTTTGAATTCAGCAAACAGGATCTAGACTTTCTCGGAAATAGCAGACAAACAGTTTGCTTGTGGTAGGATTGTGCCAGTCACCTGTGGCGGCACCAACTCGAACACACGTTAGAAAGAGTGCACTCCAAAGATCCTTTAGACGCGTGGATTTTCGACCTTTGAACTATATAGAAATAACTTGACTGACTGACTTTAAAATTGCTTGAACTGAGATACAAGTAAATAAGACATTTTAATTTCTTTAAAGGGCCCATTTTTTATTTTCTATGCAAATGTTTATTTCTTTGTATGCTGCATAATGTTTTGTAGCAAACTAAAATGCAAAGTGCAGTTAATTGAAATATATATATGTGAGTGTGTGTGTATGTATGTATGTATGTATGTATGTATGTATGTATACATGTATATGTATATGTATGTATATGTGTGTATGTATGTATATATATGTCTATGTATATATGTGTATATATATGTGTGTGTGTGTGTGTGTGTGTGTATATATATGTGTGTTAATGTTGGCGTAGAAGGCCCTGAAGGTTCCCCACTGCTCTATGCACTGTCATGTCAACAACAATGTTAGCCACACATGAAGTCACACTATTGTTTGGACTCCTTGGCTTTTCGAAGCAGGAAAAGGAGTTACCAACTGCCTGTGTTTCTATAATATTCTATAAATGTGTCTGTCTTACTATGTACAGTGCCTTCTATACCAAGAAAACTGAATTGAATTCAATTAGCCTTTAAAAAAGGAAATAATCACCCAGGGTCAGGAAAAACTTTTGTTGTTGTAACAAAAGCTATGACGTTTGGATTTCTAAAATTGTGCATTGTTCTGCCTAAACTTGTTCACACAGCTACATTACACTTTGATTTATTAGGATTATTCATTCATTCATTTACGAAACATTACGTGACGAAAAATACTGGACAACAAACACACTGATGTAAGTAAAACTATGTAATTTAAAAGATGAAATACAAACACAAACAGAACCATATGTAAATGACACACGGCGTTACTGAAGACCTGCCCCTACAGCTTGTTATTATGCCCTGATAGGTGATGTGCAAGAATAAACATTGTCGTAAGTCAATAAAATTGATGATGTAGTGATGGGACTGAACTCATTAACAGGATGAAGGAGATGAAAGTCATGAGGGTATTTTTAGACAACAAGTTTCACTTACTAATGTTGTATAGTTGCTTTTCCTCTGCTATGTCCTCCTCTCTGTATTCCTCCTCTTGTCAGTTACAGGGACAGTTTAATCTAAATGGGATGCACAAAATTGGAGATGTGATTCTAGGTGGACTTTTTGCAATCAACTTCTTTTCTGATGAAGTTGACCTGAACTTTACCTCAGAGACACAGCTGCCTACTTGTTATGGGTGAGACAATATCTGTAGTTATGAAATGTTTAACTTTGCAGAGTTACTGTATTAAGTATTTTTAATAGTAAACACTTATATTTGTGTTAGTTTTCATGTCATAGGATTCCGACAGGCTCAGACCATGGCCTTTGCTATTGATGAGATCAACAGAAACTCCAACCTGCTGCCTAATGTGACTCTGGGATACAGTCTGTATGATAACTGCTTACAATTACGATTTGGATTTCCTGCAGCACTAACCTTAGTCAGTGGTCAAGAAGAGCAATTTACATTAGAGGAGAACTGTGTAGGAACTCCTCCAGTCCTAGGGATTGTGGGTGATTCTACCTCTTCAAATTCTATAGCCATTTCTGCAGTCCTAGGTTTGTACAGAGTGCCTCTGGTAAGTTTTAAATCCTACAATTTAATCATTATTGTGTTAAAATGTATTATTAAAATGTATTATTTTAAAACACATATCTGACAGTTTTGTCATCAACCTAAAGTATTTTGAAATTATTAGAAAAAAAATTAAACTTTTTCCAGAAGAAGTGGTCTGCTCTTTTTGCAGGTGAGTCATTTTGCCACATGTTCCTGCCTGAGTGACCAAAAAAAGTTTCCATCTTTCTTTAGGACGATCCCAAGTGATGCTTTTCAGGTGAAAATCTGTCTAAAAACAAAATGTGTCACTCATCATGTTATGTGTCTCATTTACAGAGTTGTATGGCGTCAGATATACAAAACTTAAAGACAGTGATTAAACATGAGTCTTTGATGAATAAGTTCAGCAGGATTTCTAGTGAGAGATGATTCCAGCCTGTGCACTAATACATTTGCTCTGTGTCCACATAGGTGAATGCTATGATTCAGATTCTAAAACACTTTGGTTGGACTTGGGCAGGTCTTCTCTTCAGTGGTGATGATTATGGAGTCCACGCTGCCCGATCCTTTTACTCAGATCTGGGTCCAGCTGGTGGAGGTTGTCTGGCTTACACAGAGATTTTGCCCAGTGTTTATGACCCTGTTGAACTTAGGAGAATAGTGGATGTGATGAGGAAATCTACATCTCGAGTGGTGATTGTGTTTGCATATGAGAGTCACATGATTAACCTCATGAATGAGGTCAGTCCTGCCGAGGTTATGTTGGAAAATGTTTTGGCCTGTAATAAATAGATGTAATTGATGATGTTGTTGCACCTAATTTGTTAGTTTAGAGTGGGATTGCTCATTACGACAAATCTTTTTTTTTTCTTGTTACGCCCTGTAAAAACTTCAACAAATGCAATGTACAGGTGGTGAGACAGAATGTGACAGGCCTGCAGTGGATAGCCAGTGAAGGCTGGTCATCAGTTGATGTGCTCCAGACTCCTCACCTCATGCCCTACCTGGGTGGAACACTGGGCATCTCCATCCGTAGAGGAGAAATACCAGGACTCAGGGACTTCCTGTTACAAATACGTCCTGATCTACATTACAACAACACAGGTGGAAACAGCATGGTGAGTGTTTCCCTCTGACTTGGTATTTCTAAGAGTAATAAAGCTGCAATTTAAAAGTGAACTGCATTACAGGTCAATCAGTTTTGGGAACACACATTTCAGTGTAGATTTGCACCACCTCCAGCAGGTTGGGTGGAAGCTGGAGGACAATTATGCACTGGACAGGAAGTTATAGAGAATGTGGAGAATGAATTGGTGGATGTTTCAGACCTCAGGTCAGAGTATAATGTGTATAAGGCTGTGTACGCTCTGGCATATGCTCTTGATGACATGCTGCAGTGTGAGCCAGGGAGAGGACCTTTCAACAACAACACCTGTGCTCATTTATTGGAGCCATGGCAGGTGTGATATCAGTTTACACTCAACTCTTTTACTTCATCATTTGTATTTCTTACATATTTGAATGAAGTGTAATAAGTTAATAAATAAATGAATTATTATTATTCTTATTTCCTTAGCTGTCAGTCAGTTATATTTAGCAAATCCTGTCAACTTTGGCACAAACACTCAAATTCCTTTTAAGTCAACAGGCACATGTTATATGAGAATCTCTGTTAGTCAGCTGAAGCAAACAACTGTGGGGCAGTTTTTGGAGATTTGTTCTTATTTTCCTTTTGTGTCTGATTCTATTATCCAAAGCTTGTGTATTACTTGGGAAAAGTCAACTTCACCACATCTTTTGGTGATCAAGTATCATTTGATGAGAATGGTGATGCCTTACCTGTATATGACGTCATGAACTGGGTGTGGCTCCCTGATGGAAGAACTAAAGTTCATAGAGTGGGTGAGGTTAAGAGGTCAGCCTTCAAAGGTGAAGAACTCACACTGGATGAAGACAATATCTTCTGGAACTTTGAATCCAAACAGGTTATTTCTTAATTGTTTTAGCCAATTATCTCTTTCCCCACTCACTGGTCTAGAGTCATACTTTTTCTCTGAGTCCACAGAGGTTTGCTATGGTCCATCTCACATGAATGATGTCATCCACCCATGGGCATGATGACACTGACAAACCCTTCATGAACCCTATCTCAGCACATCTCCATCCACTCAGCTCCCTCCACAATCTCTTGTGAACTGTTTGCAGGAAATTAAATCCTTGTTGACTTCTGCTGCAACTAAACAGCTGGAAGACTGAGGTAATTGCTGTCGCTCCTAAGTCTTTCCTCCATAAGGTTGGTGATCTGGTCCTTTCTGTGGATGGCTTCACCACTTCACTGACCATGGAAGTCCCAAACTCTGGTGTCATTATAGAGTCCACTCTATCATTTGACACACACATCAAATCAGTCACAAACCGCCTTTTTCCACCTTAGAAATATCTCACGACTCTGGTCATCACTCACTGATTTTGTTGCGGAAACCCTCATCCATGCATTTGTGACATCATGCCAGGACTACTGCTATGCTGTCCTGTATGGTGTCCCCAAGAAAATGCTGGATAGGCTCCAACATGTTCAGAACTCTGCTTTCAGGATTCTCACTCGACCAAACCTTGGCAACTCATCACCCGCACACTGAAACATCTTCACTGGCTCCCCGTTAAGTTCCAGGTCTTCAAGCTTCTCCTCTGCTACAAGTTTCTCTTTTCACTTGCTCCACCTTATCTTTTCGACCACCTAGTTTTGGTTGTACAGGTGATACCCTCACCTGTACAAAGTCTACAAGAGCATAGAAATGGAGCTGATCTCCTGGTGAGAAACCACTGTTTTGAGTTGATGTGAGTTCAATTACTGTTACGTCCCAGAGAAACCAGCGATAACGTGTTTGTGACTCCCCGCTCTTTTTCCCAAGAAAGCCAAAATTCAGTCAATGTCGGCTTAAAAAAGTGTTTTTTTCATCATTATTGAGTATAGTAATTAGGGGTGCAACAGATCACATAACTCACGGTTCTAATCATGTCACGAATTCTGAGTCACGGATCGCATCATTTTTCGGATCAAAAACAACACAAAGAGACAACGATAATACAAATATAACTTAGCTTTCATTTTATTCTATTTTATTTTAAGCAGGTCCACATCATAATTTTTTTTTAACTCAAGTGGTCCATCCAACGTTTCAATACAATCTTAAATGTAAAAAAAAAAAATAATTTAATGTGAACTACTTTTGTTTTGTCAGGTGTTGTTCATCACACAGGATGTGTAGTTTTATTTTTGAAGGAAATACCAGAAGTGTTTTTTGTTGTGATTTTGCCGGAGAAGTTGTTGTGTACGTGTGAGAAGGAAAATAAACGTGAGATGCTCTTGGCGTTGGAAACGGCCATTCGTGTCCCTGAACACTCACAGTAAATTTAAATAAAACCTGTGTCCACATCATCAAAAAAAAGTTGGCACCAAAAGCAAACCAGAGCTTCCACTCTGCTACTGCTCCTGTCAGTACCTGCACCACATTTGTGCCGGTGTGACTCTCAAAGAGGGGGCGTGTCTGCAGCACTGGACTCCTCATCTCCCACAACGCTTTGATGAAGTGAGTCGTCTGTGCGATACACCGCGACTGTGTTGTCCACCACCTTCTTCCATAATTATTGTACAGGGAAGCCAAAGTGCTCCCATACAGGTGATGTAAATGATGCGGGAGGTTTCTCGAGTTCTTCCGCGCCGCTTACAAGATTAAACATGCAGCGTTCACGTGAACACATAACAGGCTTTTTTATTTCAGAACCAATTACAACCAATCATTGCGTTTCAGACAAAACACAGCCAATGGATGCACAAACAGAAATCCCTGCAACACTCTGCGGACACAGAACATGGAAGAGTATGGAGAGACCCACATAGGATAAAATAACATCCTGATTTTTCTCCACACAGCCTCCCCGGTCAGTGTGCAGTGAGAGTTGTCCTCCAGGTACCCGCATGGCCAGAAAGAAGGGGGAACCTGAGTGTTGTTTTGACTGTGTCCCTTGTTCTGAGGGAAAGATCAGCAATACAACTGGTGAGTGTAAAGTTTTAAACCTCCCAGTTCAGAGATGTTGTACACTTGAGGATGAAATTATTAGCCCCCTTATAAAAATGTCAGTGTTTTAAAGGTGTAAACTGATTTCTTTTAGGCATGATGCTTTCTCAAGTGACAAAACCGTTACTGAAGTTTTTAAACTGTGCAAATTGGGAGATAACAGTTTTAACTTTGATTTTAAAGGTTTTGAGCATTACAAAGTCTAGCACATCATTTCACAACAGTGGTTTGTGCTATGGCTAAATAAAAAAGTCAGTTTTTAAGGATGCTAATAATTTTGATAATTATTCTCAAAGTTTTTGGTTTTTGTGCAATAATTTAATTTCTGTGTGCAGTCATTAAAATGATTTGCTCTGGTTAACAGCACTTGGGAAGTATCTTTAAAACAATGACATTTTCAGAGGTGGGTTAATAATTTTTATCTCATCACTTTCCATCTTTCTCAGACTCCATGGAGTGCACCAGTTGTCCAAAAGATTTCTGGTCCAGCCCTCAGCGTGACCACTGTGTTCCTAAGAAAACAGAGTTCCTCTCCTACCATGAGCCTCTGGGTATCTGCTTAACAACCACCTCACTGTTGGGCACATTTATCTGTGTTGTTGTTCTGGGTATCTTCATCCATCATCACAGCACACCTATAGTTCGTGCCAACAATTCAGAACTCAGTTTTCTGCTCTTGTTGTCACTTAAATTGTGTTTCTTGTGTTCATTGCTCTTCATCGGACGACCCAGATTATGGACTTGCCAACTAAGACATGCAGCATTTGGCATCAGCTTTGTGCTTTGTGTCTCATGTATCCTGGTGAAAACCATGGTGGTTCTGGCTGTGTTCAGGGCCTCCAAACCAGGAGGTGAGTCCAGTCTCAAGTGGTTTGGTGCTGTACAGCAGAGAGGTACAGTTCTGGTTCTGACTTCTGTTCAAGCAGCAATCTGCACTGTCTGGCTTGTCTCTGCTTCACCAGTGCCTCATAAAAACACCCAGTATCACAGTGACAAGATAGTTTATGAGTGTGCAGTTGGGTCCACAGTTGGTTTTGCAGTTTTACTTGGTTATATTGGTTTACTGGCTGTCCTTAGTTGTTTGTTTGCTTTTCTAGCACGGAATCTTCCAGACAGTTTTAATGAGGCCAAACTCATCACTTTCAGCATGCTGATCTTCTGTGCAGTGTGGGTGGCCTTTGTCCCTGCTTACATCAGCTCACCAGGCAAATATGCAGATGCAGTGGAGGTATTTGCCATCCTGGCCTCCAGTTTTGGCCTTTTGGTGGCGCTGTTTGGACCCAAATGTTATATAATCCTGTTGAGACCAGAGAGAAACACAAAGAAAGCAGTGATGGGTCGAGGCACCATAAAGTAAAATTGTGAACACTGCTGTCTCTCCTCTATGTTTCAGAATTGAGTTGTAATTATAAGATGACTACACAGGCAATACAATTGTTGATAAAACAACCTTAAATGAAACCATTTTATTTTTATTATTTTTTCAATGTTTGGAGTTAATGTCATTGTCATTTTACATAACTACTTCTAGAAAAGTAACCTTTTTTCTACTATTTCAAATTTATTTAGCCATGCCACATAATTGAAAGGCATACATATAGACATGCTAAATGTGTCTCCACATTGTATGATTGGTGTGTATCCTTACCTAAGGCTAAGAGAGAATAAGCTATTGCAATGAAGAAATGCTCCTCTGCTCACCCTTCCCTTACAATGATCAGAATGGCGTTGCCTTCTTCAGATGATGTTCTTGTTTAAAGACACATTTGTAAATTGTAATTGTATATAGGTCATAGACATGTATGATAGTGAAACTTATTGTTATTTTTCGATATTGTGTTAGTGTTCTTTCGCTAATGGTGGGCTACCAATAACTTGCCAGTCTGTCCTATTTGAATGAGTAAAGTATGTGAAATTACCTGTTCAGCAGATAACAGCATCAGTTCGTAAACCTTTGATGTTTACTCTGTCACAAATACAGTGTCATCTTTCATTCTCTCTGCGGATTTAGATGCAGCTGCATAACAAAACTTACCAGCACACAGGCCCTACAGTGAAACTAACTTCTACATTTGCTCCAAGGCTAAAAACACTCCACAGTATCTTAGCAGTAAAGCTGTTGTGCTTGACTGGGAAAACTTTTGATCAGCCTTAGATTGTTGAAATCTTAGCTTCGATAAAAGCAACAAGTGTCTATGAGTGTAACATATTAAAAATGTCTTACAACATGTACAAAGTACTTTCAGGCAGTACTTCTAGCAGTTGCTTACAATGCTCACACAAGCACAGTACTCACACCTACTGTACTGTACTTACTTACTGTTACTCTAGTGTAATCATATATGCCTGTCTGAGCATCCATTTAGGAGTGTGAAGTGACTGTTTGGCAGGTCAGTACTGATAATGATCCTCCATTTTAAAACATTGGACATAATGATAAATACCCCTTTAAGGTTCTCCACCTCACACCAAACAGTAAGCTCTATTTTAGTTTTCTGATACAGGACTTTGTGGACTGTTCGCTCACTAAATCTGTCCTCGGTGATTCAGTATGGACCGGTCAGTCAACAGGCTCTGTAGACGCTGCCTTCATGGACTCACATACTTGAGGAAATGATCCAGTTAATGACCTGCACCCTGATGTGGAGGCAGGGGTGCCCAACCTTTTTTAAGTCGAGACCTACTTCAAAAGTTTCTTGTCTGTCAAGATCTACTAGTTCACATAGTCATCCAAAGCACTTGCCAACAGCCTATAAATGATGTTTTTACATTGCACACAAGAAACCGTCACATCCACATATAATAAAAAAAAAATATTTTGCTGTAATGTAACTTGTTGCTGTGACAAGTTAAGCATTTTCCTACATTTGTCTGACCTCTGGCACTCGTATGAAGAAGCTAGTTTCTCATAGTGAGGGCTTTGGCTAACTTAACGTTAAGAAATGAACCCCAGTTCTTTTACACATGAGTGAGATACCTCACTATGGAACACGCCCTCCGCGCTTGTCCCCCAGAAGCTTTTTTTCATTATGCCAGTCCTGACTTTTCCGGAAAGGTGACGTCTGCCTACGGAGGAGGGACTCCCTCCTGCTTTATAAGCCTGACATCATGTCATCTCTTCAGTTTTAATAAGCAAACCTCTTCCTCGCTCCAGGCAAGGAGGGTGGTCTGGTGAGATACCTCACTCATGTTTCAAAGAACCTAAAGTTCCTATTCAACATTCACTATGGGATATAGAGACTTCCGTATTGCCAGACAAGCTTATCTTGAAGACCTGTTACCAGTCTATGACCAGTTAAACAGACACACTTGGAACAGCGCACACGCCCAAGACCGTATGAAAACAATCAGCTTTGGAGGGGAGGGCTGGGCCCACTGGACTCATGGTGGACTTCCGTGTGAGGTGGAGGTGAGACAAATTATTTTCGTATAACGATCATACACTTAAAATACATGTTTATGTCTTCTCACTCTTTACACATTGTTCAATTTCTAGTTCTGGATAAGTGTTCTCTTTACTCCACAGTTCTACTTTTTGATGGAGCTACCATCCTCGTGGCTGTGGGTAATGTACTGTGACCACTCTCCCACAGGAAGATTTCTCAGGAGGGATGTTGGTGTTAATGGCATACTACTACACGTTACACTTAACATACACCAAATGTGTTGCAACACTCCTCTATTATTCAAAAAGCGGAAATTGCAGACACAATCCATGATCAAGATGCCACTAGTGCCACTCGTATCCACCACATTTATTTTACCTTCATAAAGATGCTCCTTGAAATACCAATGCTTGATTAAAAATACATTGTTTCATAAAGTTGATTTGCTATTACACACATTATTGTCACAGGACACTTGTGGGTGGACAGAAAAAAAGAAAATTGTGGTTGTCTGGGAGTAATATATGGGTCATTTAGATCAACAGCAAGAGCAATGGATCAACAAATGTAATTGCAGGCTTATTGTTACAGTATTGTAGACCATAGTGATGGGAGATCAAAATTTTAGTTCTGGTTGTTTGGGAGTAAAAAAGGCAATGTGAAATTTGAACAAGACAAGATGAGGAGTTTGCATTCATATTGTAGCGACCAGAGCAGTACCGTTTCAGGACGGTGAGCGTTGATGGCGCAGAGACTCATGGGAGTGGGTTCTTGTGTGTGATAAAACTGTTGTTGTTGTTGGATGTGTTTCAGTTTGGTGTGCATGTTCTGAGTGTGTTGTTATGCCCTGCTGTGTTCTGGGGATGTTTGGTGTTAAACAGAGAGATCCGTTGTTAAACTGATTGTCTCGTGAGACTTTCTTACGCTTGACCTTGCCACATTGGTGTCAGAAGTGGGATGCAGAGAAAGTTGGAGAGAGCGATCGAAGCACTGGAGCTAGCCATGGAGCAGACGCGCTGCCATTTGGAGTGTACGGAGCTTCCTGTCAAATCCAAGAGATTACCACATGTCCCTGATGGCTCCAGTGCCATGCGCTCACACCACCCCCTAGCTGCTGAGGGTGGTATTACAAGAGGAAGTTCGCCAGTGCTGACTGCCACCTGGAGGCCGGAAGTCGATCCACGCCACAGCGACCACTGCTCACCAGTGCAGCTCACTGCCTAGAGACGGGAAATAGTACTGCAGGAGAATACCCGTTGTTCGCCAGTGCTGAAAGACACCAAGGGGCCGGAGATGATACTACAAGAGAAGAGGCCGGAGGTGGTATTGTTGGAAATAACCTGCTTCCTGGACAGCTGCTGACACCCTTCACTGTCCCTGCTGCTACTGAGCCATCATCACTGGGCCCCACGCCTGACTTGATGTACCCCAGAGCTGCACCCAGAACAGCAGCCAAACTGCCCAAGTATAATCAACTCACGCAATTGGAGCTGTACCTTTCACAGGTGCAGTTAGCAGCATGGCACAGTGGCTGGAACGACAAAGAAGCAGCCACCCATCTGGCCCTGGCGTTGGAAGGAAGGGCTTTGCAGGTGCTCCTTGACCTCGCCCCAGCAGAGCAGCGGAACCTCCAGGCCTTGACCCGGGCCCTGGATAGGCGGTTTGGACGACGACCTTTCCCTAACCAAAGCAAGGACTATCTGTCCAGCTGTCGCCGCCAAGAAGGTGAGAGCCTGGGCACCTTTGCCAAAGTCGTGCAACTACATGTTCAACATGGATATCCGCAGTTTCCTGTAGCCACTCAAGAGGAGTTTGCCCTCCACGCCTTTCTGCAGGGACCTGCCCCGGAACGATTGTGGCAACGTGTTCGCCTTGCCATACCCCAAACCCTAAGTGAGTCTCTCTGTGAAGCTGAACGGGTTGAAGTGGTAATCTCCACACACGGTCTGGCCAACAGAGGCCCCTTATTCCCCAACCGACCGAGGAGGTTGAAGAAGCATGTCAAGTTCAGTCTCCAGCACCACAGGCTCAGCGTTAGCGCATGGCGACCAGGCGACGGCCGCCCCGGTCGGCTGACCGCTGCTACCGGTGTGATGAGCCTGGTCACATCGCCCGTAACTGCCCTCCACCAGCACCAAAGGCCAGTGCCAATCAGCTGGCGGAAAACAGCAGCGGAATGGTGTAGTGAGGGGTCCACCATTCCAGCTTCCACCCCCCTCCATGGCCGATGCACACTGGTTGGATGCCTAGAGCACACCAAAGGACTGTATCTGACCTGCCAACTTTGCCGGGCCCTGGTAGATACAGGGTCTATAATATTTCCCTGGTACGACCTGGCATCCTGCCGGGTACCACTGGTCCACTCACAGTTGCATGGTCACCACAACACACAGCTAATGACAGTGACAGGAGAAAAGGCAAGCATGAGAGGGAAAAAGCCACTGCGAACATGACTTCTGGCTCGCCGACACCCGGGACCCCTGCATTATAGACTTGGACCTGCTGACCCACTGGGGGGCCTGTGCAGACGTGGTGAGGGCAACCATCACTCTTGGTACGGAGACCATGTCACTCCAGCCCGGTCAGGGGGAGAACAAAGGGGCCCGGCAAGCAACAGTAACCCTGTACTGAGACAATTGAAGCAGTACACAACTTATGGCAGCGCTGTTGTGACGGCCTGGACTCATGGCAATGCCACCAGTTAAAATGCCTCATTGATGACTTTGTGGAAAACTTCGCTGCCAGAAATGAAGACTGTAAACAGACTCGGCTGGTCCAGCATTCCATTGACACCGGCTCTGCCCAGCCCATTCGCCTACGGCCCCATCGATTGGCTTTATCTAAATGACAGGCAGAGGAAGACATGATCCGTGAGATGGTGGCTGCTGGGGTAATTTAATCCTCCACTAGTCCGTGGGCAGCTCCAGTTGTCTTAGTGAGGAAGAAAGATGGCAGCTTTTGTGTGGATGAACGACGTCTCAACGACATCACAAAAAAAGACTCTTATCCACTCCCTCGAATCGACGACAACCTCGACTGGATTGCTGGGTCCAGCTGGTTTAGCTCCCTTGACTTGCGTAGTGGCTACTGGCAGGTGGAACTGGCTCCTGATGCAAGACCAAAGACTGCCTTCACCATCGGACGGGGACTGAGGCAGTTCCGTGTCATGCCATTTGGGCTCTGCAATGCACCAGCTACTTTTGAGCGGCTGATGGAGAGGGTGCTGGCAGATGTACCCCACAGCCACTGCATTGTGTACCTTGACGATTTGCTGATGCATGCCAATGACTTTGACAGGGCCTTGTCTAACCTGCGAGAGGTATTCACCTCCATCCGGCGGGCAGGGCTATGGTTGAATCCTGCCAAGTGCCACCTGCTGAGCAGAGAGACTGAGTTCCTGGGCCATGTGGTCAGTGGCAGGGGCGTAGCCACCAACCCAATGAAAGTAGCTGCTGTACGGGACTGGCCAACTCCTGCTAACATCAACCAGCTGCGGAGTTTCCTGGGCCTAGCGTCTTACTACTGCCGTTTCATCAAGAGCTTTGCCACCATTGCCAGCCCACTCCACCGTCTGACAGACATCGGGCAACCGTTTAACTGGGACGACTCCTATGCCACAGCTTTCAACAGGCTCAAGACAGCACTCACTGAAGCCCCAGTCTTGGCTGTCCCAGATGCCCAACCAGCAATGTGGGAGTTGGAGCTGTCCTGTCACAGCAGGAGGAAGGCGGAGATCGGCCTGTTGTCTACTTCTGTCGTGCACTGAGCCGGGCAGAAAGGAACTGTTGTGTGACCCGCCGCGAACTGCTGACTGTGGTCCTAGTAGTACAGCATTTCTGACCGTACCTGCACGACAACCACTTCCTCATCCGCACGGACCATGCCTCCTTAACCTGGTTACTGAACTTCAAGCAGCCTGAGGGGCAGGTCGCTCGATGGCTGGAGACCCTGCAGGGTTATGACTTTGATATCCAGCATCAGGCAGGACGACATCATGGTAATGCCGATGCACTCTCCCGCCGACCATGTGCGGCTTTGGAGCAATGTTATTGTCGGTTGCTGGAGGAACGGGAAAAAGTAACACAGACGTTGGCAGTTGTCCAGATAGCCGCCAGTGATGGGCGATGGCTTCCATTGACCACGTCACAACTGAGACAGCAGCAGGAGGCAGATGGGACTCCGACACTGGTGAGGGGGTAGTTGGAGATGGAGCGGCATCCAGAGTGGACAGAGGTGTCTGCGCAGGACCCTTAGGTAAAGGCTTACCACTCCCAATGGGGTAACCTTGAGATACATGACGTGGAACAGCTGCCTGCAGCTATTGGTACCACGACTGCTCCGTCCCCAAGTTCTCCAGGTTGTCCATGGCTCAGTGGGGGCAGGGCACTATGGGAATTCCAAGATCCTCCGCCACCTCAGGGGGCGGTTCTACTGGCCTGGCTGTCGACGTGACATGGAGTTACATGCGCTCCCACGCTCCACTGCAAAAGTACTTGGTGGGGGCTCCGATGGAGCGAGTAGATTTGGACGTCCTTGGGCCCTATCCAGTCACAGATTCCGGCAACCGCTACGTCCTTGTGGCCATGGATTATTTCACGAAGTTGCCAGAGGCATATGCAGAGTGCGACCACAATGGCTGGAAAGTTGGTGGAGGAGATGTTCTCTCACTTTGGGGCCCCCGCTGAGCTCCATAGCGACCAGGGGCGGAACTTTGAGTCCCGGGTTTTTGGTGAGGTCTTTCGGTGGTTGAGGGTGAGCAAGATGAGGACCACACTGCTTCATCCTCAAAGTGACGGGCTAGTTGAACGGTTTAATCGTACCCTGGCTACCCAACTTGCCATTCTTACCAGTCAACACCAGCGGGACTGGGACCGTCACCTACCCCTGGTCTTTTGTCCTGTCCGCAAGACCAGTGTGACACTTCCCCTAGTATACCTTCTGGGAGTCCCAGGCGGCCTGTCCACCAGCGACAACGCCCTGGACATTTTCGGGACTTTGTGTTGAGCGACGGGGTTGTCAAGGACGACTGACCCCTAAGGCGGGGGCTATGTACGCCTCAGGTTGGAGCAGTACCGTTTCAGGATGGTGAGCGTTTGATGGCGCAGAGACTCATCGGAGTGGATTCTTGTGTGTGATAAAACTGTTGTTGTTGGATGTGTTTCAGTTTGGTGTTTAGTGTGCATGTTCTGAGTGTGTTGGAGCAATGCCACTGATGGTCACGGAGCGACCTCATAGAGAAGCCCTCCATGCTGATTGTGCAGAGGTGCAGACTCTGTAAACACAGTGCTTTCCGGTTGTAGTAGGACTTAACTGCTCTAGTGCTGGCCTCCATGTTCTTTTGGGCCCATGCAAAAGTTGGGCGGTTACTGATGTCCTCAGGGTGGTACATGAGGTGCAGTGGTAGTGTCATTTCATGACCTGTCATCATCTTGTACGGTGTGGCTCCCGTGGCCCGGTGTAGAGTGGCCGCCTGTGCCAGGGGGTTCTTCACCAGTTCCCAAATGGTGCAGTTGAGATCTCAGCATACTGACTGACTTTTGGAACCTAGCTGGTAGCGAGTGGGTTCTGAGTATGTGCAGTTGGTCCACACGATACCCCCTCCGGCTCTGACTTGGTCCTCATGGTAGAAGGAGCATCCATCCACATAGACCAGTGGGGGGTCTGAGCAAGTAAAAAAGCAGTTAAGACTGTGTACAAGGAAAAAAAAAAGGAACAACAAAGAAAAAATCTTCAACTCAGCCTGCGAGAATGAGACGATTTTTTTAAAGATACAAACACCTCTAATAACTGAGTGGTCAGGTTGGAAGGACTTATATTGTCTCACTGGGGGGCGGAGCTACCTGTTAATCCACCTATAGGGTGATGAGTAGCCTGCTGCTGATGTCATGTATCTAAAATATGCACAGCTTTCTTCCTTGGGCAGCAGACTCTGACAATAGAACACAGCATCTTGCTATCTGAAGTTATGATTTTAGACTTCTTTTAACAAATCCTTCCACTTATTACATTCTCAGTTCAGAGAGAAAAGCTTTTCCTTGCATTTTCAGAGCCACAAATTCCAAGGGGTCATACAAACTTTTGACCATGGCTAAGACCGCTTCGAGTGTATTGCTTTTCTTCTTATGACACCTGCAATGTGAAACTGTCTGTATCTAGGACTCCCAAGAGGGAGGTTATCCAAACTAATATCTAAGTCTTTCAAATCCTTGGCCTGCTCATCAGCTGGAAAGGGTTCCCTTCCTTTGTGACTGTTGGATGCTATCATGTGTAATGGCCGGTTGGACTCTTTTGTGTTCTCGTCATGATGTCAATGACTTCAGCATGTTTTGAAGCAGATGAAAACGCATCATCATTAAGTTTGACAACAACACAAGTCTGTAAACTTGATTGGGATTTATTTACAATATTACACGTAACTGAGAAGACATTCTCAGGGCGGACAGCGCACTGTGTGTCCACTTTTCTGTGACTTAAAAAGTGACTTAATAACTGTCAGAAATGATCAAGTTTGGATTTATGAAATTATGCACTTTCCTGCCTTAGCCTGTTCACCAAGTTTAACAGATAAAATAGTTTAGACATATTATACAAAATCATCCATTTACAGTCACATACATTATGAATATAATTGTGTCATTCAAAAATACAAGCAATTGTACCATGAAGACACATGACAATGGAACTATATGTAAATGACACATGACGTTGCAAGAGCAAACATTGTCATAAGTTAATAAAATGGCTGATGTAGTGATGGATTAGAACTCAGAAAAGGGACGAACAAGATTAAAGTCATGAGGGGTTTTGTAGACAACAACTTGCTGTTGCTCATGTTCTCTTACTTTTCCTCTGCTGTGTCCTCCTCTCTTTATTCCTCCTCTTGTCAGTTACAGGGGCGGTTTAATTTAAATGGGATGCACAAAACTGGCGATGTGATTCTAGGTGGGATTTTTCAAATCAACTTCTTTTCTGCTGATCCTGACCTGACTTTTACCTCAGAGCCACAGCTGCCTACCTGTTATGGGTGAGTCTGACAGTATTTGTAGTTGTGAAACATATGTAGCTTTTCAGAGTTGCTTATGTATTTTGAATATTAAACACTTAAATTTATATGTACATATATATATTGTGTTAGTTTTGATATTATAGGATTGAGGCAGGCTCAGTCCATGGCCTTTGCTATTGATGAGATCAACAGAAACTCCAATCTGCTGCCTAATGTGACTCTGGGATACAGTCTGTATGATAACTGCATCCAACTACGAATTGGATTTCGTGCAGCACTGGCCTTAGTCAGTGGTCAAGAAGAAGAAGTTACAGTAGAGGAGAACTGTGTAGGAACTCCTCCAGTCCTAGGGATTGTGGGTGATACTACTTCTTCAAATTCTATAGCCATTTCTACAGTCTTAGGTTTGTACAGAGTGCCTATGGTAAGTTTGTGTTACCAGATCTTTCAACTCAATTGTTATTGTGTTAAAATTTAGATTTAAATTGAATTTACAAAATGATTTCAAACTGCATGTAACAAAGTTATGACAACTGACTTATGAACCTTGAAAATTTTGAAACTTTTTGCTCTATTGTCTTTGTTTTTATTTTTACTTGGTGTGTGTGTGTGTGTATGTGTGTGTCTGTGCTTCCGCACTTGCTTGTAATATGAGCAAAAGAGGCTTGTTAGATTTTTTGATAGACACACAACCTTATAATCGTTAGACGCTCTACCATTGCACTACAGAGTCTGTTACACATATAGCTTGACAGAGGCTTGTTGGGTGAATGGGGTGAAGTCTGCCATCTCTGATTGCCTTGTTGTTTTTTGTTTTTTGTTTTTATTTGGCAGGTGAGTTATTTTGCCACATGTTCCTGCCTGAGTGACAGACAAAAGTTTCCATCTTTCTTTAGGACGATCCCAAGTGATGCTTTTCAGGTGAAAATCTATCTGTCTCACTAGTCATGTCATGTTTTCATATACTGAGTTGTGTGGTGTCAGAAATACAACACTTAAAGACAGTGATTAAAATGCATTTTGATGAACCTGTTTAGCAGGATTTCTTGTGAAAGATGATTCCAGCCTGTGTTCTGTGTCCACACAGGTGAATGCTATGATTCAGATCTTAAAACACTTTGGTTGGACTTGGGCAGGTCTGCTCATCAGTGATGATGATTATGGAGTCCATGCTGCCCGATCCTTTCACTCTGATCTGGGTCCAGCTGATGGAGGTTGTCTGGCTTACACAGAGATTTTGCCCTGGGGTGACGACTCTGCTGAACTAAAGAGAATAGTGGATGTGATGAGGAAATCTACAGCTCGAGTGGTGATTGTGTTTGCACATAAGACTCACATGATTAACCTCATGAAAGAGGTCAGTCCTGAAAGAGATGTGTTGCAAAGACCTTGCAGCCACTGAAATATAGATTTCATAAGTTATACACTTTTAAATAGATAAAGCTGCTTCTAAGAAGGTTAAATTTTCCCTGTAATAAAACACACGTTTGTGAATCATTTATCATATTTAATATTTTAGTTTACGGCATGAAAATATCTTTATATACTTGTGATAATGCAATGTACAGGTGGTGAGGCAGAATGTGACAGGCCTGCAGTGGATGGCCAGTGAAGCCTGGGCATCAGTTGATGTGCTCCAGACTCCTCACCTCATGCCGTATCTGGGTGGAACACTGGGCATCGCCATCCGTCGAGGAGAAATACCAGGACTCAGGGACTTCCTGTTACAAATACGTCCCGACCTCCATCACGGCAACGCTGATGGAAAAAGTGTGGTAAGAGTTTCCATCTGACTTGGTATTTGTAAGAATGACATATTGATATTAATTTGAAAATTGTCTTAATTGCAGGTGAATCAGTTTTGGGAACATACATTTCAGTGTAGATTTGCACCACCTCCAGCAGGTTGGGTGGAAGCTGAAGGAGAATTATGCACTGGACAGGAAGTTATAGAGAATGTGGAGTCTGAGTTATTTGATGTTTCATACCTCAGACCAGAGTATAATGTGTATAAGGCTGTGTACGCTCTGGCATATGCTCTCGATGACATGCTGCAGTGTGAGCCAGGGAGAGGACCTTTCAGCAACAACACCTGTGCTCATTTACAAAGAATGGAGCCATGGCAGGTGAGATATAAGTTTATACTCAACTCTTAATTACACTCTTAATCATTTGTATTTCTTCAAGATTTGAAGGCAGTGTAACAACTTAATAAATTAACAAATTAAAGCATCTCAATTGCCCTATACAGCAAGCAGACAGTGTATTGTAATATCAGGTCAAAGTACAAGTATATAATAGTCATGTGATGTGACTTAAAAGGATATTATTTGATGGAAATTATAAAAAAAAGATTAGCCTGCAATAATTAGATTTATCTTGATTTCTCTGTACTGCTGTGTTCACAAATATACTGTCACAAAAATATTTTGTTCATTCAAGTTAAATATGGTTCTAATAAGTAAAAGCTGCACTCTTATTTTCATTCCTCAGCACTAGTAACAGCTGAGGCCAGATGCATTTTCAGTTATCTTTAGTAAATATTTTGTGAATAGCACAAACACTTTTTTGTTAATGTGTTCTTCTATGTCTGATTCTATTATCCAAAGCTTGTGTATTACTTGGAAAAAGTCAACTTCACCACAACATTTGGTGATCAAGTGTCATTTGATGAGAATGGTGATGCCTTACCAATATATGACATCATAAATTGGGTGTGGCTCCCTGATGGAAGAACTAAAGTTCAGAGAGTGGGTGAGGTTAAGAGGTCAGCCTTCAAAGGTGAAGAACTCACACTGGAAGAAGACAAAATCTTCTGGAACTTTGAATCCAAACAGGTAAATTTTATTTAAAATATTACAATATCTCTTTCCCCCACTCACAGGGCTAGAGTCTAGAGCTAGGTGTTCCTCTGATACTACAGAGAAACACCTACATGCTGATTTTTCCTTGGGCAAGTCACTTAATCACACGTTGTTCTTGAGGGCTGTGCCTGTAGCATGTATGAAAGATGAGTGTTAGAAAAAACTCAACTCACACAACTCTTTAAAGTCTAGTTGGTGGGACCCTCTTGTTTTGGTTGAAGAAGGGACATCAATGAAGACAATAACTATGGACTCTTGCTTGGATAATATTTAAGATTACAAGAACACACAAATGGGGCTGGCCTCCTGGTGAGAAACTATTGCTTTTGTGAAGTGATGTAAGATCCACATTAGCTTGTACACAAGATTACACAGACACAAATTGTTTTATAAATAAAACCTTTGCCATGGATGCACAAACGCAAATCCATAGCAACTCTCTGTGGACATAGAACAAAAAGATATGAAAAAATATACTGATTTCTCCACACAGCCTCCTCAGTCAGTGTGCAGTGAGAGCTGTCCTCCAGGTACCCGCATGGCCACTAAGAAAGGAGAACCTGAGTGTTGTTTTGACTGTGTCCCTTGTTCTGAGGGAAAGATCAGCAATACAACTGGTGAGTGTAAAGTTTTAAACACCACAGTTCAGCAGATCGGAGATGTTTTATAAACATGTATCTCATCACTTTCCCTCTTTTCTCAGACTCCATGGAGTGCACCAGTTGTCCAGAAGATTTCTGGTCCAGCCCCCAGCGTGACCACTGTGTTCCTAAAAAAACAGAGTTCCTCTCCTACCATGAGCCTCTGGGTATCTGCTTGACATCTATCTCACTGTTGGGCACATTAATCTGTGTTCTTGTTCTGGGCATTTTCATCCATCATCACAGCACACCTATAGTTCGTGCCAACAATTCAGAACTCAGTTTTCTTCTCCTGGTGTCACTCAAACTGTGCTTCTTGTGTTCGTTGCTCTTCATTGGACGACCCAGATTATGGACTTGCCAATTAAGACATGCAGCATTTGGCATCAGCTTTGTGCTTTGTGTCTCATGTATCCTGGTGAAAACCATGGTGGTTCTGGCTGTGTTCAGGGCCTCCAAACCAGGAGGTGAGTCCAGTCTCAAGTGGTTTGGTGCTGTGCAGCAGAGAGGGACAGTTCTGGTTCTGACTTCTATTCAAGCAGCAATCTGCACTGCTTGGCTTGTCTCTGCTTCACCAGTGCCTCATAAAAACACCCAGTATCACAATGACAAGATAGTTTATGAGTGTGTAGTTGGGTCCACAGTTGGTTTTGCAGTTTTACTTGGTTATATTGGTTTACTGGCTGTCCTCAGTTGTTTATTAGCTTTTCTTGCAAAGAATCTTCCAGACAGTTTCAATGAGGCCAAACATATCACTTTCAGCATGCTGATCTTCTGTGCAGTGTGGGTGGCCTTTGTCCCTGCTTACATCAGCTCACCAGGCAAATATGCAGATGCAGTGGAGGTATTTGCCATCTTGGCCTCCAGTTTTGGCCTCTTGGTGGCACTGTTTGGACCCAAATGTTACATCATCCTGTTGAGACCAGAGAGAAACACAAAGAAAGCCATCATGGGTCGATGCACCACAAAGTAAAACTGTGAACACTGGTGTCTCTCTGCCCATCTGTTTACTTCTTGTAGGAACACGTTTTTTTTTTTTTTCATTACTTCATCTTCAATAAGCCATGCTATCTAAATGAAGTCAGTATATGTCAACCTGAAAAATGTGGTTCCAAAGTTTGAACTAGACAATTTTTTTGTTTTTCAACTTGGTAACGTTGGACCAATGTTTGACCATTACTAATTTGGTAGTCAATGCAATAGCTGAGTTCTTGCAACTTAAGACAGTGTACCACTAGCTGCATTTCCACTTTCCTCAGGAACTAGGAACATTTCGAGGTTCGGGGTAACTTAATGGTTCCTGAGGGGCACTTTGTTGTACAACAACAGTAACCACATACATTACATTACATGTCATTTAGCAGACACTTTTATCCAAAGCGACTTACAATAAGTGCATTTAAACATTTCGGTACAAATAAGAGCTAGAAGTAAGTAAGAGCTTCAAGTAAGCCAAACTATGAAGTGCTAGACATAAGTGCGATGTTGTCGTCCTAGTCGAGGTAGAGTCGGAAGAAATATGTCTTTAGTTGGCGGCGGAAGATGTTGATTCAAAACAACAATAATAATAAATACAAACTCAAATACAAATACATTTATAGTGAGTCATTTAAAAGCCAGTGGTGGCTTCACTGTGCAAGGCTTGGTGTAACCATATACACAGGGCTGGCTCTAGTCTCGGTAAGGTTTGGATTTGGTGCTCCACCCACCACAGCACAAAAGCATCACCAAAGTGGTTTCCAAAGACATTATATATCTATCTATACACATATATATATATATATAGATATATATATATCTATATATATATAGATATATATATAGATATGTATATATATATGTATATATATAGATATGTATATATAAAAATATATGTGTATGTATATATATATATATATTTTTTTAATTATTATTATTATTCATCTAAATTCAATTTATTTCTATTTTTGTTAATCAGGTCAGATATCTAGGGACAACAAATATATGTTTCCCATGCTCTTTTTGGAGTGTGATTTTACTTGATATGCCTTCTGCTGATTAACTTTGTCCCCAGTAAATCACACAGGACAGATCAGTCAACAGACTCTTTAGATGCTGCCTTCATGGTCTCATATACTTTCAGAAATTATCCAGTTGATGGCCTCCAGCCTGATGTGGAGGCTGAAGTATATTAGCAGTGTATGCTGAATGTGTTGTTAATTCAGCTGTAGGCATCATCAAACTGAAATGCAATGTAAATTTGATATTCAATTTTTTCTAGGGATATACAATGATTCCAATAATTCAGAAATTACACATCTGAAGCACAACTATATATATATGTATAAGTATATATATATGGAAAAAGTATTAACCAGTAATATTTTATTGGAGAATGGTCTGTCACTCTTTCATCTTCAGGATGCGGCATAACTTAGTTATAGGCTTTACAATGACTGACCTCCTAGTCTGGAGCCTCACTGACCAGACCAGACCCTTTTCTATCCACCTTCAACTTTTCATCCTTTTTCCAACACTCTTCCTGATGGCCTGTGGAGGAGTTGGGCCAAGTAGCTACCAGGTCAATGTCCCCAATGACAGGCTATCAAAATTACTTACTAAAAGAGAATTTTTGAAACAAATACAAAATCTCCTCTGCTTACCTTGAAAAAGTTCTCCTGGCCCCAAATAAAATCTGACAACTCATAGTCACTGCAGGATTATGCCATTGTTCAACACAATGGAAATAATGGAGTACATGCAGGAACTAGAAACAGTGTCCAACATGAAAATCAATGTTCTTAAGTTACCTTATTCACTCACAAGTAATGGCGAAACAAAGCTTATGAGCTGCGAGAAGAGCACAACAGTAGTGCGAGACTTCTTTTCATAGGACACTTGAGCAAAGAGCCCTTGGGCTGCAGTGGTGTATGGACTTCACCTCCTTCAGAGGCCACATATCTAAAGTAGCATGTTTACTGTAGTGAGCTTTTTCTTTGTTCCACTTGGCTTTCTTGCTCCTGTCATTCTTCCAGCCATACAATTGCTGTTTGTTGCTTATTAAAAGGGAGGGTTTTTTTTCTTTCCACTTTTGCCAAGTACAGACCTCATTGTGTTCCTGATGGTTTCTCTGTAATAATTGCAAGGTCTTGACCTTACCATATAAAGTGCCTTGAAATAATGTCTGTTATGAATTGGTGCTATACAAATTATTGAATTGGCACATTAGGAGATCTTCCAATATAACCAGGCAGACAATTTGGATCAAAGCATCTAACAAATTATTAAATGTAAATGTATTCCATCAAAACATTTGCTACAGGAAACTAAAGTAAAGTAAATGTTTTCATTCACACAAAAATATAGTAAAATATTGACCAGTTTCTAAACCTTTCTAATTTTCGCTCAGGTAAGTGAATATACAGTAAGTGGTTAAAATAACTTTTTTTTTCTTCTTTTTTTTTAAATATTTATAATTTGTGCTTCAGGTGTGTCATTTCTGTATTAATGTGCATTTCAGTTTGTCCACTAGATCCTTTCCTGAAGTATGTAAGACCATAAAGGCAGTATCGACAGAGCCTGTTGACTGGCCTGTCCTTTCTGATTCATTGAGGACAGAAAATCATATTACACATCCAAAACAGGATGGGCAACAAAATGTGTTGTCCCTTACCTGACCAAATTAATAATTGACTTAAATCTGCAAAAATGTCTTTGTCTGTTTGAGAAATAATTTTAGCCTGTGATGGACTGGTGACCTGTCCAGGATGTACCCCGCCTTTTGCCCTATGTCAGTTGAGATTGACACCAGCTCCCATGTCAAACAGCAACAGTTTAATAACAGACAAAATCTTTGATTCTTTTTTTTTCTTTTATTCATTCATTCTTTTACTAAACATCTTTATCTGACTAAAATACTGAACAACAAAAACACTGACGTTAAAACAACATGTAAAACTCATTTAAAAGCTGAGATACAAACACTTGTACCATGAAGATAAATTACATCAGAACTATATGTAAATGACACACGGTGTTACTGAGGACCTGCCCCTACAGCTTGTTATTCTGCCCTGATAGGTGATGTGCAAGAATAAACATTGTTATAAGTAAGTAAAATTGAATTGATGAACTCAGTTACGGGATGAACTAGTGCAAAGTCATGAGGGTATTTTCAGATAACACGTTGCTCTTGCCAATGTTGTACTGCTGCTTTTCCTCTGCCATGTCCTCCTCTCTTTATTCCTCTTGTCAGTTACAGGGACAGTTTAATCTAAATGGAATGCACAAAACTGGAGATGTGATTCTAGGTGGACTTTTTGCAAACAACTTATTTTCTGTGGATTTTGACCTGACTTTTACCTCAGAGCCACAGCTGCCTACCTGTTACAGGTAACTCTGACAAGGACACAAGTTAACAAGTTGTTGTTTAGCTAATCAGTATGACATATTTATCTCATCGTTTAATGTGTACTGATTACATTATATATGACTTTTTTAAACATCGAAGTTTGAAGGTGTTGATGATGTTGTTATTTTCAGTATCCATAGTTGTGAAATATGTAGCTTTGCATATAGAAACACTTAATTTTTACTGTTAGCTTTGATATCACAGGATTCAGGCAGGCTCAGACCATGGCCTTTGCTATTGATGAGATCAACAGAAATTCAAAGCTGCTGCCTAATGTGACTCTGGGATACAGTTTGTATGATAACTGCAACCAACTAGGAATTGCATTTCATGCATCACTGTCCTTAGTCAGTGGTCAAGAAGAAGAAGTTACATTAGAGGAGAACTGTATAGGAACTCCTCCAGTCCATGGGATAGTGGGTGATTCTTCCTCCACACGTTCTATTGCCATATCCTCATTGTTAGGTTTGTACAGAGTGCCAATGGTAAGTTTATCTGCTTGGCAAGTCAATCATTGTTTGAAATCAATTCCATTTAATGTCAAAACAAATGTAAATGAAGATGTTAACATTAAATATTCAACATTGAAAAGGTTTTAGAGACGGCAAATAATGACTCTTTTTAGTATATGAGATGTTATTTTTTTGCAGGTGAGTTATTATGCCACATGTTCCTGCCTGAGTGATCGACAAAAGTTTCCATCTTTCTTTAGGACGATCCCGAGTGATGCTTTTCAGGTAAAAATCCACCAGATATACAACATTATATGTAGAGACAGTGACTAAACATGAATGTTTAATTAACCTGTTTAACAGGATTTCTAGTAAAAGATGATTCCAGCCTGTGCACTAATCCCTCTGCTCTGTGTCCACATAGGTGAATGCTATGATTCAGATTCTAAAACACTTTGGTTGGACATGGGCAGGTCTGCTCATCAGTGATGATGATTATGGAGTCCACGCTGCCCGATCCTTTCACTCTGATCTGGGTCCAGCTGGTGGAGGTTGTCTGGCTTACACAGAGATTTTGCCCTGGGGTGACGACCCTGCCGAAATAAGGAGAATAGTCGATGTGATGAGGAAATCTACAGCTCGAGTGGTGATTGTGTTTGCACATAATAGTCGCACAATTAATCTCATGCAAGAGGTCAGTCATGTCAGTCATTTTGCAAGTTGTTAAAGCTGATTTTATAGACTTATTATAATGCAATGTACAGGTGGTGAGGCAGAATGTGACAGGCCTGCAGTGGATTGCCAGTGAAGCCTGGACATTAGCTGATGTGCTCCAGACTCCCCACTTTATGCCATACTTAGGTGGAACACTGGGCATCGCCATCCGTCGAGGAGAAATACCAGGACTCAGGGACTTCCTGTTACAAATACGTCCTGACCTCCATCACGGCAGCGCTGATGGAAAAAGCGTGGTAAGAGTTTCCATCTGACTTGGTATTTGTAAGAACGACATATTGGCATTAATTTGAAAATTAACTTAATTGCAGGTGAATCAGTTTTGGGAACACACATTTCAGTGTAGATTTGCACCAGCTCCAGCAAGCTGGGTGGAAGCTGGAGGAGAATTATGCACTGGACAGGAAGTTATAGAGAATGTGGAAACTGAGTTATTGGATGTTTCAGACCTCAGGCCAGAGTATAATGTGTATAAGGCTGTGTACGCTCTGGCGTATGCTCTTGATGACATGCTGCATTGTGAGCCAGGGAGAGGACCTTTCAGCAACAACACCTGTGCTCATTTACAAAGACTGGAGCCATGGCAGGTGAGATATCAGTTTACACTCGGCTGTTAAATTAATTTGATTCTTTGTATTTCTTTAAGAGTTGAATGAAGTGTAAGTGTAAACATATTTTCTTTTGGTCAAGTTAAATAAAAAACAAAATAGAAGTCATTTCCATCTGCATTCTTTACTTTCATTCCTCAGCACTGGCAACAGCAGAAGGCAGAGGGCTCTCAACATGCACATGTTATATGAGAGAAGTGTGAGCAAGCAACAACTGTAGTAATTGTATTTTTGTTTTCAGCACTAGTAACAGCTGAGGCCAGATGCATTTTCAGTTATCTTTAGTAAATATTTTGTGAATAGCACAAACACTTTTTTGTTAATGTGTTCTTCTATGTCTGATTCTATTACCCAAAGCTTGTGTATTACTTGGGAAAGGTCAACTTCACCACAACATTTGGTGATCAAGTGTCATTTGACGAGAATGGTGATTCCTTACCAATATATGACATCATGAATTGGGTGTGGCTCCCTGATGGAAGAACTAAAGTTCAGAGAGTGGGTGAGGTTAAGAGGTCAGCCTTCAAAGGTGAAGAACTCACACTGGATGAAGACAAAATCTTCTGGAACTTTGAATCTAAACAGGTAACTTCTTAGTTTTTTTAGTTTTTCCATTATTATCTCTTTGCCACACTCACTTGTCCAGATTCATATTTTTCCTAAGTTTGCATAGGTTTGCTTTGGTCCATCTAACTTGAATGTTGTCATCCACCAATGTGCGTTATGGTACTGGCAAAGCCTTCATGGACATATGCATGCCCCAGGCCAGTCTTTTTTATAAACTTAGTTATCCTTGAGCCAACAACATTTCCAGCTTTGGTGTGCGGCATCTCCTCCATTTTTGTCAAGTCTGAAGAATTGCAGTATTTTCCTCTTCCACCTCTTCCACAGTAATTGCTAGACACTGAAATTGTATGTGGATATGGATTCCAAAAGTTCAATGTTGACAGCTCTTGTTGACATGCACGTGTAAGGCATGACCCACCATTTGATGATGTTAAATTAGGCAGGGGAGTTTCAGTACCCAATTGGACAACAGTTCTGCCGGATCAACTCTCATTGTCCAGAAGCCATTAGCCACAACAATTTGGGGGTCACTCGGGGGTCATATGCCATCAGGTCATGGTTCTCCAGAGCACACAAGAAGGATTTGTGTCTCTGGAAGGAAGAGAGATCAGGGTTCCGACACTGCAAGGACAAGCGCCAGGTGAGCGGTTCATAGTCAGGAGCAGACTCTGGAAAAGAATGGATCATTGGTAGCCTCTGTTGGGTCTCTTGAATCGCAGCCACCTGTTCAAAAGGGTGTGTTAAGATGCTGGTTGAGTCTAGGGGCTTAAGTGTGGAACCTGAGACTGCTCTGGCCTGTTGGTTTTCCATGAGAAACTTCAATGCCTGCAATTGCCTACAAGGTGTTATTAGTGGTCTGGAGACTGAAGACCCTCATGTCGCTGTCTGTATGTTTACCAGGACTTATCCGTGTCTCCCACACAAGTTGCGCATATCTCTTGATCTTGGTTGTCATTTGACCAGTCCTGCAATGCATTGTCACATCAAAGCTTTCATGCAGGTTGTGTATAAACAGTGACCGAAAGCGCCAGGTGCACTGCCACCAGCTTCAGTTTTTCACCTGTACCCCCCTTCCCCCATCCCCAGTCCAGCACAATCAGGTTCGAGGGGCCGTCCATGGCTTGATATTTCTGGAGGAGTTTGCGGCAGAGGTTACGGGTCTTCTCTGCTGCCTCAGCACATTGCTGCAGCCGACCTAACTGCGGCTAGTGCTCTTCGGCTTGTAGCCGAATCTTATGTTGGTGAACCAAGAACATGAGGCCCAGCAGGTCAGGGGCGGTGCTTTTTGGTTGCACTCCATTTATAAAATCTACAATATGCACAGCTTTTTTACTTGGGCAGCAGACTCTGACAATAGAACACAACATCTTGCTATCTGAAGTTGTGATTTTAGACTTATTTTAACAAATCCTTCCACTTATTCCATTCTCAGTTCAGAGAGAAAAGCCTTTCCTTGCATTGTCAGGTGCTATAAATTCCAAGGGGTCAAACAAACCTTTGACAGTGGCTAAGACACCTCTTCGAGTGTATTGCTTTTCTTCTTATGACACCTGCAATGTGAAACTTTCTGTATCTAGGACTCCCAAGAGGCAGGTTATCCAAACTAATATCTAAGTCTTTCAAATCATTGGCCCGCTTATCAGCTGGAAAGGTTTCCCTTCCTTTGTGACTGATGGATGCTATCATATGTAATGGCCAGTTAGACTCTACCTCTATCTCTATCTTGTGTGTTCTTGTCATGAGCAAGTCCATCATCAATGTCTAACCACAAACTGTTAAGCATTAGAGCCTATCTCCTTTGATGTCTCAAATGTGGCTCACCTCATGCTATAGATTGTCACTGCATCTGTGGGCACTGTTGCAAAACACATGAATACTCATTGTATAGTCTCTAACATCCTTGATGAGGTTATTCTCCTCATACCATAGCAATCTGAGGTAGTCTCTGCGGCTGTCTTGCACCACAATAAAACATTTGCTGTCACATGTGAGCTGCACATGCAACAGACCATTTTCTAAAATGGGGGATAAAGGAGTCTTGTTTAAATTGGGGCCACAGAGTAGCAAAGACATTCTATATTTGGCACTTGACTCGAGCAACACTCTCAGCTGATCAGGTTTATGGGGATGATATACACCAAATGATGGTCAGTCCAAATGTGCTTTATCGTTCTCCTGTGGAGAGACAGGCTCTGCATCTTCATTGTGAAGCATTGTTTATATGAACTCAATGTACTGTCTCTTCATGTTAGGTGTTTTCCTGAGAGAATGAATATGGTTCATATTTTGGTTTCTGTTACATGGAATGTGTTGTCTGGGGGAGCTTAACAGTAATAGTACCACCCAGATGTTGCTGGGTGGTCAAGAGGCGCTTGATCAACCACTAAAACCGTAATCTTATCATGTTTTCTGAAAAACTGCAGAACCTGGTTTGTCAGTGTTCTTCCTTAAATGGTTTTTCGTGTAGAAAAAGAGAGAAAGCAACTGAGATGAGATGACATATGGTTGAAATTCTTCTTGATCAGGACATTGTTTGGACATGGGCAGATGTACAATGTACTGCTGAGTACAATCATTTTCAACACCCTGACACATGGTTTATGAGCTGTTTCCATGCACCCACTATGATCCACACAAGGTCCAGCCACTTCACATAATTATGTTCGAGTATCACCATCCAAAGGGCTGAACAGACATACAACTGAAAATGCATAGCAACTGTGTGTGGACACGGAACATGGAAAAGTATAGATGGGTCCTCATAAGACACAATAACTGACAGTTATTTCTCCACACAGCCTCCTCGGTCAGTGTGTAGTGAGAGTTGTCCTCCAGGTACCCGCATGGCCAGAAAGAAAGGAGAACCTGAGTGTTGTTTTGATTGTGTCCCTTGTTCTGAGGGAAAGATCAGCAATAAAACTGGTGAGTGTGAAGTTTTAAACATCACAGTTCAGAGATGTTGTACAAACATGTATCTCATCACTTTCCCTCTTTTCTCAGACTCCATGGAGTGCACCAGTTGTCCAGAAGATTTCTGGTCCAGCCCCCAGCGTGACCACTGTGTTCCTAAGAAAACAGAGTTCCTCTCCTACCATGAGCCTCTGGGTATCTGCTTGACAACCACCTCACTGTTGGGCACATTTATCTGTGTTCTTGTTCTGGGCATCTTCATCCATCATCACAGCACACCTATAGTTCGTGCCAACAATTCAGAACTCAGTTTTCTTCTCTTGGTGTCACTCAAACTGTGTTTCTTGTGTTCATTGCTCTTCATTGGACGACCCAGATTATGGACTTGCCAACTAAGACATGCAGCATTTGGCATCAGCTTTGTGCTTTGTGTCTCATGTATCCTGGTGAAAACCATGGTAGTTCTGGCTGTGTTCAGGGCCTCCAAACCAGGAGGGGAGTCCAGTCTAAAGTGGTTTGGTGCTGTGCAGCAGAGAGGGACAGTTCTGGTTCTGACTTCTATTCAAGCAGCAATCTGCACTGTCTGGCTTGTCTCTGCTTCACCAGTGCCTCATAAAAACACCCAGTATCAAAGTGACAAGATAGTTTATGAGTGTGAAGTTGGGTCCACAGTTGGTTTTGCAGTTTTACTTGGTTATATTGGTTTACTGGCTGTCCTCAGTTGTTTGTTAGCTTTTCTCGCAAAAAATCTTCCAGACAGTTTCAATGAGGCCAAACATATCACTTTCAGCATGCTGATCTTCTGTGCAGTGTGGGTGGCCTTTGTCCCTGCTTACATCAGCTCACCAGGCAAATATGCCGATGCAGTGGAGGTATTTGCCATCCTGGCCTCCAGTTTTGGCCTCTTGGTGGCACTGTTTGGACCCAAATGTTATATAATCCTGTTGAGACCAGAGAGAAACACAAAGAAGGCCATCATGGGTCGATGCACCACAAAGTAAAACTGTGAACACTGCTGTCTCTCTCTGTTTAATTCTTGTAGGAACAAGGTTATTGTTTTTTTTTCATTATTTCATCTTTAATAAGCCAAATGTGGGTCCACAGTTTGAAATAGACAAGTGTTTTGGTTTTCACCTTAGTAACGTTGGACCAATGTTAGACTATTAACTCATTTGGCAGTTAATGCAATAGGTGAGTCCTTCCAACTTCATTTCCACTTTCCACTTTGTTGTACAAAAGCAGTAACCACATACATTCAAAACAACAATAAATATAAATGAAGCCCAGTCTAAAATAACATTAGGTTGTAAATGAGTTTATCTGTTCAATAAATAAATAATAAATAAGTTATTTTCATTGAAAAGGTCAATTTGACTGTGATTCATAAGTTTGTAATATTATTTGTAACTATTTCTTTTCATTGTGTCATTTATTTCTGTAAAGCTTGTCAATTGGTTACCTGCTCATCTGTCATAACAGTCGTCCAATCGCGAGATACCGGGGTGGGACATGCAGTAGGCAGGTTAGATCTATATGGAGAGACTGAGGCCATTTCTCAATATCCATACTTGTGCGTACTTGCGTAATCCCATACTTGACGTCATCAGCCTCAGTCCAAGTGCTGTTCCAATTCTCAAATAAGCGAACACCGAGGACTGTTCTCAAACCCGGAAGTGTTCTGATACACCTCCCTTGGGAGGCGTCCAGGAGGCATCCTCACCAGATGCCCAAACCACCTCAACTGGTTCCTTTCAACGTGAAGGAGCAGCAGTTCTACTCCGAGCTCCCGCCGGATGACCGAGCTTCTCACCCTATCTCTAAGGGAAAAGCCAGCCACTCTCCTGAAGAATCCCATTTCGACTGCTTGTCCCCACGATCTCGTTCTTTTGGTCATGACCCAACCTTCATGACCATAGGTGAGGGTAGGAACGAAGATTGACTGGTAGATCGAGAGCTTTGCCTTCCGGCTCAGCTCTCTTTTCCGCTCCGATTCTCCGGCCCATCTCCCACTCTCTCATCCCCTCACTCATGAACAAGACCCCGAGATACTTGTGGATTGCCTTCTCCAGGTAGGGAATGACTCCTTCACCTGGGGCAAGGAGTCATTCCCTACCTGGAGAAGGCAATCCACAGGTTTCCTGCTAAGAACCATGGCCTCAGACTTAGAGCTGCTGATCTTCAGATTTAGCCTCTAAAAAATGTTTCAACTGCAAGTTGTTAAAGCTGTTTTTTATAGACTAATTTTAATTCAATGTACAGGTGGTGAGGCAGAATGTGACAGGCCTGCAGTGGATTGCCAGTGAAGCCTGGACATTATCTGATGTGCTCCAGACTCCCCACTTCATGCCGTACCTGGGTGGGACAATGGACATCTCCATCCGTCGAGGAGAAATGCCAGGACTCGGAGACTTCCTGTTAAAAATATGTTCTGACCTACATCACAACAACACAGATGGAAACAGCATGGTGAGAATTTCCCGCAGAGGTCATTTGTGAGTATTATATACTGGCTTAAATACAAAAAATAATTATCTTCCAGGTGAATCAGTTTTGGGAACACACATTTCAGTGTAGATTTGCACCACCTCCAGCAGGCAGGGTGGACACTGGAGAAGAATTATGCACTGGACAGGAAGTTATAGATAATTTGGAGACTGACTTCTGACATGCTGCAGTGTGAGCCAGGGAGAGGACCTTTCAGCAACAACACCTGTGCTCATTTACAAAGACTGGAGCCATGGCAGGTGAGATATCAGTTTACACTCAGCTATTAAATTAATTTGATCCTTTGTATTTCTTTAAGAGTTGAATGAAGTGTAAGTGTGATAATGTTTTCTTTTTTTTCAAGTTTAATAAACAGAATGGAAGTCATTTCCATCTGCATTCTTTATTTTCATTCTTTAGCACTGGCAACAGCTGAGGGCAGAGGTCTCTCACTTTGCTGTCTGCACCGATTCCTAATGTGAGACGTGTTTTCACATCAAGAAAAATATTGATGAAGGGTGGCATTAGTGAGAGCCTGTCCACAGGTGGTTTACTGTGTTGTTTGAGATCTGTAAGTGACATATTTGTAGATAATCACTCTCATTGCTCCTTCTGTAATCTGGTTGCCCCTCTGAGCTACTGTTTAGAGGGAGAACAAGTGTGTTGCATTCTCTTACTCTTCAGGGTTGGAGACTGCTCCAGCCTCAGCAGCTGAAGTAGGTTCCCCACTTTTGGTCTGTGAGAACAGCTTATAAGGTCTTATCTGGTTGACGTGGACCCAATGGTATTCCGTAGCCTGGTTTGCCACTGAGGTGCGGACTCTGTAAGCCACAGGTGATAGCTTACCAACAACATCAAAGTGGCCGGACAAACTTGGCAGTAATTTCTTGGACACTCCTGCTGGCTTGGCATACCTGAAGTAGAGGATCTTCCCTCCTACTCACGTGTAGGTGCTTTCCTGTTGTAGAAGAACTTAACTGCTCTAGTGCTGACCTCCATATTCTTTTGGGCCCATGCAAGTTGTTGCCAGGTGCACCTGCAGGTCAGTCGCTAGGGATGTCAATTTTCCTCTATAATGCAAATATCAAATTATATTTGAATTTTTCATTAAAATTTGAATACATTTTAACTTAATATGTGGTTGCTACATGCTCTGTCCACTGGGCCATGCACTGGCGGCCTGCAGGTGCCTCTCGACGGCATTAATATAATTAGCCACATTGTACGTGATGATGGAGAGCACTGACTCACCAATGCATCTGGCAAAGTAAAGTGGGTGTGGCTCCCTGATGGAAGAACTAAAATTCAGACAGTGGGTGAGGTTAAGTGGTCAGCATTCAAAGGTGAAGTACTCACACTTGACACATGTCTATAAAATGTGCAGTGACTGTCACATATGCCTCCGTGGCTACTCTGTCGGTGATAGTCGCGCATCTAGGAACTGTGTACCTTGGCTCAAGCTCTTGGATTAAGTCTTTCAAACTGGTACATGAGGTGCAGCTGTAGTGTCATTTCACAACCCTTCATCATCTCGTATGGTGTGACTCAGGTGTGGCATTGCCATCTGTGCCGGGGGTTCCTCACCAGTTCTCCAATGGTTCGGAGGACTAGGTAGACTGCCTGTCCGCTGGCTTGAGCATGCTCTGTCTGTTCTCTAACCTGTCAGCCATTGATTGCATTCACTGTGCAAGTTTGGGGAGCAGGTAGCCAGGTAGCTGCTTGACCAACAAGGCTTGTTGCAACATTATCAGTGCAGCTGAGATCTCAGCATACTGACTGGTTTTGGAACAGAGTGTGGTTGGTCCTCTGGCTCTAACTTGGTCCTCATGGTGGAGGGAGTGTCCATCCTCGTAGACAAAAAAAACATTAAGCTCATTCAGAACGCTGCAGCTCGAATCTTAACCAGATCAAAGAGACCAGAGCACATTGCTTCAGTTCTAAAAACTGAAGATAGATTTTTTTTAGGTACAAATACCTCCAATAATTGTCAGGTTGGAAGGCCTTATATTGTCTCATCTGGGGGGTGGGGCTACCCATTTTGTCCACCAATGGGGTGATGAGTAGCCTGCTGCTGATGTCATGTATCACAGCGAATTTTGGGAGATGAGTCCATAATAACTTGGACCCCCTTGGTGGGTCAGGTATTTCCTTGGTGGGTCAGGTAACTCACAGCATCTGCTTTGATCTATTTGAATGATGATGCAATTCAAATTAGTGATGCTAAAGTGCAGCACAGGATAATCCATTTATAAAATCTAAAATATGCACAGCTTTCTTCCTTGGCCAGCAGCCTCTGACAATATAGCATAGCATCTTGTGATCTAAAGTTATGATTTAAACAAATCTTTCCACTTATTCCATTCTCAGTTCAGAGAGAAAAGCTTTTCCTTGCATTTTCAGAGCCACAAATTCCAAGGGGTCATACAAACCTTTGACAGTGGATAAGACACCTCTTCGAGTGTATTGCTTTTCTTAGAAAACTTGAAATGTGAACTGTCAGTCTCTAGGACTCCCAAGAGAGTGAGGTTATCCAGACGTCAGAAAATTATCTTTCAAATTCTTGGCCTGCTCATCAGCTGGAAAGGCTTCCCTTCCTTTGTGACTGTTGGATGCTATCATATTTAATGGCCGGTTAGACTCTACTAACATCTGGTATGTTCTTGTCATGATGTCAATGACTTAAGTATGTGTTGATGCAGATGCAGGTCCATCATACATGTCTAATCACAGAATATATTATTCTCTTTATACCATAGCAATCTGAGGTAGTCTCTGTGGTCCTCTTGTACCGCCATAAAACAATAAAACATTTGCTGTCAGCTGCATATGCAACTATTTTCTGAAATGGGGGATGACCTCTAAAAGAGTCTTGTTTAAATTGGGGCCACCGAGTAGCAAAGAAATCCATATTTTACACTTGACTCAAGCACCACTCTCAGCTGATCAGGTTTATGGAGATAATATACACCAAATGATGGTCAGTCCAAATGTGCTTTATCTTTCTCCTGTGGAAGGGTACAGGCTCTGCATCTTCATTGTGAAGCATTGTTTATATGAACTCAATGTACTGTCTCTTCATGTCAGGTGTTTTCCTGAGAGAATGAATATAGTTCATAGTTTGATTACTGTTACATGGAATCTGTCTTGGGGAGCTTAATAGTAATCAGTTGTTGCCCTTATCTTGCAACTGAAAATGCATAGCAACTGTGTGTGGACACGGAACATGGAAAAGTATGGAGGGGTCCTCATAAGACACAATAACTGACTGATGTTTCTCCACACAGCCTCCTCGGTCAGTGTGCAGTGAAAGCTGTCTTCCAGGTACCCGCATGGCCAGAAAGGAGAACCTGAGTGTTGTTTTGATTGTGTCCCTTGTTCTGAGGGAAAGATCAGCAATACAAGTGGTGAGTGTGAAGTTTTAAAATCACAGTTCAGAGATGTATAAACATGTATGTCATCACTTTCCCTCTTTTCTCAGACTCAATGGAGTGCACCAGTTGTCCAGAAGATTTCTGGTCCAGCCCCCAGCGTGACCACTGTGTTCCTAAGAAAACAGAGTTCCTCTCCTACCATGAGCCTCTGGGTATCTGCTTGACATCTATCTCACTGTTGGGCACATTTATCTGTGTTGCTGTTCTGGGCACCTTCATCCATCATCACAGCACACCTGTAGTTCGTGCCAACAATTCAGAACTCAGTTTTCTTCTCCTGGTGTCACTCAAATTGTGTTTCTTGTGTTACATTGGACGACCCAGATTATTGACTTGCCATAAGACATGCAGCATTTGGCATCAGCTTTGTGCTTTGTGTCTCATGTATCCTGGTGAAAACCATGGTGGTTCTGGCTGTGTTCAGGGCTTCCAAACCAGGAGGTGAGTCCAGTCTGAAGTGGTTTGGTGCTGTGCAGCAGAGAGGGACAGTTCTGGTGCTGACTTTGGTTCAAACAGCAATCTGCACTGTCTGGCTTGTCTCTGCTTCACCAGTGCCTCATAAAAACACCCAGTATCACAGTGACAAGATAGTTTATGAGTGTGCAGTCGGGTCCACAGTTGGTTTTGCAGTTTTACTTGGTTATATTGGTTTACTTGCTGTCCTTAGTTAGCCTTTCTCGCAAGGAATCTTCCAGACAGTTTCAATGATGCCAAACTCATCACTTTCAGCATGCTGGTCTTCTGTGCAGGGTGGGTGGCATTTGTCCCTGCTTACATTAACTCTCCAGGCAAATATGCAGATGCAGTGGAGGTATTTGCCATCCTGGATTCCAGCTTTGGCCTCTTGATGGCGCTGTTTGGACCCAAATATTACATGATGCTATTGAGACCAGAAAGAAACACAAAGAAAGCCATCATGGGCCGAGGCATCATAAAGTAAAACTGTCAGCACTGCTGTTTCTTTATATGTCCTCTGTATTTTGGAATTTACAAACAATAAATACCTTGATTAAAAAAATACATAGATTATTTATAGATTATAATCTTATTTTACTCTCACTGCTTATGTTTCCAGTTTTGGTAATTAATTTAATCTTACTTAATTAATTTTACCTCCAGTATTTTTCATCTTTATTTAGCCATGCCATGGCAATGAGATCCATGAGACCTGTAAAATTTGGTCTTACAAATTAAAATAGGCTTGCAGCTTTACTTAATCAGGTCCAGTGGAACCTTACCAACTTACCTACATAGGCCCAAAGACTTGGCCAGCTGCAGTGAAACAGCCTCAGTTAATCACATTTCTTGTCTGTGGTCTCCTGAAGTTGGCTTAGCTCCAATGCTAAAAACACATCGCATTATGCTCAAAATAAAGCTGTTTGTGGTGTGCCTGACGAGAAGTTCAGCTTAAAATGTGTTAAAACAGGTACATATCAGGAAATTATCCAGTTTATGGATAATAAACTGGATGATGTGGAGGCTGTAGTGTATTAACCGTATATGTTTTGGTTTTTTTGTGTTATTCACGTCTCCAGAGCTAACCGTACAGATGTTGTGATGGGGTCCTTCACTGGTCCTTGGCTGATTGCTGATAGGGGTAATATGATCTTTCAAGTGTAATCTTGTAAGAAGGAAATATATATGAATATAAAAAAATGGTTCTGTTTATGTCAGTGTGTGGCAGTTCCATTGAACTGAAATAATTAGGAGTGTCACTTTTCCCAAAGTTTTTAACAATATAATAACAGTGCTGTTAGTGGATCAAACCTTTCTTCAACCTGCGATAATATCTCCTGCTTGAGGAGCTTCTTGAAAGATTTAATGACAAGAGAGTTTAATATTAATAATTTTGTATGGATATACAATAAACCAATTGGCCGTAGGAGTGAGTGTGAGTGTGAATGGTTGTTTGTCTCTAGTTGTGTGTGGCCCTGCGATGGACTGGCGAACTGTCCAGGGTGTACCCCGCCTATCGCCCGATGTAGCTGAGATTGGCACAGCACCCCCCGCGACCCTCTGGTGGAGGATAAAGCGGTTAGATGATGACTGACTGACAGAAATTATACCACTGAAGCACTAATTCTATATATTGGTTGATTGGTAATGTTCACTTGCTTGATTGAAGATTGGAAACGTCCAGAAACTAGGGTGATATTATGTGTGGAGATTGAGAATAAGTTCCTCTATGTTTGAGACCTCAAGAAAATTTAAATAAACATAGATGGTTATATTCTCATAATTATAATTCAGCTTACTACTTCAAATTAAGTCAGATGTTGTGTATAGGGAGAATTACATTTACATTAAATCATTTTTCTAGTGTGACTAACAACCGATATTCTTTAAGTCTATTTGGATATTTGAAGAGAGGAGCAAAAATATTAGTCACTTGAAAGTAAAAACATAGCAGATCATTAACATAACTGTCAGAAATGATGAATTTTGATCTATGAAATTATGCACTTTCCTGCCTCAGCCTGTTCACCGAGTTTAACAGATAAAATAGTTTAGACTTATTATACATAATCATCCATTTACAGTCACATACATTAGGAATATAATTGTCAGTCAGTCATCATCTAACCGCTTTATCCTCCACCAGAGGGTCGCGAGGGTTGCTGTGCCAATTTCAGCTACATCGGGCAATAGGTGGGGTACACCCTGGGCAGTTCGCCAGTCCATCACAGGGCCACACACAGCTAGAGACAAACAACCATTTACTCTCACTCCTATGGTGAATTTAGAGTGTCCAATTTACCTAATCCCCACATTGCATGTTTTTGGACTGTGGGAAGAAGCCGGAGAACCCGGAGAGAACCCACGCACACACGGGGAGAACATGCAAACTCCATGCAGAAAGGCCCTTGTTCCAACCGGGGCTCGAACCCGGGTTTTCTCGCTGCAAGGCGAGAGTGCTAACCACTATACCACCGTGTGGCCCGGAATATAATTGTGTCATTCAAAAATACAAGCAATTGTACCATGAAGACACATGACAATGGAACTATATGTAAATGACACATGACGTTGCAAGAGCAAACATTGTCATAAGTTAATAAAATGGTTGATGTAGTGATGGATTAGAACTCAGAAAAGGGACGAACAAGATTGAAGTCATGAGGGGTTTTGTAGACAACAACCTGCTGTTGCTCATGTTCTCTTACTTTTCCTCTGCTGTGTCCTCCTCTCTTTATTCCTCCTCTTGTCAGTTACAGGGAGAGTTTAATATAAATGGGATGCACAAAACTGGCGATGTGATTCTAGGTGGGATTTTTCAAATCAACTTATTTTCTGCTGATCCTGACCTGACTTTTACCTCAGAGCCACAGCTGCCTACCTGTTATGGGTGAGTCTGTCAGTATTTGTAGTTGTGAAACATTTGTAGCTTTTCAGAGTTACTTATGTATTTTGAATACTAAACACTTACATTTATATACATATATATACGTTGTGTTAGTTTGGAAATTATAGGATTGAGGCAGGCTCAGACCATGGCCTTTGCTATTGATGAGATCAACAGAAACTCCAACCTGCTGCCTAATGTGACTCTGGGATACAGTCTGTATGATAACTGCATCCAACTACGAATTGGATTTCGTGCAGCACTGGCCTTAGTCAGTGGTCAAGAAGAAGAAGTTACAGTAGAGGAGAACTGTGTAGGAACTCCTCCAGTCCTAGGGATTGTGGGTGATACTACTTCTTCAAATTCTATAGCCATTTCTACAGTCTTAGGTTTGTACAGAGTGCCTATGGTAAGTTTGTGTTACCAGATCTTTCAACTCAATTGTTATTGTGTTAACATTTAGATTTAAATTGAATTTACTAAATTATTTCAAACTGCATGTAACAAAGTTATGACAACTGAGTTATGGACCTTGAACATTTTGAAAAAAAATTGCAACAAGTTTAACTTTTTGTTCTATTGTCTTTGTTTTTATTTTTACTTGGCCCCATGGAGTAGGACTGAAGTATTGTTTTTGGTGGCTGTGTATGTGTGTGTGTCTGTGCTTCCGCACTTGCTTGTAATATGAGCAAAAGAGGCTTGTTAGATTTTGTGATAGACACACAACCTTATAATCGTTAGACGCTCTACCATTGCACTACAGAGTCTGTTACACATATAGGTTGACAGAGGCTTGTTGGGTGAATGGGGTGAAGTCTGCCATCTCTGATTGCCTTGTTGTTTTTTGTTTTCATTTGGCAGGTGAGTTATTTCGCCACATGTTCCTGCCTGAGTGACAGACAAAAGTTTCCATCTTTCTTTAGGACGATCCCAAGTGATGCTTTTCAGGTGAAAATCTATCTCCAAAAAAAGTGTCTCACTCGTCATGTCATGTTTTCATATACAGAGTTGTGCGGTGTCAGAAATACAACACTTGTGATTAAAAATGCATTTTGATGAACCTGTTTAGCAGGATTTCTCGTAAAAGATGATTCCAGTCTGTGTTTTGTGTCCACACAGGTGAATGCTATGATTCAGATTTTAAAACACTTTGGTTGGACTTGGGCAGGTCTGCTCATCAGTGATGACGATTATGGAGTCCATGCTGCCCGATCCTTTCACTCTGATCTGGGCCCAGCTGATGGAGGTTGTCTGGCTTACACAGAGTTTTTGCCCTGGGGTGACGACTCTGCTGAACTAAAGAGAGTAGTGGATGTGATGAGGAAATCTACAGCTCGAGTGGTGATTGTGTTTGCACATAAGACTCACATGATTAACCTCATGAAAGAGGTCAGTCCTGAAAGAGATGCGTTGCAAAGTCCTTGCAGCCACTGAAATACAGATTTCATAAGTCATACACTTTTAAATAGATAAAGCTGCTTCTAAGAAGGTTACATTTTCCCTGTAATAAAACACACATTTGTGAATCAACTGTGGAAACTACATTTAACATTTTACTTGACGGCATGAAAATGTCACTTTATATACTTGTGATAATACAATGTACAGGTGGTGAGGCAGAATGTGACAGGCCTGCAGTGGATGGCCAGTGAAGCCTGGGCATCAGTTGATGTGCTCCAGACTCCTCACCTCATGCCGTATCTGGGTGGAACACTGGGCATCGCCATCCGTCGAGGAGAAATACCAGGACTCAGGGACTTCCTGTTACAAATACGTCCTGACCTCCATCACGGCAACGCTGATGGAAAAAACGTGGTAAGAGTTTCCATCTGACTTGGTATTTGTAAGAATGACTTATTGGCATTCATTTGAAAATTAACTTAATTGCAGGTGAATCAGTTTTGGGAACATACATTTCAGTGTAGATTTGCACCACCTCCAGCAGGTTGGGTGGAAGCTGGAGGAAAATTATGCACTGGACAGGAAGTTATAGAGAATGTGGAGTCTGAGTTATTTGATGTTTCATACCTCAGACCAGAGTATAATGTGTATAAGGCTGTGTACGCTCTGGCATATGCTCTCGATGACATGCTGCAGTGTGAGCCAGGGAGAGGACCTTTCAGCAACAACACCTGTGCTCATTTACAAAGAATGGAGCCATGGCAGGTGAGATATCAGTTTACACTCAACTCTTAATTACACTCTTAATCGTTTGTATTTCTTTAAGATTTGAAGGAAGTGTAACAACTTAATAAATTAACACATTAAAGCATCTCAATTTCCCTATACAGCAAGCAGACAGTGTATTGTAATATCAGGTCAAAGTACAAGTATATTTAGTCATGTGATGTGACTTAAAAGGAGATTATTTGATGGGAAATTATAAAAAGATTTTATCCTGCAATAATTAGATTTATCTTGATTTCTCTGTACTGCTGTGTTCACAAATATACTGTCACAAAAATATGTTGTTCATTCAAGTTAAATATGGTTCTAATAAGTAAATGCTGCACTCTTATTTTCATTCCTCAGCACTAGTAACCGCTGAGGCCAGATGCATTTTCAGTTATCTTTAGTAAATATTTTGTGAATAGCACAAACATTCACTTTTTTGTTAATTTGTTCCTTTTGTGTCTTATTTTATTTTTCAAAGTTTGTGTATTACTTGGAAAAAGTCAACTTCACCACAACATTTGGTGATCAAGTGTCATTTGATGAGAATGGTGATGCCTTACCAATATATGACATCATAAATTGGGTGTGGCTCCCTGATGGAGGAACTAAAGTTCAGAGAGTGGGTGAAGTTAAGAGGTCAGCCTTCAAAGGTGAAGAACTCACACTGGAAGAAGACAAAATCTTCTGGAACTTTGAATCCAAACAGGTAAATTTCATTTAAAATATTTATATTTAAATATATGTTTTATTACTTTGTTTTATAAATAAAACCTTGCCATGGATGCACAAATGCAAATCCATAGCAACTCTCTGTGGACATAGAGCAAAAAGATATGAAAAAATATACTGATTTTTCTCCACACAGCCTCCTCGGTCAGTGTGCAGTGAGAGCTGTCCTCCAGGTACCCGCATGGCCACAAAGAAAGGAGAACCTGAGTGTTGTTTTGACTGTGTCCCTTGTTCTGAGGGAAAGATCAGCAATACAACTGGTGAGTGTAAAGTTTTAAAGGGGACATATTATACCCTATTTCGCCCATTAAAATAGTTCCCTGGTGTCCTAATGAACATGTCAGTGACATGCCTTGGTCAAAATACCATAAGGATGAAGCATCATAGTAGTTCAATAACCCTGCTAAACCCGCCCCTTTCAGAACGCTTGGTTTTCGTGCATGGTCCCTTTATATGCAAATGAGACACAGGCAAACACACACCCACTTCTTCCAGGGGGTTTCTGATTTGTCCTCTTTACTGCGCTTTACAGCTCTATTTGTCTCCCCCTCCCTCCACTAGTTCTCTGACAATATCAACATGGCAGCGTGTGCAGAAAACAGCGAGAGTGCCGTCACAGGAAGAGACGTCCTACATAAGGATCGAGCCGAACAGCCGATCAGTTAAAAACACTTAGGGACAGCACCGCTGATCGCCACCTCTGCGGCGTGCGGCGTGCTGAATAAACTGTCGCTGTATGTGACTGTATCAGACAGTCTGTGAAATACGTTCGCTGACTAAATACGGCGACTGCTGGCTGCAGTCTGATGTGAAGTGGTGCAAACACATGAACACACGCTTGCTTACTTTATCCGGTACATTAGCTTCAAATATAAAATCCTCTGAGGCTGGAAGTTTGTGTAAAACACTGTGCTCCACTGTCCAGCCACGAACAGCACACTTGTCCCTCCGCGTTGACATAATACCGCTCTTCCTCCCTCGCCTGCACTCTCGCAGGGACAAGGTGGAGCTAAGGTGGAGCTCTCAAAGTAAACTTACTGGTGGGGCGGTAACATTCGCAGTGAAATGCGCATGCTGCCGTCATAAGCGCAGGGAATTCAACATCGACTGTTTTATCGCCTGTACTTACACTAAGGGGGACCACGAAAACATGACTGAGTATTCTTTTTCAACACTTTGGTGACTGGTAGGGCCTCCAGAGTCCCAAATATAAGTATTGAAATGGTTAAAAAGTTGATTTTGCATAATATGTCCCCTTTAAACACCACAGTTCAGCAGATCAGAGATGTTTTATAAACCTGTATGTTTCCCTCTTTTCTCAGACTCCATGGAGTGCACCAGTTGTCCAGAAGATTTCTGGTCCAGCCCCCAGCGTGACCACTGTGTTCCTAAGAAAACAGAGTTCCTCTCCTACCATGAGCCTCTGGGTATCTGCTTGACATCTATCTCACTGTTGGGAACTTTTATCTGTGTTGTTGTTCTGGGCATCTTCATCCATCATCACAGCACACCTATAGTTCGTGCCAACAATTCAGAACTCAGTTTTCTTCTCTTGTTGTCACTCAAATTGTGTTTCTTGTGTTCATTGCTCTTCATTGGACGACCCAGATTATGGACTTGCCAACTAAGACATGCAGCATTTGGCATCAGCTTTGTGCTTTGTGTCTCATGTATCTTGGTGAAAACCATGGTGGTTTTGGCTGTGTTCAGGGCCTCCAAACCAGGAGGTGAGTCCAGTCTCAAGTGGTTTGGTGCTGTGCAGCAGAGAGGGACAGTTCTGGTTCTGACTTCTATTCAAGCAGCAATCTGCACTGCCTGGCTTGTCTCTGCTTCACCAGTGCCTCATAAAAACACCCAGTATCACAGTGACAAGATAGTTTATGAGTGTGAAGTTGGGTCCACAGTTGGTTTTGCAGTTTTACTTGGTTATATTGGTTTACTGGCTGTCCTCAGTTGTTTATTAGCTTTTCTTGCAAAAAATCTTCCAGACAGTTTCAATGAGGCCAAACATATAACTTTCAGCATGCTGATCTTCTGTGCAGTGTGGGTGGCCTTTGTCCCTGCATACATCAGCTCACCAGGCAAATATGCAGATGCAGTGGAGGTATTTGCCATCCTGGCCTCCAGCTTTGGCCTCTTGGTGGCACTATTTGGACCCAAATGTTACATAATCCTGTTGAGACCAGAGAGAAACACAAAGAAAGCCATCATGGGTCGATGCACCACAAAGTAAAACTGTGAACACTGGTGTCTCTCTGCCCATCTGTTTACTTCTTGTAGGAACAAGGGTATTTTTTTTTTCATTACTTCATCTTCAATAAGCCATGCTATCTAAATGAAGTCAGTATATGTCAACCTGAAAAATGTGGGTCCACAGTTTGAACTAGACAAGTGTTTTGTTTTTCAACTTGGTAACGTTGGAACAATGTTTGACCATTACTAATTTGGTAGTCAATGCAATAGCTGAGTTCTTGCAACTTAAGACAGTGTACCACTAGCTGCATTTCCACTTTCCTCAGGAACTAGGAACATTTCAAGGTTGGGGGTAACTTAATGGTTCTTAAGGGGCACTTTGTTGTACAACAGCAGTAACCACATACATTCAAAACCTAACAACAACAATAATAATAATAATAATAATAATAATAAATACAAACTCAAATACAAATACATTTATAGTGAGTCATTTAAAAGCCAGTGGTGGCTTCTGTCTAAGGCTTGGTGTAACCATATACACAGGGCTGGCTCTCGTCTCGGTAAGGTTTGGATTTGGTGCTCCACCCACCATAAGTGGTTTCCAAAGACATTATAATTTTTATTTTTTTTTATTCATCTAAATTGAATTTATTTCTATTTTGTTAATCTGGTCAGATTTCTAGGGACAACAAATATATGTTTCCCATGCTCATTTTGGAGTGTGCCTTCTGCTTATGCCTTCATGGTCTCATATACTTTCGGAAATTATCCAGTTGATGGCCTTCAGCCTGATGTGGAGGCTGAAGTATATTAGCAGTGTATGCTGAATGTGTTGTTAATTCAGCTGTAGGCATCATCAAACTGAAATGCAATGTAAATTTGATATTAAATTTTTTCTAGGGATAAACAATGATTCAAATTCAGAAATTACACATCTGAAGCACAACTATATATATATATATGTATATATATATATATTTATATATATGTGTGTGTACATATATATATATATGTACACACACATATATATAAATATATATATATGTATATATGTATATATATATATGTGTGTGTGTACATATATATATACACACACATATATATATATATATACATATATATGTATATATATATTTATATATATGTGTGTGTACATATATATATGTATATTAATATATATATACATATATATATGTGTATATATATATGTATATTAATATATATATATATACATACACATGGAAAAAGTATTAACCAGTAATATTTTATTGGAGAATGGTCTGTCACTCTTTCATCTTTACAATGACTGACCCCCTAGTCTGGAGCCTCACTGACCAGACCAGACCTCTTCTATCCACCTTCATCTTTCCAACACTCTTCCTGATGGCCTGTGGAGGAGTTGGGCCAAGTAGCTACCAGGTCAATGTCCCCAATGACAGGCTATCAAAATTACTTACTAAAAGAGAATTTTTGAAACAAATACAAAATCTCCTCTGCTTACCTTGAAAAAGTTCTCCTGGCCCCAAATAAAATCTGACAACTCATAGTCACTGCAGGATTATGCCATTGTTCAACACAATGGAATTAATGGAGTACATGCAGGAACTAGAAACAGTGTCCAACATGAAAATCATTGTTCTTAAGTTACCTTATTCACTCACAAGTAATGGCGAAACAAAGCTTATGAGCTGCGAGAAGAGCACAACAGTAGAGCTCGACTTCTTTTCATAGGACACTTGAGCAAAGAGCCCCCGTGGTGTGTGGACTTCACCTCCTTCAGAGGCCACATATCTAAAGTAGCATGTTTACTGTAGTGAGCTTTGTCTTTGTTCCACTTGGCTTTCTTGCTCCTGTCATTCTTCCAGCCATACAATTGCTGTTTGTTGCTTATTAAAAGGGAGTTTTTTTTTTCTTTCCACTTTTGCCAAGTGCAGGCTCATTGTGTTCCTGATGGTTTCTCTGTAATAATTGTAAGGTCTTGACCTTACCATGTAAAGTGCCTTGAAATAATGTCTGTTATGAATTGGTGCTATACAAATTATTGAATTGGCACACAAGGAGATCTTCCAATATAACCAGGCAGACAATTTGGATCAAAGCATCTAACAAATTATTAAATGTATGTATTCCATCAGCATTATATGACTCACGTGTACAGGACAACTGACTTAGTTTGTCCATCTATTAAATATTTGCTACAGGAAACTAAAGTAAAGTAAATGTTTTCATTCACACAAAAATATAATAAAATATTGGCCAGTTTCTAAACCTTTCTAATTTCCGCTCAGGTAAGTGAATATACAGTAAGTAAGTTTTTCTTTTTTTTTTAAATATTTATAATTTGTGCTTCAGGTGTGTCATTTCTGTATTAATGTGCATTTCAGTTTGTCCACTAGATCCTTTCCTGAAGTATTTAAGACCATGAAGTATCGACAGAGAGAAACAAAATGTGTTGTCCCTTACCTGACCAAATTAATAATTGACTTAAATCTGCAAAAATGTCTTTGTCTGTTTGAGAAATAAATTTAGCCTGTGATGGACTGGTGACCTGTCCAGGATGTACCCCGCCTTTTGCCCTATGTCAGTTGAGATTGGCACCAGCTCCTACGTCAAACAGCAACAGTTTAATAACAGACAAAATCTTTGATTCTTTTTTTTTGATTCATTCATTCTTTTACAAAACATCTTTATCTGACTAAAATACTAAACAACAAAAACACTGATGTTAAAACAACATGTAAAACTCATTTAAAAGCTGAGATACAAACACTTGTACCATGAAGATAAATTACATCAGAACTATATGTAAATGACACACGGTGTTACTGAGGACCTGCCCCTACAGCTTGTTATTCTGCCCTGATAGGTGATGTGCAAGAATAAACATTGTTATAAGTAAGTAAAATTGAATTGATGAACTCAGTTACGGGATGAACTAGTGCAAAGTCATGAGGGTATTTTCAGATAACACATTGCTCTTGACATTGTTGTACTGCTGCTTTTCCTCAGTTGTGTCCTCCTCTCTTTATTCCTCTTGTCAGTTACAGGGACAGTTTAATCTAAATGGTATGCACAAAACTGGAGATGTGATTCTAGGTGGACTTTTTGCAATCAACTTATTTTCTGCAGATCCTGACCTGACTTTTACCTCAGAGCCACAGCTGCCTACCTGTTACAGGTAACTCTGACAAGGAAGCAAATTAACAAGTTGTTGTTTAGCTAATCAGTATGACATATTTATCTCATCGTTTAGTAATGTGTACTGATTACATTATATCTGAGATTTTTTAAACATTTAATTTTGAGTGAGGATGTTGATGATGTTATTAATTTCAGTATCTGTAGTTGTGAAATATGTAGCTTTGCATATAGAAACACTTAATTTTTACTGTTAGTTTTGATATCACAGGATTCAGACAGGCTCAGTCCATGGCCTTTGCTATTGATGAGATCAACAGAAACTCAAAGCTGCTGCCTAATGTGACTCTGGGATACAGTCTGTATGATAACTGCATCCAACTAGGAATTGCATTTCATGCATCACTGTCCTTAGTCAGTGGTCAAGAAGAGCAAGTTACATTAGACAAGAGATGTGTAGGAACTCCTCCAGTCCAAGGGATAGTGGGTGATTCTTCCTCCACACGTTCTATTGCCATATCCTCATTGTTAGGTTTGTACAGAGTGCCAATGGTAAGTTTATCTGCTTGGCAAGTCAATCATTGTTTGAAATCAATTCCATTTAATGTCAAAACAAATGTAAATGAAGATGTTAACATTAAATATTCAACATTGAAAAGGTTTTAGAGACGGCAAATAATGACTCTTTTTAGTATATGAGATGTTATTTTTTTGCAGGTGAGTTATTATGCCACATGTTCCTGCCTGAGTGATCGACAAAGGTTTCCGTCTTTCTTTAGGACGATCCCGAGTGATGCTTTTCAGGTAAAATTACACCCCACCCCACCCCCCAAACCCCTGAAAAACTGAGTTGTGTGGTGTCAGATATACAACATTTAGAGACGGTGACAAAACATGAGTCTTTGATTAACCTGTTCAGCAAGATTGCTAGTGGAAGGTGATTCCAGCCTGTGCACTAATCCCTCTGCTCTGTGTCCACACAGGTGAATGCTATGATTCAGATTCTAAAACACTTTGGTTGGACTTGGGCAGGTCTGATCGTCAGTGATGATGATTATGGAGTCCACGCTGCCCGATCCTTTCACTCTGATCTGGGTCCAGCTGGTGGAGGTTGTCTGGCTTACACAGAGATTTTGCCCTGGGGTGACGACCCTGCTGAAGTCAGGAGAATAGTGGATGTGATGAGGAAATCTACAGCTCGAGTGGTGATTGTGTTTGCACATAATAGTCGCACAATAAATCTCATGCAAGAGGTCAGTCATGAAAAATATATTTAAAAAAAATAAAAAAATATTTTGCAAGTTGTTAAAGCTGATTTTATAGACTTGTTATAATGCAATGTACAGGTGGTGAGACAGAATGTGACAGGCCTGCAGTGGATTGCCAGTGAAGCCTGGACATTGGCTGATGTGCTCCAGACTCCCCACTTCATGCCATACCTAGGTGGAACCCTGGGCATTGCCATCCGTCGAGGAGAAATACCAGGACTCAGGGACTTCCTGTTACAAATACGTCCTGACCTCCATCACGGCAGCGCTGATGGAAAAAACGTGGTGAGAGTTTTCATCTGACTTGGTATTTGTAAGAACGACATACTGGCATTAATTTGAAAATTAACTTAATTGCAGGTGAATCAGTTTTGGGAACACACATTTCAGTGTAGATTTGCACCACCTCCAGCAGATTGGGTGGAAACTGGAGGACAATTATGCACTGGACAGGAAGTTATAGAGGATGTGGAGAATGAATTGGTGGATGTTTCAGACCTCAGGTCAGAGTATAATGTGTATAAGGCTGTGTACGCTCTGGCATATGCTCTTGATGAAATGCTGCAGTGTGAGCCAGGGAGAGGACCTTTCAGCAACAACACCTGTGCTCATTTACAAAGACTGGAGCCATGGCAGGTGAGATATCAGTTTACGCTCGGCTAATAAATTAATTTGATTCTTTGTATTTCTTTAAGAGTTGAATGAAGTGTAAGTGTAAACATATTTTCTTTTGGTCAAGTTAAATAAAAAACAAAATAGAAGTCATTTCCATCTGCATTCTTTACTTTCATTACTCAGCACTGGCAACAGCAGAGGGCAGAGTGCTCTCAGTTTGACTTAAAAATAAATCTTATTTATCAACATGCACATGTTATATGAGAGAAGTGTGAATCTGTTGGTCAGCTGAGGCAAGCAACAACTGTAGTAATTGTATTTTTGTTTTCCTTCTATGTCTGATTCTATTATCCAAAGCTTGTGTATTACTTGGGAAAGGTCAACTTCACCACAACATTTGGTGATCAAGTGTCATTTGATGAGAATGGTGATACCTTACCAATATATGACATCATAAATTGGGCGTGGCTCCCTGATGGAAGAACTAAAGTTCAGAGAGTGGGTGAAGTTAAGAGGTCAGCCTTCAAAGGTGAAGAACTGATACTGGATGAAGACAAAATCTTCTGGAACTTTGAATCTAAACAGGTAACTTCTTAGTTTTTTTAGTTTTTCCATTATTATCTCTTTGCCACACTCACTGGTCCAGATTCATATTTTTCCCAAGTTTGCATAGGTTTGCTTTGGTTCATCTAACTTGAATGTTGTCATCCACACATGTGGATGGTACTGGCAAAACCTTCATGGACATATGCATGCCCCAGGCCAGTCTATTTTTCCTTCCACCTCTTCCACAGTAATTGCTAGACACTGAAATTGTACGTGGATATGGATTCAAAAAGTTCAATGTTGACAGCTTTTGTTGACATGCATGTGTAAGGCGTGACCCACCATTTGAAGATGTTAAATTCGGCAGGGGAGTTTCAGTACCCAAGTTCTGCCGGATCAACTCTCATCGCCCAGAAGCCATTAGCCACATCAATTTGGGGGTCACTCGGGGGTCATATGCCATATGCCACACCATGTCATGGTTCTCCAGAGCACAGACGAAGGATTTGTGTCTCTGGAAGGAAGAGAGATCAGGGTTCCAACACTGCAAGGACAAGCACCAGGTGAGCGGTTCAAAGTCAGGAGCAGACTCTGGAAAAGAACGGATCATTGGTAGCCTCTGTTGGGTCTCTTGAATAGCAGCCACCTGTTCAACCGGGTGTGTTAAGATGCTGGGTGAGTCTAGGGGCTTCAGTGTGGCAACCTGAGCCTGCTCTGGCCTGTTCCTTTTCAATGAGGAACTTCAATGCCTTCAATTGCCATTGAGGTGTTATTGGTGGTCTGGAGACTGAAGACCCTCATGTCGCTGTCTGTATGTTTACCGGGACTTATCCGTGTCTCCCACACAAGTTGACCATATCTCTTGATCTCGGTTGTTGTCATTTGACCAGTCCTGCAGTGCATTGTCACATCAAAGCTTTCATGCAGGTTGTGTATAAACAATGACCGAAAGCGCCAGGTGCACTGTGACCAGCTTCAGTTTTTCCCCTGCACCCCCTTCCCCCATCCTCAGTCCAGCACAATCAGGATCGAAGGGGCATCCATGACTTGATCCTTCTCAACCTGGAGGGGTTTGCGGCAGAGGTTACAAGTCTTTTCTGCCGCCTCAGGGTATTGCTGCGTCCGATCTAACTGCAGCTGGTGCTCTTCGGCTTGTAGCTGAATCTTTTGTTGGTGAACCAAGATCATGAGGCCCAGCATGTCAGGGGTGGTGCTTTTGGGTTGCACTCCATTTATAAAATCTACAATATGCACAGCTTTCTTCCTTGGGCAGCAGACAGCTGACAACAGAATATAGCATCTTGCTATCTGAAGTTGTGATTTTAGACTTATTTTAACAAATCCTTCAACTTATTCCATTCTGAGTTCAGAGAGAAAAGCCTTTCCTTGCATTGTCAGGTACTACGAAATTCCAAGGCGTCACACAAACTTTTGACAGTGGCTAAGACACCTCTTCGAGTGTATTGCTTTTCTTCTTAGGACACCTGAAATGTGAAACTGTCTGTATCTAGGACTCCCAAGAGGCAGGTTATCCAAACTAATATCTAAGTCTTTCAAATCATTGGCCGCTTATCATGCATGTTATTGCGGGGTTCAATATGCGCTATCAACCGTCGGAACCCTCGGCTGGTCGTCAAGAGCAATCATTTATATTACCTTGATCGTTATTGCCCTGGCCAATGTCTTCCTTTGGTCGAGTCCCAGCTGCGCTGCTTTCTTTTTTGTCTGCCGTCTAATGTTACTAGCGTTAACTTCCTGCCGTTGTTTGTGTACTTCTGGGTGGCGGTTTTTCAGATGACATAATCAAATTTGTGGTATTGAATGACTTGACGCGGAACCCTCCTCGCATTACCTCAACTTTGCAAGTGTTGCATAATGCTTTTCACGTATCTTCTATTGACACCCAGAAAAAACGCCCACACCGCTGACATTCTCTCTCCTCAACACACACACACATCTTGTGCTGCGCTTGCGTCACTGACGCTGTCATATGCCCAAACAAATGCCGCATGGCCTCCCCTTCCCGACACACATACAAAAACAGCAGTTAGATGGGTATAAACATCGGTTGTTAAAATCAGCGCAGTTTTACTAATTGGACCGATGTTAAAAAATGACGAACATCGGCCGATACCAATATTAATGCCAATATATCGTGCATCCCTAATTCATTGTATAGTCTCTAACATCCTTGATGAGGTTATTCTCCTCACACCATAGCAATCTGAGATAATCTCTGTGGCTGTCTTGCACCACAATAAAACATTTGCTGTCACATGTCAGCTGCACATGCAACAGACTATTTTCTGAAATGGGGGATAAAAGAATCTTGTTTAAATTGGGGCCACCAAGTAGCAAAGACATTCTATATTCGGCACTTGACTCGAGCAAAACTCTCAGCTGATCAGGTTTACGGGGATGATATACACCAAAGGATGGTCAGTCCAAATGTGCTTTATCTTTCTCCTGTGGAGGGGCAAGCTCTGCATCTTCATTGTGAAGCATTGTTTATATGAACTCAATGTATTGTCTCTTCATGTCAGGTGTTTTCCTGAGAGAATGAATATGGTTCATATTTTGGTTTCTGTTACATGGAATGTGCTGTCTGGGGGACCTTAACAATAATGGTGCCACCCAGTTCTTGCCCTTATCTTGAAAAAATGTCTTTCCATGATGTCAAGAGGCGCTTGATCATCCACTAAAACAGTAATCTTATCATATTTTCTGAAAAACTGCAGAACCTGGTTTGTCAATGTTCTTCCTTAAATGTTTTTTTGTGTAGTAAAAGATAGAAAGCAACTGAGATGAGATGACATATGGTTGAAATTCTCCTTGATCAGGACTTTGTTTGGACATGGGCAAATGTACAACCACCGCTGAGTACAATCATTTTCAACACCCTGACACATGGTTTATGAGCTCTTTCCATGCAGGCTTCACCCACTATGATCCACACAAGGTCCAGCCACTTCACATAATTATGTTCGAGTATCACCATCCACAGGGCAGAACAGACATGCAAAAGAAAATGCATAGCAACTGTGTGTGGACACGGAACATGGAAAAGTATGGAGGGGTCCACATAAGACCCAATAACTGAATAATTTCTCCACACAGCCTCCTCGGTCAGTGTGTAGTGAGAGTTGTCCTCCAGGTACCCGCATGGCCAGAAAGAAAGGAGAACCTGAGTGTTGTTTTGATTGTGTCCCTTGTTCAGAGGGAAAGATCAGCAATAAAACTGGTGAGTGTGAAGTTTTAAACATCACAGTTCAGAGATATATAAACATGTATATCATCACTTTCCCTCTTTTCTCAGATTCCATGGAGTGTATCAATTGTCCAGAAGATTTCTGGTCCAGCCCCCAGCGTGACCACTGTGTCCCTAAAAAAACAGAGTTCCTCTCCTACCATGAACCTCTGGGTATCTGCTTGACAACCACCTCACTGTTGGGCACATTTATCTGTGTTGTTGTTCTGGGCATCTTCATCCATCATCACAGCACACCTATAGTTCGTGCCAACAATTCAGAACTCAGTTTTCTTCTCTTGGTGTCACTCAAACTGTGTTTCTTGTGTTCATTGCTCTTCATTGGACGACCCAGATTATGGACTTGTCAACTAAGACATGCAGCATTTGGCATCAGCTTTGTGCTTTGTGTCTCATGTATCCTGGTGAAAACCATGGTGGTTCTGGCTGTGTTCAGGGCCTCCAAACCAGGAGGGGAGTCCAGCCTGAAGTGGTATGGTGCTGTGCAGCAGAGAGGGACAGTTCTGGTTCTGACTTCTGTTCAAGCAGCAATCTGCACTGCTTGGCTTGTCTCTGCTTCACCAGTGCCTCATAAAAACACCCAGTATCACAGTGACAAGATAGTTTATGAGTGTGAAGTTGGGTCCACAGTTGGTTTTGCAGTTTTACTTGCCTATATTGGTTTACTTGCTGTCCTCAGTTGTTTGTTAGCGTTTCTCGCAAAAAATCTTCCAGACAGTTTCAATGAGGCCAAACATATCACTTTCAGCATGCTGATCTTCTGTGCAGTGTGGGTGGCCTTTGTCCCTGCTTACATCAGCTCACCAGGCAAATATGCAGATGCAGTGGAGGTATTTGCCATCTTGGCCTCCAGTTTTGGCCTCTTGGTGGCACTGTTTGGACCCAAATGTTATATAATCCTGTTGAGACCAGAGAGAAACACAAAGAAAGCCATCATGGGTCGAGGCACCACAAAGTAAAACTGTGAATACTGCTGTCTCTCTGCCTCTGTTTAATCTTGTAGGAACAAGGTTTTTTTTTTTCTTCATTATTTCATCTTTAATAAGCCATGCCATCTCATTGAACTCAGTATATATCAATCTGAAAAATGTGGGTCCACAGTTTGAAATAGACAAGTGTTTTGGGGTTCACCTTACTTACGTTGGACCAATGTTAGACTATTAACTAATTTGGCAGTCAATACAATAGGTGAGTCCTTCCAATTTAAGACAGTGTACCAGTAGCTGCATTTCCACTTTCCACTTTGTTGTACAAAAGCAGTAACCACATACATTCAAAACAACAATAAATACAAATGTTGCCCTGTCTAAAATAACATTAGGTTGTAAATAAGTTTATCTGTTCAATAACTACATAAATAAATAATAAATAAGTTATTTTCATTGCAAAGGTAAATTTGACTGTGATTCATAAGTTTGTAATATTATATTATTATTATTATTATAATATTATTATTTCTGTAAAACTTTACAGTCATAACAGTCGTCCAATTGTGAGATACCGGGTAGGGACATGCAGTAGGCAGGTTAGCTCTATAGCGAGAGACTGAGGCCGTTTCTCAATATCCATACTTGTGCGTACTTGCGTACTCCCATACTTGTGAAAACGTCATCAGCCTCAGTCCAAGTTATGTTCCAATTCTCAAGTAAGCGAACAGTGAGGACGGTTCTCAAACCCAGAAGTGTTCTTGCTCCGCCCATTTTTACCAAGTATGCATCGGAGGTGACTTTAGTGTAATTGGGATGGCCATGTATCCCAGAATACATTTCGGCGGAACATAGCAGCAAATAATAGAAATATAAATCTGAAATAAATATTTTTCTGTGTCCCGGAATGCGGTTTTAACATCGTTTGAGGCAAGAAATGAGTCATTTAGAATTTAACCATGTGGTTTGTGTATTAAGATCTGACGTATTTATAGTTTGGCAGCGACGTTTGGCAGAGGTGATCAGCTCCGCCTCTGCGGACACTCTGCGCTCACAGTGCCCGGTACAGAGCAGCGTTACCTCAGCCTGGCTCATACGTCGCTGTCATTACATGCTTGGTGTGTAAAAACAACATGCTTGTAGCTGCTGAGCTTCGTACAACCGATACGCTCAGCAGCTACAATGAGAGTAGCCAATTTTGGTCCCTCTTACCATCGCCGTCGTCATTGTCACTATAATATCCAGCCGCATTGAATGGTCATTCTAACAGCCATTCTAACAACCCCTCTGACAGAACACAAAGCAAATACAATAGTGGAGCCAGGGATCATTCAGTTGAAAGATGGCCCACTCTACCACTGATCCTCATTAAAGAGGATAAGTCCATCTTAAAAGTGGTAAATTGCAGGTGTAACATAAAATGAGTATTTCACTGGTGGAAGCTGTGTTGCCTGATGTTGCTTAAGTTGGACTGTTTTTCTCAAAGGAGGTAGGTATAGGTTTGGATATGTTGCAGTGTTGTCCATCATGACAAGAGGAGTTACATGTATGTAGTAATTAATAAAAAATAATTAATTAAAAAATATATATATATCAGAAATATAACATGGCAGCTGTGCTTTATCGTCACTGTTCAGAGAGATTAGATACCTCTTCTCCAGATGCTGGAGCTTTCTTAAATAATTTTGCAGTTTATTTGTATAGTGAAAGAGAAGAACTAACATATTAGTGTAGTGGTATGAGGCACTACTGACTTAGTTGTTTGACTGCACCCCGGCCCCTCTGGCTTATTAGCCAATCACTGCGCTTACCGAGGGGAGAAAAGTAGGCTTCCTCCTGTTCTCTCGCTCCCGAGTCGTTGTATGTGCCACTAGCATCCGAGCATAGGTAAGCACATTTTGCCGCGCTGTTTTGTCGACAGTGGTGGTGGTGATTCTCCTGGGTGGTGGTGGTCCTCTGTGTGCTGTGTGATCCCTTTTTAAGATTTTCTTTGTTTACACGTCACCTTTTGCTGTGTGTGTGGGGTGTCCTCCTTTTCCTTTTGGATGTCACTTCCCCTACCAAACCCCTCCTCCAGCCAGTAAGCCTCAGACCACATCCCCTTTTTTGTTGGGCTCTTTTCTTTTTTTAAAGTCACAGGATTCAGACATGCTCAGTCCATGGCCTTTGCTATTGATGAGATCAACAGAAACTCAAAGCTGCTGCCTAATGTGACTCTGGGATACAGTCTGTATGATAACTGCATTCCACTAGGAATTGCATTTCATGCATCACCGTCCTTAGTCTGTGGTCAAGAAGAGCAAGTTACATTAGACAAGAGATGTTTAGGAACTCCTCCTGTACAAGGGATAGTGGGTGATATTTCCTCCACACAGTCTATTGCCAAATCATCATTGTTAGGTTTGTACAGAGTGCCAATGGTAAGTTTATCTGCTTGTCAAGTCAATCATTGTTTGAAATCAATTCCATTTAATGTCAAAACAAATGTAAATGAAGATGTAAACATTAAATATTGAACAACATTGAAAAGCTTTTAGAGTAAACAAATAATGACTGTTTTTAGTATCATCATCATCATCCTCCACTTATCCAGGGCCGGGTTACAGGGGCAGCAGTTTCAGCAAGCGACCCCAAACTTCCCTTTCCCGAGCCACATTGACCAGCTCCGATTGAGGGATCCTGAGGCGTTCCCAGGCCAGATTGGAGATGTAATTCCTCCACCTTTCCTAGGTCTACCCTGAGGCCTCCTCCCAGCTGGACGTGCCTGATACATCTGCCTTGGGAGGCGTCCAGGAGGCATCCTCTCTCCAGCCACTCTCCAGCCACTCACCTGGGGCAAGAGCTATGGCCTCAGAATTAGAGGTGCTGATCTTCATCCCGACTGCTTCACACTCGGCCACGAACCGATCCAGTGAGCACTGAAGGTCATGAGGACCACATTATCTGCAAAAAGCAGCGACGAGATCTCAAGCCCGCAAAAACCACAACCCCTCTCCCCCACGACTACGCCTCGATATCCTGTCCATGAAAATCACAAACAGGATTGGTGATAAAGCGCAGCCCTGGCAAAGACCAACACCCACAGGAAACTGATTTAACCTGATTTAGTGCAGAGAACCCAGACACAGCTAATACTTTGGGCGTATAGGGATTGGATGGCCCTAAGTAGTGCCCCCCTCACCCCATACTCCCACAGCACCTCCCACAGTATCTCCCTGGGAACCCGATTATACGCCTTCTCCAGGTCCACAAAACACATGTAGACTGGATGGGTGTACTCCCAGGCCCCCTCCATGATCCCTGCAAGAGTAAAGAGCCGGTCCGTTGTTCCACGACCAGGACGGAATCTGCATTGTTCCTTTTGAATCTGAGGTTCGACTACTGGTCGAACCTCCAGTACCTTGGAGTAAACCTTACCAGGGAGGCTGAGAAGTGTGATGCCCCGGTAATTGGCACACACTCTCAGGTCACCACCCCAGTTTGCCACACCTTCGGTACTGACCCCGACCTCCACGCAATGTTGAAGAGACATGTCATCCAAGACAGCCCCTCCACACCCAGAGCCTTCAGCATTTCTGGGCGGATCTCATCAACCCCTGGGGCCTTGCCACTGCGGAGTTGTTTAACCACCTCAGTGACCTCCCTCAGGGAGATTGACGATGATCCCCCATCAGCTTCCCTCTCTGCCTCCACCACAAGGAACTCCTGAATTCAGAAGTTCCTCAAAGTGTTCCTTCCACCGTCCGGTTACCTCCTCAGTCGTGGTCAATAGTGTCCAATCCTTATTGTACACAGCTTGGATGGTCCCCCGCTTTCCCCTCCTGAGGCCCCCGAATGTTTTTCCAGAAACACCTTGGTGCTGATCGATAGTCCTTCTCGAACTTCTCCCATACCTGCTGCTTTGAGTCTGCCACAGCAGAGGCTGCCGCCCTTCGTGCCCATCGATGCCTTGAAACTGCTTCAGGAGTCCTCCGGGATAACATATCCCGGCAACACACCTTCTTCATTCGGACAGCTTCCATGACCACCGGTGTCCACCACGATGTTCGAGGGTTACTGCCCCTTGAGCCACTACAGTTTTCACAATAGAGTCTTTGAACACTGCCCATTCAGGTTCACTGTCCCCAGCCTCCACAGGGATACGGGAAAAGCTCCGCCGGAGGTGAGAGTTGAAGGCCTCTCGGACAGGGGCATCCTCCAGACGTTCCCAGTTCATCCGCACTACACGTTTGGGTTTACCAGGTCTGTCCAGAGTCCTCCCCATCCTCTGACCCAGCTCACCACCAGATGGTGATAAGTTGACAGCTCTGCCCCTCTCTTCACCCGAGTGTCCAGAACAGGCGGCCTCAGATCCGATGAAACGATCACAATATCGATCATCGACCTTCGGCCGAGGACACTCTGGTGCCAAGTACACTTATGAGCGTCCTTATGTTCGAACATGGTGTTTGTTATCGATAGTCCTTGCACAGAAATCCAACAACAAACGACCACTCTGGTTTAGATCAGGTAGGCCGTTCCTCCCAATCACGCCTCTCCAGGTTTCCCCATTGTTGCCCATGTGCGCGTTGAAATCTCCCAGCAGAACTATGGAGTCCCCCTACGGAGCCCCTCGCAGGACTCCATCTAGGGCCTCCAAGAAGGCCGGATACTCCGAGCTGCTGTTCGGTGCTTTCCCCCCCGCAACCCTAAGGCGCAGGGAGGTGACCCTCTCGTCCACCGAGGTAAACTCCAACGCATCGGGGCTCAGCCAGGGGCTCGTGAGTATCCCCACACCTGCCTGGCGCCTTACACCCTGGGGAACTCCGGAGAAGAAAAACTTCCAACCCCTATCCAGGAATGTGGTCCAGTGCTCAACTCATTGCAACAATTGGTGCTCCTGTCTGAATGTAGAAAAATGTTTGAAGTTGTATTTGGACATGGATTCCAAAAGTTCAATGTTGACAGCTCTTGTTGACATGTATGTGAAAGGCATGACCCACTATTTGCTGTCTGCACCGATTCCTAATGTGAGACGTGTTTTCACATCAAGAAAAACATTGATGAAGGGTGGCATTAGTGAGAGCCTGTCCACAGCAGAGTGGTTTACTGTGTTCTTTTAGAGTCTCTAAGTGACATATTTGTAGATAATCACTCTCATTGCTCCTTCTGTAATCGGGTTGCCCCTCTGAGCTACTGTTGAGAGGGAGAACAAGTGTGTTGCATTCTCTTGCTCTTCAGGGTCGGAGATTGCTCCAGCCTCAGCAGCTGGAGTAGGTTCCCCACTTTTGGTCTGTGAGAACAGCTTATAAGGTCTTATCTGGTTGACGTGGACCCAAAGGTATACCGGAGCCTGGTTTGGCATTGAGGTGCGGACTCTGTAAGCCACAGGTGATAGCTTACCAAAAACCTCAAAGTGGCCGAACAAACTTGGGAGGAATTTCTCGGACACTCCTGCTGGTTTGGCATACCTGAAGTAGAGGATCTTCCCTCCTACTCACGTGTAGGTGCTTTCCTGTTGTAGAGGAACTTAACTGCTCTAGTGCTGACCTCCATGTTCTTTTGGGCCCATGCAAGTTGTTGCCAGGTGCACCTGCAGGTCAGTCGCTAGGGATGTCAATTTTCCTCTATAATGCAAATATCAAATTATATTTGAATTTTTCATTAAAATTTGAATACATTTTAACTTAATATGTGGTTGCTACATGCCCTGTCCACTGGGCCATGCACTGGCTGCCTGCAGGTGCCTCTCCACGGCATTAATATAACTAGCCACATTGTACGTGATGATGGAGAGCACTGACTCACGACTCACATTTTATTCTCCTGAGTGTCGCCATTGCATCTGGCAAAGTAAACTGGGTGTGGCTCCATGATGGAAGAACTAAAATTCAGACAGTGGGTGAGGTTAAGTGGTCAGCATTCAAAGGTGAAGTACTCACACTTTACACATGTCTATAAAATGTGCGGTGACTGTCACATATGCCTCCGTTGCTACTCTGTCGGTGATAGTCGCGTGTCTAGGAACCGTGTACCTTGGCTCAAGCTCTTGGATGAAGTCTTCGAAACTGGACCCCTGTGAGAATCGGTGTCATGTCTTTGCAAATAAAGCATACCATTTTGTCCGTTATAGCATTCGGGCATCTGTGCGATGTGGAGGGAGACAAAATGACGTAATTCTTGCCTGCTCGGACTTAATCTTTTGCCAGGGTGCAGTGTTGGCAGGTGTCTCTAATGTTGCTCGTTGTTGAGTGATGTTTCTTTTTGATGTTGCATATTCTACAGATTATGATATCTTTATTTGTATTTATCAGTTTGTTGATGGAAAGCCAAAAATTTTCCACACATGACTTTTTTAGATGATCAGGAGTGGTGACCTCCGTGGGTGTTTTATCGCCATTATTTCAGATTGAACGTGAGATTGTTGTGATTCAGAAAACGTTATTGTTCTGCAAGGATCATTTGTGACCAAAGCATTTTGTTTTTCACATGTGGATAAGCAGAGGAAATAGGGCCGAAGAGGTTACATGGAATGTGTTGTCTTGGGGAGCTTAACAGTAATCAGTTGTTGCCTTTATTTTGAAAAAATGTCTCTCCATGATGTCAAGAGACACTTGATCATCCACTAAAACAACAATCTTATCATTCTATCTTTTCTGAAAGACCGTTTTTTGTCAATGTTCCTCCTAAAATGCTTTCTCGTGTAGAAAAAGATAGAAAGCAACTGGGATGAGATGACATGGTTGAAATTCTCTTTGATCAGGACTTTGTTTGGACATGGGCAGATGTACAACCATAATTTTCAGCTCACAAACACTCGTTGGTTTACAAGCTGTTTCCAGGCAGGCTTTTCCCCCCACAATGATCCACACAAGGTCCATCCACTTCACATAATTATGTTCGAGTATCACCATCCACAGGGCTGAACAGACATGCAACTGAAAATGTATAGCAACTGTGTGTGGACACGGAACATGGAAAAGTATGGAGGGGTCCTCATAACACACAATAACTGACTGATGTCTCTCCACACAGCCTCCTCGGTCAGTGTGCAGTGAGAGCTGTCTTCCAGGTACCCGCATGGCCAGAAAGGAGAGTGTTGTTTTGATTGTGTCCCTTGTTCTGAGGTAAAGATCAGCAATACAACTGGTGAGTGTGAAGTTTTAAAATCACAGTTCAAAGATGTATAAACATGTATCTTCATTCCCTCTTTTCTCAGACACCATGGAGTGAACCAGTTGTCCAGAAGATTTCTGGTCCAGCCCCCAGCGTGACCACTGTTTCCGAAGAAGAGTTCCTCTCCTACCATGAGCCTCTGGGTATCTGCTTGACAACCACCTCACTGTTGGCCACATTTATCTGTGTTGTTGTTCTGGGCATTTTCATCCATCATCACAGCACACCTATAGTTCGTGCCAACAATTCAGAACTCAGTTTTCTTCTCCTGGTGTCACTCAAACTGTGTTTCTTGTGTATGTTGCTCTTTAATGTTGTCATTAAAATAACTGTCAGAAATGATCAAGTTTTGATTTATGAAATTATGCACTTTCCTGCCTTAGCCTGTTCACCAAGTTTAAAAGAGAAAAGAGTTTTGATTTATTATACATAATCATCCATTTACAGTCATAAACATTATAAATATAATTGTGTCATTCAAAAATACAAGCAATTGTACCATGAAGACACATGACATTGGAACCATATGTAAATGACACATGACGTTGCAAGAGCAAACATTGTCATAAGTTAATAAAATGGCTGTGGTAGTGATGGATTGGAACTCAGAAAAGGGATGAGCAAGATTAAAGTCATGAGGGGTTTTGTAGACAACAACTTGCTGTTGCTCATGTTCTCGTACCTTTCCTCTGCTGTGTCCTCCTCTCTTTATTCCTCGTCTTGTCTGTTACAGGGACAGTTTAATTTAAATGGGATGCACAAAACTGGAGATGTGATTCTAGGTGGGATTTTTCAAATCAACTTCTTTTCTGCTGATCCTGACCTGACTTTTACCTCAGAGCCACAGCTGCCTACCTGTTATGGGTGAGTCTGTCAGTATTTGTAGTTGTGAAACATATGTAGCTTTTCAGAGTTACTTATGTATTTTGAATATTAAACATCTATATACATATATATATATATGTTGTGTTAGTTTTAATATTATAGGATTGAGGCAGGCTCAGTCCATGGCCTTTGCTATTGATGAGATCAACAGAAACTCCAACCTGCTGCCTAATGTGACTCTGGGATACAGTCTGTATGATAACTGCATCCAACTACGAATTGGATTTCGTGCAGCACTGGCCTTAGTCAGTGGTCAAGAAGAAGAAGTTACAGTAGAGGAGAACTGTGTAGGAACTCCTCCAGTCCTAGGGATTGTGGGTGATACTACTTCTTCAAATTCTATAGCCATTTCTACAGTCTTAGGTTTGTACCGAGTGCCTATGGTAAGTTTGTGTTACCAGTTCTTTCAACTCAATTATTATTGTGTTAAAATTTAGATTGAAATTGAATTTACAAAATGATTTCAAACTGCATTAAACAAAGTCATGACAGATGAGTTATGAACCTTGAAAATTTTGAAAACAAATTGCAAACAAGTTTAACTTTTTGCTCCAAAAAGTATTGTTTTTAGTGGCTGTGTGTGTGTCTGTGCTTCCACACTGGTTTGTAATATGAGCAAAAGAGGCTTGTCAGATTTTCTGATAGACACACAACCTTATGATCGTTAGACACTCTACCATTGCACCACAGATTCTGTTACACATATAGTTGACAGAGGCTTGTTGGGTGAATGGGGTGAAGTCTGCCATCTCTGATTGCCTTGTTGTTTTTTGTTTTCATTTGGCAGGTGAGTTATTTCGCCACATGTTCCTGCCTGAGTGACAGACAAAAGTTTCCATCTTTCTTTAGGACGATCCCAAGTGATGCTTTTCAGGTGAAAATCTATCTCCTCAAAAAAGTGTCTCACTCGTCATGTCATGTTTTCATATACAGAGTTGTCTGGTGTCAAAAATACAACACTTAAAGACAGTGGTTAAAAATGCATTTTGATGAACCTGTTTAGCAGGATTTCTTGTGAAAGATGATTCCAGCCTGTGTTCTGTGTCCACACAGGTGAATGCTATGATTCAGATTCTAAAACACTTTGGTTGGACTTGGGCAGGTCTGCTCATCAGTGATGATGATTATGGAGTCCACGCTGCCCGATCCTTTCACTCTGATCTGGATCCAGCTGGTGGAGGTTGTCTGGCTTACACAGAGATTTTGCCCTGGGGTGACGACCCTGCTGAACTAAAGAGAATAGTGGATGTGATGAGGAAATCTACAGCTCGAGTGGTGATTGTGTTTGGACATAAGAGTCACATGATTAACCTCATGAAAGAGGTCAGTCCTGAAAGAGATGTGTTGCAAAGACCTTGTAGCTATTGAAAAACAGATTTCATAAATAATATATCACTTTTAAATAGTTAAAGCTGCCTCTAAGAAGGTTTCTGAGTAAGATTGTTTACCAGGACGAATTAACTTTACGGTATGAAAATGTCACTTTATATACTTGATAATGCAATGTACAGGTGGTGAGGCAGAATGTGACAGGCCTGCAGTGGATGGCCAGTGAAGCCTGGGCATCAGTTGATGTGCTCCAGACTCCTCACCTCATGCCGTATCTGGGTGGAACACTGGGCATCGACATCCGTCAAGGAGAAATACCAGGACTCAGGGACTTCCTGTTACAAATACGTCCTGACCTACATCACGGCAAGGCTGATGGAAAAACCGTGGTGAGAGTTTCCATCTGACTTGTTATTTGTAAGAATGACATATTTAAATTAATTTGAAAATTAACTTAATTGCAGGTGAATCAGTTTTGGGAACACACATTTCAGTGTAGATTTGCACCACCTCCAGCAGGTTGGGTGGAAACTGGAGGACAATTATGCACTGGACAGGAAGTTATAGAGAATCTGGAGTCTGAGTTATTTGATGTTTCAAACCTCAGGCCAGAGTATAATGTGTATAAGGCTGTGTACGCTCTGGCGTATGCTCTTGATGACATGCTGCAGTGTGAGCCAGGGAAAGGACCTTTCAGCAACAACACCTGTGCTCATTTACAAAGACTGGAGCCATGGCAGGTGAGATATCAGTTTACACTAAACTCTTAATTACACTTAATCATTTGTATTTCTTTAAGATTTGTAGGAAGTGTAACAACATATAATAGTGATGTGACTTAAAAGGAGATTATTTGATGGAAATTATAAAAATCCTGCAAAAATGCTAAATATGGTTCTAATAAGTAAATTTGCACCCTTATTTTCATTCCTCAGCACTAGTAACAGCTGAGGCCAGATGCATTTTCAGTTATCTTTGGTAAATATTTTGTGAATAGCACGAACACTTTTTTGTTAATGTGTTCTTCTATGTCTGATTCTATTATCCAAAGCTTGTGTATTACTTGGAAAAAGTCAACTTCACCACAACATTTGGTGATCAAGTGTCATTTGATGAGAATGGTGATGCCTTACCAATATATGACATCATAAATTGGGTGTGGCTCCCTGATGGAAGAACTAAAGTTCAGAGAGTGGGTGAGGTTAAGAGGTCGGCCTTCAAAGGTGAAGAACTCACACTGGATGAAGACAAAATCTTCTGGAACTTTGAATCCAAACAGGTACATTCTATTTAAAACATTATAATATCTCTTTCCCCCACTCACAGGCCGAGAGTCTTTTTTTTCCTCTGATACCACAGAGGTTTGCTATGGTCCATCTGACATGAATAATGTCATCCACCCAAGTGTGTGATGATACTGACAAACCCTACATGGACATACATTTACACTACGCTTATTGACTACAAAACACTCACTATTCGCTTTGCGCGAAGTTAGCTCAGTGGTGGAGCAAGTTGTCTTTTAACTCAAAGGGGTTTTATTCCTGGCTCCGCTAGTCTACATGCTGATTTTTCCGTTGTTCTTGAGGGCTGTGTCTGTAACATGTGAATGGGTATGAAAGATGAGTGATAGAAAATACGCTGTATGAAGGTGTGAGTGAATGGGTGTGAATGGCAAAACTGTAGTGTAAAGCAGCATTTAGCGGTCCTCAAGAAGAGAAAAGCACTCAACTCACACAACTCTTTAAAGTCTAGTTGGTGGGACCCTCTTGCTTTGGTTCAAGAAGGGACATCAATAAAGACAATAACTATGGACTCTTGCCTCTTAATATTTAAGATTACAAGAACATACAAATGGGGCTGGCCTCCTGGTGAGAAACCATTCCTTTTGTGAAGTGATGTAAGATCCACATTGGCTTGAACACAAGATTACACAGACACAATTTTTTTTATAAATTTGCCATGGATGCACAAACACAAATACATAGCAACTCTCTGTGGACACAGAACAAAAAGATATGAAAAAAATATACAGATTTTTCTCCACACAGCCTCCCCGGTCAGTGTGCAGTGAGAGCTGTCCTCCAGGTACCCGCATGGCCACTAAGAAAGGAGAACCTGAGTGTTGTTTTGACTGTGTCCCTTGTTCTGAGGGAAAGATCAGCAATACAACTGGTGAGTGTAAAGTTTTAAACATCACAGTTCAGCAGATCGGAGATGTTTTATAAACATGTATCTCATCACCTTCCCTCTTTTCTCAGACTCCATGGAGTGCACCAGTTGTCCAGAAGATTTCTGGTCCAGCCCCCAGCGTGACCACTGTGTTCCTAAAAAAACAGAGTTCCTCTCCTACCATGAGCCTCTGGGTATCTGCTTGACAACCACCTCACTGTTGGGCACATTTATCTGTGTTGTTGTTCTGGGCATCTTCATCCATTATCACAACACACCTATAGTTCGTGCCAATAATTCAGAACTTAGTTTTCTTCTCTTGGTTTCACTCAAATTGTGTTTCTTGTGTTCGTTGCTCTTCATTGGACGTCCCAGATTATGGACTTGCCAACTAAGACATGCAGCATTTGGCATCAGCTTTGTGCTTTGTGTCTCATGTATCCTGGTGAAAACCATGGTGGTTCTGGCTGTGTTCAGGGCCTCCAAACCAGGAGGTGAGTCCAGTCTGAAGTGGTTTGGTGCTGTGCAGCAGAGAGGGACAGTTCTGGTTCTGACTTCTATTCAAGCAGCAATCTGCACTGTCTGGCTTGTCTCTGCTTCACCAATGCCTCATAAAAACACCCAGTATCACAATGACAAGATAGTTTATGAGTGTGTAGTTGGGTCCACAGTTGGTTTTGCAGTTTTACTTGGTTATATTGGTTTACTGGCTGTCCTCAGTTGTTTATTAGCTTTTCTTGCAAAGAATCTTCCAGACAGTTTCAATGAGGCCAAACATATCACTTTCAGCATGCTGATCTTCTGTGCAGTGTGGGTGGCCTTTGTCCCTGCTTACATCAGCTCACCAGGCAAATATGCAGATGCAGTGGAGGTATTTGCCATCTTGGCCTCCAGTTTTGGCCTCCTGGTGGCACTGTTTGGACCCAAATGTTATATCATCCTGTTGAGACCAGAGAGAAACACAAAGAAAGCCATCATGGGTCGAGGCACCACAAAGTAAAACTGTGAACACTGGTGTCTCTCTGCCCATCTGTTTACTTCTTGTAGGAACAATGGTATATTTTTTTCATTACTCGATCTTCAATAAGCCATGCTCTCTAATTGAAGTATATGTCAACCTGAAAAATGTGGGTCCACAGTTTGAACTAGACAAGTGTTTTGTTTTTCAACTTGGTAACGTTGGACCAATGTTGGACCATTACTAAATTGGTAGTCAATGCAATAGCTGAGTTTTTCCAACTTAAGACAGTGCACCACTAGCTGTATTTACACTTTCCTCAGGAACTAGGAATATTTTAAGGTGCAGGGTAACTGAGGGGCACTTTGTTGTACAACAGCAGTAACCACATACATTCAAAACCTAACAACAATAATAATAAATACAAACTCAAATACAAATACATTTATAATGAGTCATTTTAAAGCCAGTGGTGGCTTCACTGTGCAAGGCTTGGTGTAACCATATACACAGGGCTGGCTCTAGTTATTTTGATGCCCTCTGTAAGGTTTGGATTTGGTGTTCCACCCACCACATCACGAAAGCATCACCAAAGTGGTTTCCAAAGACATTATAATATTTATTTATTTTTCATGTTAATGAATTTATTTCTCAAAAATACAAAGGAGTTTTCATATCTACAAGTTGAAATCTTATCCTGCAGATTTAACTCAGTTGTTAATCTGGTCAGATATCTAGGGACAACAAATATATGTAGATGACTCTGTAGATGCTGTCTTAATGGTCTCATATACTTCTGGAAATGATCCTGTTGATGACCTGCAGCCTGACGTGGAGGATGTAGTATATTTGCAGTGTATTTTGAATTTGTTGTTAATTCAGCTGTAGACATCACCAAACTGGAATGCATTGTAAATTTGATATACAAAATCTTGTAGGGATACACAATAATTCAGAAATTACACATCTGAAGCACAAATTATATATAAAAAAGTATGAACCAGTAATGTTCCCTTATTTCAGCCGGGGATGAGAACAAATTATTCTATTTTACTGTCTGAATAAATATAGATTGTTTCAGTCTATTAATATTATGGTTACGACTTTTATATGTTTCAATGATATGGAAATCCTGAATCGATTAACAAACTATCAGAAGTATCTATGCGAGTCACGTATTAATGGGCCCATTTATAGGTTAGCGGCTCTCTTCACCAATGGAGATTGCACACATTATGACAAATAAATTAAGGACTTTAAAGGTACATTGGAATCCTTCACATCAACCTAATTGATCTCTGGAAAAAGTCACATAAATAGTTACATAAAAGAAAATTACATAAATAAATTACAAAAGGAGCCAAAAACTATCAATAATGAACCAATCCATACAATAATAATTCAATATGTGAACAAAGTATAGACATTACATTCCTTATTGATGTATTTTATTGGAGAATGGTCTGTCACCTTTTCATTTTCAGGATGCAGCATAATTACACTAAAAAAAAATATAAACGCAACACTTTTGTTTTTGCTCCCATTTTTCATGAAATGAACTCAAAGATCTAAAACATTTTATATATACACAAAATCACCGGGGTGACTGGAAACCCGGGGGAAAATGACACTCAGCTTTCCGTCATTCCACGATTGGGCTCCCCCGACAAGTTCTCTGGGTCGTCTGGTGAGTGTCGTCCTTTCATCCATCAGTGCAGGTTGCATTTCAAGTTAATGCCACAGACTTATAGCTCCGAACTGAACAAAATAGCATTCATTGTGTCATATCTCACCGGCCGTGCCTCTGTGTGGGCCACCAAGGTAATGGATCGACACGCACCTGCTTCCTGCGTGGCGGAGGAGCTGTTTTCGGCTCTCCGGAAGGTTTTCGACACCACTCTTCCTGCCACAGAGGCGGCCCGATCCCTGGATAACTTGCACCAGAACCGTGACAGCGTTGGTGAGTACGCCATCAGGTTCCGAGCAGCAGGCGCTCCGGAGGGGCGATTTTTCTACTGCGGACAACTGGGACACCAGAGAGCTTCATGGCCGGTAGGCATGTCACGCACCACCACCTCCTAGATTTGTTGGCCCTTTTCCAATCTCCAAGATTGTAAATCCTGTCTCTGTACGTCTCCGTCTGCCTAGGTCGCTCCAAGTACATCCCACCTTCCATGTGAGCAAGTTCAAGCCTGTCACTGAGAGCTCGCTGGTCCTCCCCGACGAACCACCTCCTCCTCCTCGTTTGATTGACGGCGACCCAGTCTACACAGTCAAGAAGCTACTGGCAGTCAGGAATCGTGGCCGGGGCCGTCAATAATTGGTTGACTGGGAAGGATACGGTCCAGAGGAGAGATCGCCTATTCTTGTTTAAATGCACATAAAAATGAATTTCACTACTAAGATGTTTCTGCTTCCATAAGGTATAACATATGTTAAAATATAGTTGCTGTATAGTGACAAACTGATGCAGTGAGGAGAGGAGTAAGAAGAGGAAAAAAAAAAGAGGAAAGGCAAGAGTCTGGGACTGAGAGTAGGGACTTTGAATATTGAGACGATGCGGCACACCGCATCGGGGGTTGCCTGGGTGACAGGGGGTACTCTCTGTGAGGTAAGTCGCTCGTTATCAATCAGCTGTTGGTTTGTTTGCACCATAACGTTACCTGAGACTTGTTCTGCTGTACAGAAAAGCGGTGGGCTTGGCGATCGTGTCTCCCACTGCCTTAGAGGCTGCACCTCTGTTCGCCACCTTAGTGCCCAGGGTTTTTCCGGTCATCGGCTGCCACGTACGGAACAGAACTGCTGTTTTTGGTTAGACCGTTTTAATTAAGACTGTGTTGCTTCGAGTGGAGGTGAAGCCATCTGCTGATGACGCGGCTTTGTACAGCCGTGATGTCGCTCCTGACTACTCCGTAGGAGCAATTATTCGGCCGTCCTCGACTCCGTCCACTGTCGTGGCCGGGCCTACTGTTTTTAATATAGCTCCCGCAGGCACCGCCATTTAATAGTGTATTGTTTTTCTAGTGTTTAGTGTAGTGAACCTGTGTTGCCCTTTTCGAGATATTATTCTATAATTCCTGGGGGCGAAATTCCTCCAGGTGGCGTTGTCACTGGTCTTCTCCCCTTGGTCCTGTGTTGTGGGAACTTTTGTGAAGCACAAGAACTGAGTCGGATGAATACAAGCAAGTTGATTTAATCTGAGTTGCAACCAGAGGAGCACAGTTTACAGAGTCGAAGAGTCTGCAAAGTGAACAACACTGAGCAGAGAGAAACAGGGCGTATATAAACATGTCTTCAGCAGTATGTGTACGTGATATAGAAGAACAGGAGGTTTGTCAGATAGAGTAGTGGTCTGATATGATGCCAATAAGCTGTTGTGAAAAACTAGCAGATATCAGTAGAGAACAGGGAGTTTCTTGGGAGGACAGGGACCTTGAGATGAAACCCAAGAAACAACTATCCACTGAACCTTGTGTGACCTAAAGAAACGTCTGTGTGCATGTAATATGCCATTACACCTGCCACATTCGGTATTGATAGGAAGAGAAATGGAGTAGGGGTTATCCTAAAGGAGGAGTTTGTTAGGAATGTCCTGGAAGTGAAAAGAGTGTCAGATAGACTGATGAGTCTGAAGCTTGGAATTGAAGGTGTGATGTTAAATGTTATCAGTGGCTATGCCCCACAGGTGGGATGTGAATTAGAGGAGAAGGAAACTTTCTGGAGTGAGTTAGATGAAGTGATGCAGAATATCCCCAGAGGTGAGAGAATGGTAATTGGTGCCGACTTCAATGGACATGTTGGTGCAGGAAATAGAGGTGATGAAGAAGTGATGGGCAGATTTGTGTTTGTGTTCCTATCCAAGACAGGAACACAGAGGGACAGATGGTGGTAGACTTTGAAAAAAGGATGGAAATGGCTGTAGTGAATGCTTTTTTCCAGAAGAGGCATGAGTGTAGGGTGACTTATAAGAGTGGAGGTAGGAGCACACAGGTAGACTACATCTTGTATAGACGATGTCATCTGAAGGAGATCAGTGACTGCAAAGTAGTGGTGGGTGAGTGTGTTGTAAGTCAGCCTAGGATGGTGGTTTGCAGAATGAATCTGGTGACAAGGAAGACGAAGAGGACAAAGGCAGAACAAAGTACACAGTGGTGGAAGCTAAAAAAGAGAGGACTGTTCTGTGGCTTTCAGGGAGGAGTTGAGAAAGAATCTGGGTGGTCAGGGAGAGCTCCCAGATGACTGGACAACTACAGGTAATGTAATCAGGGAGACAGGTAGGAGAGTACTTGGTGTGTCGTCTGGAAGGAAAGTCGATAAGGAGACTTGGTGGTGGAATGGGGAAGTGCAGGAATATATAAAGAGAAAGAGGCTAGCAAAGAAAAAGTGGGACACTGAGGAGACTGAAGAGAGCAGACAGGAGTACAGGGAGATGCAGCACAAGGTAAAGGTAGAGGTGGCAACGGCCAAACAAAGGGCGTATGATGACTTGTATGCTAGGTTGGAAAGTAAGGAGGGAGAGAATGATTTATAGAGGTTGGCAAAACAAAGAGATAGAGATGGGAAAGACGTCCAGCATGTTAGGGTGATTAAGGATAGAGAGGGACATGTGTTGACAGGTGCCACAGAAGTAATGGGAAGATGGAACGAGTACTTTGAAGAGCTAATGAATGAGGAAAATGAAAGAGAGCAAAGGGTAGAAGAGATGACGACTGTGAACCATGAAGTAGCAGACATTAGTAAAGATGAAGTGAGGGGGGCACTGAAGAGGATGAAGAATGGAAAGGCAGTTGGTCCCGATGATATACCTGTGGAGGTATGGAAGTGTCTAGGGGAGGAGGCAGTAGAGTTTCTGGTTAGACTATTCAACAGGATCTTAGAGAGTGAGGGGATGCCTGAGGAATGGAGAAGAAGTGTGATGGTGCCCATTTTTAAGAATAAGGGAGATGTTCAGGATTGCAGTAACTGTAGAGGAATAAAGTTGATGAGCCATACAATGAAGTTATGGGAAAGAGTAGTGGAAACTAGACTGAGAGCAGAAGTCAGCATTTGTAGTGGGACTACATCAGGGTTCGGCTCTGAGTCCCTTCTTGTTTGCGGTGGTGATGGACAGACTGACAGATGAGGTTAGACAGGAATCTCCATGGACTATGATGTCTGCAGATGACATTGTGATCTGTGGTGAGAGCAGAGACCAGGTGGAGGAAAAGCTTGAGAGGTGGAGATATGCTCTAGAAAGGAGAGGAATGAAGGTCAGTTGCAGCAAGACAGAATGTATGTGTGTGAATGAGAGGAACCCAAGTGGAACCATGAGGCTACAGGGAGTGGAGATAAAGAAGGTGGAGGATTTTAAGTATTTAGGGTCAACAGTCCAGAGCAGTGGAGATTGTGGAAAAAAGGTGAAGAAATGTGTTCAAGCTGGTTGGAATGGGTGGAGAAAAGTGTCAGGGGTAATGTGTGATAAACGAGTATCAGCCAGAATGAAAGGAAACATATACAAGACAGTGGTGAGACCAGCAATGCTGTTTGGTCTAGAGCTGGAGGTAGCAGAGATGAAGATGTTGAGGTTCTCTTTGGGAGTGACGAAGATGTCAATCAGAGGAACAGCACATGTTAGATGTTTTGGAGATAAGGTCAGAGAGGCCAGAATGAGATGGTTTGGTCATGTACAGAGGAGGGATAGTGAGTATATTGGTAGAAGGATGCTGGGGTTGGAGCTGCCGGGCAGGAGGTCTAGAGGTTGACCAAAGAGAAGGTTTATGGATGTAGTGGAGGAGGACATGAGGTTGGTTGGTGTGAGAGAGGGGGATACGGAGAACAGGGTGAGATGGAGGAGGTTGATTTGCAGCCAAAAGAAAAAGAAGATTTGTATAGTGGAAGAGAAGAACTAACATATTAGTTTATTGCAAACAGAAACACGGCAGCTCAATAACATAACTGAAAGCAATCACAGTAAGTCCCAACTTAGTTTACCGATTTATAAAATGATGCACTGCGTCAACCTGTTCACACAGCAACAGTTTAATAACATACAAAATGTTTGATTCATTATTTTGATTCATTCTTTCATTTACAAGTCATCTTTATGTGACTAAAATACTGGACAACAAGAAACACAATGAAGTAAAACAACAAGTAAAACTCTGTCATTTAAAAGCTGAAATACAAACACCTGTAACATGAAGATAAATTACATCAGAACTATATGTAAATGACACATGATGTTACTGAGGACCTGCCCCTACAGCTTGTTATTTTGCCCTGATAGGTGATGTGCAAGAATAAACATTGTTATGTTATAAGTCAGTAAAATTGATGATGTAGTGATAGGACTGAACTCAGTTACGGGATGAACTAGAGCAAAGTCATGAGGGTATTTTCAGATAACACGTTGCTCTTGACAGTGTTGTACTGCTGCTTTTCCTCTGCTGTGTCCTCCTCTCTTTATTCCTCTTGTCAGTTACAGGGACAGGTTAATCTAAATGGAATGCACAAAACTGGAGATGTGATTCTAGGTGGACTTTTTCCAATCAACTTAATTTCTGCGCATCCTGACCTGACTTTTACCTCAAAACCACAGCTGCCTACCTGTTACAGGTAACTATGACAAGGAAACAAGTTAACAAGTTAACAAGTTGTTGCTTTGCTAGTTAGTATGACATATTTATCTCATTGGTTTAGTAATGTGTACTGATTATATCATTTTTTTTATCTATTTTTTTAAACATTGAAGTTTGATTGAGTAGTTGTGATATATGTAGCTTTGCATATAGAAACACTTATTGTTTTACTGTTAGTTTTGATATCATAGGATTCAGGCAGGCTCAGTCCATGGCCTTTGCTATTGATGAGATCAACAGAAACTCGAAGCTGCTGCCTAATGTGACTCTGGGATACAGTCTGTATGATAACTGCCTTCAACTAGGAATTGCATTTCATGCATCACTGTCCTTAGTCAGTGGTCAAGAAGAGCAAGTTACATTAGACAAGAGATGTGTAGGAACTCCAACAGTCCAAGGGATAGTTGGGGATTCTACCTCCACACGTTCTATTGCCATATCATCATTGTTAGGTTTGTACAGAGTGCCAATGGTAAGTTTGTCTGCTTCTCAAGTCAATCATTGTTTGAAATCATTTACAATTAATGTCAAAACAAATGTAAATTAAGACGTAAACTTTAAATATTCAACATTGAAAAGCTTTCAATCAGTAAATAATGACTGTTTGTAGTATATGAGATGTTATTTTTTTGCAGGTGAGTTATTATGCCACATGTTCCTGCCTGAGTGATCGCAAAAAGTTTCCATCTTTCTTTAGGACGATCCCGAGTGATGCTTTTCAGGTAAAAATCCACCAGATATACAACATTTAGAGACAGTGACTAAACATGAGTCTTTGATTAACCTGTTTAACAGGATTTCTAGTGAACATTGATTCCAGCCTGTGCACTAATCCCTCTGCTCTGTCCACATAGGTGAATGCTATGATTCAGATTCTAAAACACTTTGGTTGGACTTGGGCAGGTCTGATCATCAGTGATGATGATTATGGAGTCCACGCTGCCCGATCCTTTCACTCTGATCTGGGTCCAGCTGGTGGAGGTTGTCTGGCTTACACAGAGATTTTGCCCTGGGGTGACGACCCTGCTGAAGTCAGGAGAATAGTGGATGTGATGAGAAAATCTACAGCTCGAGTGGTGATTGTGTTTGCACATATTAGTCGAACAGTTAATCTCATGAAAGAGGTGAGTCATGAAAAATATATTTTAAAGAAATTAAAAAATATTTAGCCTCTGAAAAATGTTTCACCTGCAAGTTGTTAAAGCTGATTTTATAGACTTATTATAATGCAATGTACAGGTGGTGAGGCAGAATGTGACAGGCCTGCAGTGGCTTGCCAGTGAATCCTTGTCATTAGCTGATGCGCTCCAGACTCCCTACTTTATGCCATACCTGGGTGGAACACTGGGCATGGTCATCCGTCGAGGAGAAATACCAGGACTCAGGGACTTCATGTTACAAATACGTCCTGACCTACATCACGGCAAGGCTGATGGAAAAAGCGTGGTGAGAGTTTGCATCTGACTTGTTTTTTGTAAGAATGATATATTGGCATTCATTTCAAAATTAACTTAATTGCAGGTGAATCAGTTTTGGGAACACACATTTCAGTGTAGATTTGCACCAGCTCCAGCAGGTTGGGTGGAAGCTGGAGGAGAATTATGCACTGGACAGGAAGTTTTAGAGAATGTGGAGACTGAGTTATTGGATGTTTCAAAACTCAGGCCAGAGTATAATGTGTATAAGGCTGTGTACGCTCTGGCGTATGCTCTTGATGACATGCTGCAGTGTGAGCCAGGGAGAGGACCTTTCAGCAACAACACGTGTGCTCATTTACAAAGACTGGAGCCATGGCAGGTGAGATATCAGTTTACACTCGGCTGTTAAATTAATTTGATTCTTTGTATTTGTTTAAGAGTTGAATGAAGTGTAAGTGTAAAAATATTTGCATTCTGCATTATTTACTTTCATTCCTCAGCACTGGCAAAAGCTGAGGGCAGAGGTCGCTCACTTTGACTTAAAAATAAATCATATTTATGTCAACATGCACATGTTATATGAGAGAAGTGTGAATATGTTGGTCAGCTGAGGCAAGCAACAACTGTAGTAATCATATTTTTGTTTTTCTTCTATGTCTGATTCTATTACCCAAAGCTTGTGTATTACTTGGGAAAGGTCAACTTCACCACAACATTTGGTGATCAAGTGTCATTTGATGAGAATGGTGATTCCTTACCAATATATGACATCATAAATTGGGTGTGGCTCCCTGATGGAAGAACTAAAGTTCAGAGAGTGGGTGAGGTTAAGAGGTCAGCCTTCAGAGGTGAAGAACTCACACTGGATGAAAAAATCTTCTGGAACTTTGAATCGAAACAGGTAACTTCTTAGTTGTTTTTTTTCCATTATTATCTCTTTGCCACACTCACTGGTCCAGATTCAGGTTTGCTTTGGTCCATCTAACTTGAATGTTGTCATCCACCCATGTGCGTTATGGTACTGGCAAAGCCTTCATGGACATATGCATGCCCGAGGCCAGTCTTTTTTATAAACTTAGTTATCCTTGAGCCAAACAACATTTCCAACTTTGGTGTGCGGCATTTCCTCCATTTTTGTCATGTCTGAAGAATTGCAGTATTTTCCCTTCCACCTCTTCCACAGTAATTGCTAGACACTGAAATTAGAATAGAATAGAATAGAATAGAAATTCTTTATTCATCCCCAAGGGGAAATTGTTTCGACATAGCAGCAATACAAGAAATATTATAAACATAAAATGTAATATGTGCAACAGTGGGAAAAAAAATAGTGCAATAATAAAGGAATGGCATAAAGGAGTGCAATGTATGTCATGGAGTGAAAATGTGCTCTCCTGGGCCTGGAGGATGTGGTGGAGAGGATGATCGGGGTTATCCAGGATGGAAAAAAGTTTATTCAGCATCCTCCTCTCCACCACCATTTCCACGGTGTCCTGTTTGCAGCCGATGATGGAGCCGGCCTTCTTTATCAGTTTGTTGAGTTTGTTAGTTTCATCGGCTCCAATGCTGCTCCCCCAGCACACCACAGCAAAGAACAGTACGCTGGCCACAACAGACTTGTAAAATAACTCCAACATCCCGCTGCATACATCAAAGGATCGCAGCCTCCTCAGAAAGAAGAGCCTGCTCATTCCCTTCCTGTACACAGCACTGGTGTAAGCCTTCCAGTCCAGTCTGTTGTTCAGCCTCACACCTAGGAATTTGTATTCCTCCACCATCTCAATATAGAAGTCACAGGCGCCGCCCCAGCCCCCTCCACACACACATAAAGATTTTTACAAAGATCAGGGTTCCGACACTGCAAGGACAAGCGCCAGGTGAGTGGTTCAAAGTCAGGAGCAGACTCTGGAAAAGAACGGATCATTGGTAGCCCCTGCTGGGTCTCTTGAATCGCAGCCACCTGTTCAACCGGGTGTGTTAAGATGCTGGTTGAGTGTAGGGGCTTAAGTGTGGCAACCTGAGCCTGCTCTGGCCTGTTGGTTTTCCATGAGGAACTTCACTGCCTTCAATTGCCAACGAGGTGTTATTGGTGGTCTGGAGACTGAAGACCCTCATGTCACTGTCTGTGTGTTTACCAGGACTTATCCGTGTCTCCCACACAAGTTGCGCATATCTCTTGATCTCGGTTGTTGTCATTTGACCAGTCCTGCAATGCATTGTCACATCAAAGCTTTCATGCAGGTTGTGTATAAACAGTGACCGAAAGCGCCAGGTGCACTGCCACCAGCTTCAGTTTTTCCCCTGCACCCGCCTTCCCCCACCCCCAGTCCAGCACAATCAGGTTCGAAGGGCCATCCATGGCTTGATCTTTCTCAACCTGGAGGACTTCGCTACAAAGGTTACGGGTCTTCTCTGCCGCCTCAGCCGATCTAACTGCAGCTAGTGCTCTTCGGCTCGCAGCCGAATCTTATGTTGGTGAACCAAGATCATGAAGCCCAGCAGGTCAGGGGTGGTGCTTTTGGGTTGCACTCCATTTATAAAATCTAAAATATGCACAGCTTCCTTCCTTGGGCAGCAGACTATGACAATAGAACATATCATCTTGCTATCTAAAGTTGTGATTTTAGACTTATTTTAACAAATCCTTCCACTTATTCCATTCTCGGTTCAGAGAGAAAAGCTTTTCCTTGCATTGTCAGGTGCTACAAATTCCAAGGGGTCAAACAAACTTTTGACAGTGGCTAAGACACCTCTTCGAGTGTATCGCTTTTCTTCTTATGACACCTGCAATGTGAAACTGTCTGTATCTCGGACTCCCAAGAGGGAGGTTATCCAAACTAATATCTAAGTCTTTCAAATCATTGGCTGGATGCTATCGTATGTAATGGCTGATTAGACTCTACTAACATCTTGTATGTTCTTGATCTGTTGATGCAGATGCAAGTCCATCATCAATGTCTAACCACAAAATGTTAAGCATTAGAGCCAAGCTCCTTTGATGTCTCAAATGAGGCTCACCTCATGCTATAGATTGTCACTGCATCTGTGGGCGCCGTTGAAAAGACATGAACATTCATTGTATAGTCTCTAACATCCTTGATGAAGTTATTCTCCTCGTACCATAGCAATCGGAGGTAGTCTCTGTGGCTGTCTTGCACCACAATAAAACATTTGCTGTAGGTCTGCTGCACATACAACCAGGGCCGGCTCTACCTGATTTTGTGCCCTAGGCGAGATTGCTCTCCGGTGCCCCACACACACACACACACACGAATTACACCAGCCAAATGAACAATCACACATGTTTAATTTGAACAACAACAGCAAACAGCAAAAAATCACAACTTTCAAGTACGTCATGTGATTCAGCAGCACCACATTTTAGGAACATTATTGTTTATTCATTTGTTAATATTTATTATTTTCAAGAGAGAACACACAAATGAGGGCGACTGGGAATAGAAAATCACTTTTATTTTCATTATTTAAAAAAATTCACGAGCCCCTCCAGCAGATGGCGCTCTAGGCGACCGCCTATATCGCCTATGCCAAGAGCCGGCCCTGCATACAACAGACTATTTTCAGAAATGGGGGATAAAAGAGTCTTGTTTAAATTGGGGCCACCGAGTAGCAAAGACATTCTATATTTGGCACTTGACTCGAGCAACACTGATGGTCAGTCCAAATGTGCTTTATCTTTCTCCTGTGGAGGGGCAGGCTCTGCATCTTCATTGTGAAGTATTGTTTATATGAACTCAATGTACTGTCTCTTCATGTCAGGTGTTCTCCTGAGAGAATGAATATGATGATAGTTTGAATATGATTCATAGTTTGGTTTCTGTTACATGGAATGTGCTGTCTGGGGGAGCTTAACAGTAATGGTACCACCCAGTTGTTGCCCTTGTCTTGAAAAATGTTTGATCAACCACTAAAACAGTAATCTTATCATCTTTTCTGAAAAACTGCAGAACCTGGTTTGTCAATGTTCTTCCATAAATGGTTTTTCATGTAGTAAAAGAAAGCAACTGAGATGAGATGACATATGGTTGAAATTCTCCTTGATCAGGACTTTGTTTGGACATGGGCAGATGTACAACCACCGTACAATCATTTTCAGCACCATGACACATGGTTTATGAGCTGTTTCCAGGCAGGCTTCCCCCACTATGATCCACACAAAGTATGGAGAGGTCCTCATAAGACACAATAACTGACTGATGTTTCTCCACACAGCCTCCTCGGTCAGTGTGCAGTGAGAGTTGTCCTCCAGGTACCCGCATGGCCACAAAGAAAGGAGAACCTGAGTGTTGTTTTGATTGTGTCCCTTGTTCTGAGGGAAAGATCAGCAATACAACTAGTAAGTGTGAAGTTTTAAACATCACAGTTCAGAGATGTATAAACCTGTATCTCATCACTTTCCCTATTTTCTCAGACTCCATGGAGTGCACCAGTTGTCCAGAAGATTTCTGGTCCAGCCCCCAGCGTGACCACTGTGTTCCTAAAAAAACAGAGTTCCTCTCCTACCATGAGCCTCTGGGTATCTGCTTGACAACCACCTCACTGTTGGGCACATTTATCTGTGTTGTTGTTCTGGGCATCTTCATCCATCATCACAGCACACCTATAGTTCGTGCCAACAATTCAGAACTCAGTTTTCTTCTCTTGGTGTCACTCAAACTGTGCTTCTTGTGTTCGTTGCTCTTCATTGGACGACCCAGATTATGGACTTGCCAACTAAGACATGCAGCATTTGGCGTCAGCTTTGTGCTTTGTGTCTCATGTATCCTGGTGAAAACCATGGTGGTTCTGGCTGTGTTCAGGGCCTCCAAACCAGGAGGTGAGACCAGTCTGAAGTGGTTTGGTGGTGTACAGCAGAGAGGGACAGTTTTGGTTCTGACTTCTGTTCAAGCAGCTATCTGCACTGCCTGGCTTGTCTCCGCTTCACCAGTGCCTCATAAAAACACCCAGTATCACAGTGAAAAGATAGTTTATGAGTGTGAAGTTGGGTCCACAGTTGGTTTTGCAGTTTTACTTGCCTATATTGGTTTTCTGGCTGTCCTCAGTTGTTTGTTAGCTTTTCTCGCAAAAAATCTTCCAGACAGTTTCAATGAGGCCAAATATATCACTTTCAGCATGCTGATCTTCTGTGCAGTGTGGGTGGCCTTTGTCCCTGCTTACATCAGCTCACCAGGCAAATATGCAGATGCAGTGGAAGTATTTGCCATCTTGGCCTCCAGTTTTGGCCTCTTGGTGGCACTGTTTGGACCCAAATGTTATATAATCCTGTTGAGACCAGAGAGAAACACAAAGAAAGCCATCATGGGTCGAGGCACCAAAAAGTAAAACTGTGAACACTGCTGTCTCTCTGCCTCTGTTTAATTCTTGTAGGAACAAGGTTTTTTTTTATTATTATTTCATGTTTAAAAAGCCATTCCATCTCATTGAACTCATATCAATCTGAAAAATGTGGGTCCACAGTTTGAAATAGACAAGTGTTTTGGTTTTCACCTTAGTAACGTTGGACCAATGTTAGACTATTAACTCATTTGACAGTCAATGCAATAGGTGCAATTAAGACAGTGTACTACTAGCTGCATTTCCACTTTCCACTTTGTTGTACAAAAGCAGTAACTGCATACATTCAAAACAACAATAAATACAAATGTAGCCCGGGCTAAAATAACATTAGGTTGTAAATAAGTTTATCTGTTCAATAACTAAATAAATAAATACATAATAAATAAGTTATTTTCATTGAAAAGGTAAATTTGACTGTGATTCATAAGTTTGTAATATTATTTGTAACTATTTCTTTTCATTTGTCATACATTTCTGTAAAGCTTGTCAATTGGTTGCCTGCTCCTCTGTCATAACAGTCGTCCAATCGTGAGATACCGGGGTGGGACATGCAGTTGGCAGGTTAGATCTATATGGATAGACTGAGAGGACGTCAGATTGACGACATGGGTGATTTGCTGTAATGCCAGAGTATTGTTCTCTTGCCAGGATAGATGCAGGGTTTGTCAACGGTACATGGACATACAAAAGGTAAATGTTTATAATGTGGTAATCACGGACTGTGTAACTGCTAGTAATGTTGCAATGTGAATGCCAAACCTAATTAGCGTTTAGCTCGCGCTAGCATGCTAACGGTTGTTTTACACATGTTAAGCTATTGTAGCCTCACGTTACTTGTTTTGCTAATTGTGTGCTTCTGTTAGTTTGCTATGTGAACTCAGAATGAGCTCATTGAAGCGCATAGACTGTCGACATGACTGGTTACGGGACATGTATGTGTGTTCGCCAGAGTACAGGACCAGAATAAAGTTCTTGGACCTTGTTTGCCCTCGGAGCACTGAGCTCCAGGTATCGGCAGTGAGTGAGAAGCTACTGGGTCAAGGCCGCGGTCACGGGTTTTCTGTTTCACACACACACCACACGCTAACTGAGGACGGACAGTGTGAGCAACCCAATTGCAGGTGCAGTTATTTATTTTTATTTTACTTATCTGAGTGAAGCGGTCACTGAGCTTTGACCTCACTGAATCCGAGCATCGAATCGGGCCTGCATCTTTTTTTATTTCAAAGACTCTTTAGATTTTAAGTATGGTGTGAATATAATCATTGGTTTGGCCATTGAACTGTTTTTTTATTTCAAAAATATGAATGTTGCTGAAAGATCTGTGAAAATATGTGAACACGTAACAAGTGCTAAGCTTGGGTTGTGTGTAATACACTTATGTTATTTTAAGTACTGTGTGTGAATTGTAATTTATTATATTTATTGATTGAGTTTAAAATAAGTATTTCTGCTACAGTTATTATAAGTTGCTTCGGCACCACAAAACTAAAAGAACCCAGAACCCGCCCAGAGTGATGAATTAGAATAGTCACATGGGTAGTGTGTTACACAAACTCCAATACAAGTATGTTTATGGTGAGTCATTTAAAAGGCTGTGGTGGCTTTTTTTTTTCTTCCTGCACTGCATCTGTGGTCAGATGGAAGTGACGAACTCACTTTGCAAGGTTTGCTGTAACCATATACACAGGGCTGGCTCTAGTTATTTTAGTGCCCTCTGTAAGCTTATTTTCATGTTAAAGGAGACATATTATACGCTATTTTGCCAAGTTAAAATAGTTCCCTGGTGTCCTAATGAACATGTCTGTGACATGCTTTGGTCAAAATACCATAAGGATGACGCACCATAGCAGTTCAATAACCCTGCCAAAACCGCCCCTTTCAGAAGGCTCGGTTTTGTGCCTGGTCCCTTTATATGCAAATGAGACACAGGCAAACACACACCCACTTCTTCCAGGGGGTTTCTGATTTGTCCTTTTTACTGTGCTCACTCAGCCCCTGTTCCCTTAGCTCCAATATCAACATGGCAGTGTGCGAGGAAAACAGCGAGAGTGCCGTCACAGGAAGAGACGTCCGACACAAGGATCACGCCAAACTGTAAATCGGTTAAAAAGACTTAGGGACAGCACCGCTGATCGCCGCGCTGTATGTGACTGTATCAGACAGTCTGTGCTCCCGTCATGGAGGACGCACTGAACAAATATTTTTAATTAGGATGTGTCAGAATGGTCAGCTCTATTTGACCTTTTCTTAAAAATGTGTGTGTTTGTACGTCGGTGAAATACGGTCGCTGACTAAATACGGCGACCGCTGGTCTCATGCGAAGTGGTGCAAACACACAAACACACATTTGCTGACTTTATCCGGCACATTAGCTTCATATATAAAATCCTCTGAGGCTGGAAGTTTGTGTAAAACACTGCTCCACTGTGCAGCCACGAACGGCACACTTGTCCCTCCGCGTTGGCATAATAATAGAACTGACAATCAGGGAAAAAAAGGCGCCATTTTTAATGTCTGTGTTACTGGTCAGTGCTTAGACCTCTGCTCGTATGTGTTGTGCTGCTGGTGATTCTTTTTTTGGAGTAAAATGCCAATTTTGTTCCCTCTTACTTCGCCGTTCATCATTGTCACTGTAATATCCAGCTGCATTGAATGGTCATTCTAACAGCCCCTCTGACAGAACACAAAGCAAATACAATAGTGGAGCCAGGGATCATTCAGTTGAAAGATGGCCCATTCTACCACTGATCCTCATTAAAGAGGATAAGTCCATCTTGAAAGTGGTAACATAATTGCAGGTGAAACATAAAATGAACAGACCTCACCTGCTGTATTTCACTGGTGGAAGCTGTGTTGCCTGATGTTGCTTGAGTTGGACTGTTTTTCTCAAAGGAGGTAGCTGTAGGTTTGGATATGTTGCAGTGTTGTCCATCATGACAAGAGGAGTTACATGTATGTAGTAATTGTGTGTAAAAAAAAAATATATATATTTTTTATAAATATCATGACATAGATGTAGCAGAAATCAGCAGCAATGTACTTTATTGTCACTGTTCAGAGATGAAGTGGAAGAGAAGAACTAACATTAGTTTATTGTAAACAGAAACATGGCAGCTCAATAACATAACTGAAAGCAAAGTCCCAACTTAGTTTACTGAGTAATAACAAAATGTGGATTTATAAAATGATGCACTGCCTCAACCTGTTCACACAGCAACAGTTTAATAACATACAAAATGTTTGATTCATTATTTTTGATTCATTCATTCATTTACAAGTCATCTTTATGTGACTAAAAATACTGGACAAGAAACACAATGAAGTAAAACTGTCATTTAAAAGCTGAAATACAAACACTTGTACCATGAAGATAAATTACATCAGAACTATATGTAAATGACACATGATGTTACTGAGGACCTGCCCCTACAGCTTGTTATTCTGTCCTGATAGGTGATGTGCAAGAATAAACATTGTTATAAGTCAGTAAAATTGATGATGTAGTGATAGGACTGAACTCAGTTACGGGATGAACCAGAGCAAAGTCATGAGGGTATTTTCAGATAACACGTTGCTCTTGCCAATGTTGTACTGCTGCTTTTCCTCTGCTATGTCCTCCTCTCTTTATTCCTCTTGTCAGTTACAGGGACAGTTAAATCTGAATGGAATGCACAAAACTGGAGATGTGATTCTAGGTGGACTTTTTGCAGTCAACTATATTTCTGCGGATCCTGACCTGACTTTTACCTCAAAACCACAGCTGCCGACCTGTTACAGGTAACTCTGACAAGGAAACAAGTTAACAAGTTGTTGCTTTGCTAGTTAGTGTGACATATTTATCTAATTGATTTAGTAATGGGTACTGATTACATTATATCTGACATTTTTTAAACATCGAATTTTGAAGGTGTTAATGATGTTATTTTCAGTATCTGTAGTTGTGAAATATGTATATTTGCACATGAAATATGTATATTTTGCAAATGCATTATTTTTCTCAGTTTTGATGTCACAGGATTCAGACATGCTCAGTCCATGGCCTTTGCTATTGATGAGATCAACAGAAACTCCAACCTGCTTCCTAATGTGACTCTGGGATACAGTTTGTATGATAACTGCATCAAACTAGGCATTGCATTTCATGCATCACTGTCCTTGGTCAGTGGTCAAGAAGAGCAAGTTACATTAGACAAGAGATGTGTAGGAACTCCTCCAGTCCAAGGGATAGTGGGTGATTCTTCCTCCACACGTTCTATTGCCATATCCTCATTGTTAGGTTTGTACAGAGTGCCAATGGTAAGTTTATCTGCTTGGCAAGTCAATCATTGTTTGAAATCAATTCCATTTAATGTCAAAACAAATGTAAATGAAGATGTTAACATTAAATATTCAACATTGAAAAGGTTTTAGAGACGGCAAATAATGACTCTTTTTAGTATATGAGATGTTATTTTTTTGCAGGTGAGTTATTATGCCACATGTTCCTGCCTGAGTGATCGACAAAGGTTTCCGTCTTTCTTTAGGACGATCCCGAGTGATGCTTTTCAGGTAAAATTACACCCCACCCTACCCCCCAAACCCCTGAAAAACTGAGTTGTGTGGTGTCAGATATACAACATTTAGAGACGGTGACAAAACATGAGTCTTTGATTAACCTGTTCAGCAAGATTGCTAGTGGAAGGTGATTCCAGCCTGTGCACTAATCCCTCTGCTCTGTGTCCACACAGGTGAATGCTATGATTCAGATTCTAAAACACTTTGGTTGGACTTGGGCAGGTCTGATAATCAGTGATGATGATTATGGAGTCCACGCTGCCCGATCCTTTCACTCTGATCTGGGTCCAGCTGGTGGAGGTTGTCTGGCTTACACAGAGATTTTGCCCTGGGGTGACGACCCTGCTGAAGTCAGGAGAATAGTGGATGTGATGAGGAAATCTACGGCTCGAGTGGTGATTGTGTTTGCACATAGGAGTCGCACAATTAATCTCATGAAAGAGGTCAGTCATGAACAATATATTCAAAAAAAAAATAAAATATTTACCCTCTGTAAAATGTTTTAACTGCAAGTTGTTAAAGCTGATTTTATAGACTAATTTTAATGCAATGTACAGGTGGTGAGGCAGAATGTGACAGGCCTGCAGTGGATTGCCAGTGAAGCCTGGACATTATCTGATGCACTCCAGACTCCCCACTTCATGCCGTACCTGGGTGGGACACTGGGCATCTCCATCCGTCGAGGTGAAATGCCAGGACTCAGAGACTTCCTGTTGAAAATACGTCCTGACCTACATCACAACAACACAGATGGAAACAGCATGGTGAGAATTTCCCGCAGACTGGCAGACGTTTGATGCTACTCAGACATTTGTGAGTTTTATATACTGGCTTTAATACACAAAATAATTGTCTTCCAGGTGAATCAGTTTTGGGAACACACATTTCAGTGTAGATTTGCACCACCTCCAGTCGGCTGGGTGGAAGCTGGAGGAGAATTATGCACTGGACAGGAAGTTATAGAGAATGTGGACACTGAGTTCTTGGATGTTTCAGACCTCAGGCCAGAGTATAATGTGTATAAGGCTGTGTACGCTCTGGCATATGCTCTTGATGAATTGCTGCAGTGTGAGCCAGGGAGAGGACCTTTCAGCAACAACACCTGCGCTCATTTACAAAGACTGGAGCCATGGCAGGTGAGATATCAGTTTACACTCGGCTGTTAAATTAATTTGATCCTTTGCATTTCTTTAAGAGTTGAATGAAGTGTAAGTGTAAACATGTTTTCTTTTTTTTCAAGTTAAATAAACAGAATGGAAGTCATTTCCATCTGCACTCTTGTTTTACTTTCATTCTTCAGCACTGGCAACAGCTGAGTGAGGTCTCTCACTTTGACTTAAAAATAAATCATATTTAAGTCAACATGTACATGTTATATGAGAGAAGTGTGAATCTGTTGGTCAGCTGAAGCAATCAACAACTGCAGTAATTGTATTTATCTTTTCCTTCTATGTCTGATTCTATTACACAAAGCTTGTGTATTACTTGGGAAAGGTCAACTTCACCACAACATTTGGTGATCAAGTGTCATTTGATGAGAATGGTGATTCCTTACCAATATATGACATCATAAATTGGGTGTGGCTCCCTGATGGAAGAACTAAAGTTCAGAGAGTGGGTGAGGTTAAGAGGTCAGCCTTTAAAGGTGAAGAACTCACACTGGATGAAAAAAAAATCTTCTGGAACTTTGAATCCAAACAGGTAACTTAATAGTTTTTTTTCCCATCATTTTCTCTTTGCCCCACATACTGGTCTAAATTCATATTTTTCCCCAGGTTTGCATAGCTATGGTCCGTCTAACTTGAATGTTGTTGACAACATTAATGGTACTGGTAAAGCCTTCATTGACATATGCATGCACCTTTTTTGACTGTATGAACAAGTCCCACAGGCCAGTCATTTTTATAAACTTAGTTATCCTTGAGCTTAACAACATTTCCAGCTTTGGTGTGCGGCATCTCCTCTGTCCATTTTTGTCAAGTCTTTTGTCAAAACTGCTTCAAATATTGTGTGTGGACCCATGTGTTATGAATGTCAGGGGCAAACTGCCATGTGCAGGCTTTCTCTTGAAAGTAGTTGGTCAATGTAGCATCACTGTGGTCAGTGCTCAACTTATTGCAAGCACCAACAATTGGTGCTCCTGTCTGAATGTAGAAAAATGTTTGAAATTGCATTTGGACATGGATTCCAAAAGTTCAATACTGACAGCTCTTGTTGACATGTATGTGAAAGGCATGACCCACTATTTGCTGTCCTGCACCGATTCCTAACGTGAGACATGTTTTCACATCAAGAAAAACATTGATAAAGGTTGGTATTAGTGAGAGCCTGTCCACAGCAGAGTGGTTTACTGTGTTCTTTTAGATCTGTAAGTGACATATTTGTAGATAATCACTCTCATTGCTCCTTCTGTAATCTGGTTGCCCCTCTGAGCTACTGTTTAGAGGGAGAACAAATGTGTTGCATTCTCTTACTCTTCAGGGTTGGAGACTGCTCCAGCCTCAGCAGCTGGAGTAGGTTCCCCACTTTTGGTCTGTGAGAACAGCTTATAAGGTCTTATCTGGTTGATGTGGACCCAATGGTATACCGGAGCCTGGTTTGGCACTGAGGTGCAGACTCTATAAGCCACAGGTGATAGCTTACCAACAACATCAAAGTGGCCGGACAAACTTGGCAGGAATTTCTTGGACACTCCTGCTGGCTTGGCATACCTGAAGTAGAGGATCTTCCCTCCTACTCAGGTGTAGGTGCTTTCCTGTTGTAGAAGAACTTAACTGCTCTAGTGCTGACCTCCATGTTCTTTTGGGCCCATGCAAGTTGTTGCCAGGTGCACCTGCAGGTCAGTCGCTAGGGATGTCAATTTTCCTCTATAATCTGAATATCAAATTATATTTGAATTTTTCATTAAAATTTGAATACATTTTAACTTAATATGTGGTTGCTACATGCTCTGTCCACTGGGCCATGCACTGGCGGCCTGCAGGTGCCTCTCGACGGCGTTAATGTAATTAGCCACATTGTACGTGATGATGGAGAGCACTGACTCACAACTCACATTTTACTCTCCTGAGTGTCACCAATGCATCTGCCAAAGTAAACTGGGTGTGGCTCCCTGATGGAAGTATAATGTGGATAAGCAGAGGAAATAGGGCTGTGCTTGAGTCACCAGGGTTTTAACATGTGAATTAAAAAGATCACACATTCGAACATTCAATTATTTTTGATTTTTTTTAAATATTCAAATTAATTTGACTCCCAAAATTCATTCCAACAGCCCTTTCAGTTACATACTGATGTGATGTCCTCAGGGTGGTACATGAGGTGCAGCGGTAGTGTCATTTCACAACCCTTCATCATCTCGTATGGTGTGACTCCGGTGTGGAGTGGCCGTCTGTGCCGGGGGGGTTCCTCACCAGTTCTCCAATGGTTTGGAGGACTAGGTAGACTGCCTGTCCGCTGGCCTGAGCATGCTCTGTCTGTTCTCTAGCCTGTCGGCCAGTGATTGCATTCACTGTGCAGGTTTGGGGAGCAGGTAGCCATTCCAGGTTGAACTCCCACGTCGATACAAGTACCTCCAATAATTGTCAGGTTGGAAGGGCTTACATTGTCTCATCTGGGGGGTGGAGCTACCCATTTTGTCCACCAATGGGATGATGAGTAGCCTGCTGCTGATGTCATGTATCACAGTGAATTTTGGGAGATGTGTCCCTAATAACTTGGACCCCCTTGGTGGGTCAGGTATTTCCTTTGTCCTTCTGGACCATGAGTTCAGGCTTTTATGGTCAGTCTCACACTAGGCCTCAGTAAGGCCTCAGCAGTCCATAAAGACTTGGCCCAAACTCACAGCATCTACTTTGATCTATTTTAATGATGCTGCAACTCAAATTAGTGATGCTAAAGTGTATGTGTTGATGCAGATGGAAGTCCATCATCAATGTCTAATCACAAAATGCTAAGTGTCATAGCCAAGCTCCTTTGATATCTCAAATGTGGCTCACCTCATGCTATAGATTGTCACTGCAGTTGTGGGCGCTGTTGCAAAAGACATGAACATTCATCGTATAGTCTCTAACATCCTTGCTGAGGTTGTTCTCTTTATACCATAGCAATCTGAGGTAGTCTCTGTGGTCCTCTTGTACCGCCTTAAAACAATAAAACATTTGCTGTCAGCTGCATGTGCAACTATTTTCTTAAATGGGGGATGACCTCTAAAATAGTCTTGTTTAAATTGGGGCCACAGAGTAGCAAAGAAATCCATATTTCACACTTGACTCAAGCACCACTCTCAGCTGATCATCATTTGGTGTATATTATCTCCATAAACCTGGTCAGTCCAAATGTGCTTTATCTTTCTCCTGTGGAAGAATACAGGCTCTGCATCTTCATTGTGAAGCATTGTTTATATGAACTCAATGTACTGTCTCTTCATGTCAGGTGTTTTCCTGAGAGACTGAATATGGTTCATAGTTTGATTTCTGTTACATGGAATGTGTTGTCTTGGGGAGCTTAATAGTAATCAGTTGTTGCCTTTATCTTGAAAAAATGTCTCCATGATGTCAAGAGACGCTTGATCATCCACTAAAACAACAATCTTATCATTCTATCTTTTCTGAAAGACCGTTTTTTTTGTCAATGTTCCTCCTAAAATACTTTCTCATGTAGAAAAAGATAGAAAGCAACTAAGATGAGATGACATGGTTCTCAGATGTACAACCATAATTTTCAGCACACAAACATTTGTTGGTTTACAAGCTGTTTCCAGGCAGGCTTCCCCCGCAATGATCCACACAGGATCCAGCCACTTAACATAATTATGTTCAAGTATCACAATCCACAGGGCTGAACAGACATGCAACTGAAAATGCATAGTGTGTGGACACGGAACATGGAAACGTAAGGAGGGGGTCCTCATAAGACACAATAACTGACTGATGTTTCTCCACACAGCCTCCTCGTTCAGTGTGCAGTGAGAGCTGTCCTCCAGGTACCCGCATGGCCAGAAAGAAAGGAGAACCTGAGTGTTGTTTTGACTGTGTCCCTTGTTCAGAGGGAAAGATCAGCAATACAACTGGTGAGTGTAAACTTTTAAACACCACAGTTCAGAGATGTTGTATAAACATGGATCTCATCACTTCTCCTCTTTTCTCAGACTCCATGGAGTGCACCAGTTGTTCAGAAGATTTCTGGTCCAGCCCCCAGCGTGACCACTGTGTTCCTAAGAAAACAGAGTTCCTCTCCTACCATGAGCCTCTGGGTATCTGCTTGACAACCACCTCACTGTTGGGCACATTTATCTGTGTTGTTGTTCTGGGCATCTTCATCCATCATCACAGCACACCTATAGTTCGTGCCAACAATTCAGAACTCAGTTTTCTTCTCTTGGTGTCACTCAAACTGTGTTTCTTGTGCTCGTTGCTCTTCATTGGACGACCCAGATTATGGACTTGCCAACTAAGACATGCAGCATTTGGCATCAGCTTTGTGCTTTGTGTCTCATGTATTCTGGTGAAAACCATGGTGGTTCTGGCTGTGTTCAGGGCCTCCAAACCAGGAGGCGAGTCCAGCCTGAAATGGTTTGGTGCTATGCAGCAGAGAGGGACAGTTCTGTTTCTAACTTCGGTTCAAGCAGCAATCTGCACTGCCTGGCTTGTCTCTGCTTCACCAGTGCCTCATAAAAACACCCAGTATCACAGTGACAAGATAGTTTATGAATGTGAAGTTGGGTCCACAGTTGGTTTTGCAATTTTACTTGGTTATATTGGTTTACTGGCTGTCCTTAGTTTTTTGTTAGCCTTTCTAGCAAGGAATCTTCCAGACAGTTTCAATGAGGCCAAACTCATCACTTTCAGCATGCTGATCTTCTGTGCAGTGTGGGTGGCCTTTGTCCCTGCTTACATCAACTCTCCAGGCAAATATGCAGATGCAGTGGAGGTATTTGCCATCCTGGCTTCCAGCTTTGGCCTCTTGATGGCGCTGTTTGGACCCAAATGTTACATGATGCTATTGAGACCAGAAAGAAACACAAAGAAAGCCATCATGGGCCGAGGCGCCACAAAGTAAAACTGTCAGCACAGCTATGTCTTTATTTATCCTCTGTATTTTGGAATTTACAAACAATAAATATGTTGATTAAAAAATACTTACTACAGATTATTATCTTATTTTTCCAATTTTGGTCAGTCAGTTATCATCTAACCTCTTTATCCTCCACCAGAGGGTCGTGGGGGGTGCTGTGCCAATCTCAGCTACATCGGGCGATAGGCGGGGTACACCCTGGACAGCTCGCCAGTCCATCGCAGGGCCACACACAGATAGGGACAAACAACCATTCACTCTCACACTCACTCCTATGGTCAATTTAGAGTGTCCAATTGTCCTAATCCCCACATTGCATGTTTTTGGACTGTGGGAGAACCCGGAGAGAACCCACGCACACACGGGGAGAACATGCAAACTCCATGCAGAAAGGCCCTTGTTCCAACTGGAGCTCGAACCCGTGTTATTAAAATAACTAATTACAGTTAGTCCCAATTCAGATTTAATGTAGTTGTAACAGAAATGAAGGTTTGATCTATAAAATTATGCACGCTCCTTCCTCAGCCTGTTTACCATGTTTAACAACAGATAAAATAGTTTTGACTTATTATATATAATCATCCATTTACAGTCTTTTTTATTATGTAAATAAGGTCAACAAACACACTGATGTACAATTATGAATATAATTGTGTCATTCAAAATTTGAAATGCAAGCACTTGTTCCATGTAGACAAATGACAATGGAACTATATGTAAATGACACATGACGTTGCAAGAACAAACATTGTCATAAGTTAATAAAATGGCTAATGCAGTGATGGGTTGGAACTCCGAAAAGGGATGAACAAGATTAAAGTCATGAGGGGTTTTATAGACAACAACTTGCTGTTGCTCATGTTCTCTTACTTTTCCTCTGCTGTGTCCTCCTCTCTTTATTCCTCCTCTTGTCAGTTACAGGAACAGTTTAATCTAAATGGGATGCACAAAACTGGCGATGTGATTCTAGGTGGGATTTTTCAAATCAACTTCTTTTCTGCTGATCCTGACCTGACTTTTACCTCAGAGCCACAGCTGCCTACCTGTTATGGGTGAGTCTGTCAGTATTTGTAGTTGTTAAACATTTGTAGCTTTTCAGAGTTACTTATGTATTTTGATTGTTAAACATCTATATACATATATATATATATATTGTGTTAGTTTTGATATTATAGGATTGAGGCAGGCTCAGTCCATGGCCTTTGCTATTGATGAGATCAACAGAAACTCCAACCTGCTGCCTAATGTGACTCTGGGATACAGTCTGTATGATAACTGCATCCAACTACGAATTGGATTTCGTGCAGCACTGGCCTTAGTCAGTGGTCAAGAAGAAGAAGTTACAGTAGAGGAGAACTGTGTAGGAACTCCTCCAGTCCTAGGGATTGTGGGTGATACTACTTCTTCAAATTCTATAGCCATTTCTACAGTCTTAGGTTTGTACAGAGTGCCTATGGTAAGTTTGTGTTACCAGTTCTTTCAACTCAATTATTATTGTGTTAAAATTTAGATTCAAATTGAATTTAGAAAATGATTGCATTTACTGCATTTAACAATGTTCTCACAGCTGAGTTATGAACCTTGAAAATTTAGAAAAAAGTACTGTTAAAATAGTATGTTTGATGGAGCATTCTTTTGGACATGTGGAGATTGACATTATGGCAGGTCAATAAAGAACCCCTCCATTTTAAAACGTAGGACATATGTTTCCCATCTTCTCTTTAGGTGTGTCTAGTGTAATATTACCCAATATGGCCCTGGATCCAGTATACCTTTTTTCAGGACATGTATTTTTTTTTTTGCATTTTGCAGGTGAGTTATTTTGCCACATGTTCCTGCCTGAGTGACAGACAAACGTTTCCATCCTTCTTTAGGACAATCCCAAGTGATGCTTTTCAGGTGAAAATCTATCTCCAAAAATACTAATAATCACTTGTCATGTCATGTGTTTCATTTACAGAGTTGTGTGATTTCAGATATATAACAATGCATTTTGATGAACGTGTTTAGCAGGATTTCTTGTGAAAGATAATTCCAGCCTGTGCATAAATACGTCTGCTCTATGTCCACATAGGTAAATGCTATGATTCAGATCCTAAAACACTTTGGTTGGACTTGGGCAGGTCTGCTCATCAGTGATGATGATTATGGAGTCCACGCTGCCCGATCCTTTCACTCTGATCTGGGTCCAGCTGGTGGAGGTTGTCTGGCTTACACAGAGATTTTGCCCTGGAGTGACGACTCTGCAGAATTAAGGAGAGTAGTGGATGTGATGAGGAAATCTACAGCTCGAGTGGTGATTGTGTTTGGACATAAGACTCAGATGATTAACCTCATGAAAGAGGTCAGTCCTGAAAGAGATGTGTTGCAAAAACCTTGTGGCCATTAAAAAAATGATTTCAATATGTCAATTTTAAATAGTTAAAGCTGCCTCTAAGAAGGTTTTAGAGTAAGATTGTTTACCAGGACAAATTAAATTTTCCCTGTAATACAACACACGTTTGTGAATCAACTGAGGAAACTACATTTAACATTTTAATTTACGGTATGAAAATACCACTTTATATACTTGTGATAATGCAATGTACAGGTGGTGAGGCAGAATGTGACAGGCCTGCAGTGGATGGCCAGTGAAGGCTGGGCATCAGTTGATGTGCTCCAGACTCCTCACCTCATGCCGTACCTGGGTGGAACACTGGGCATTGCCATCCGTCGAGGAGAAATACCAGGACTTAGGGACTTCCTGTTACAAATCCGTCCTGACCTACATCACGGCAAGGCTGATGGAAAAAGCGTGGTGAGAGTTTCCATCTGACTTGGTATTTGTAAGAATGATATATTGGCATTAATTTGAAAATTAACTCAATTGCAGGTGAATCAGTTTTGGGAACACACATTTCAGTGTAGATTTGCACCACCTCCAGCAGGTTGGGTGGAAGCTGGAGGAGAATTATGCACTGGACAGGAAGTTATAGAGAATGTGGAGTCTCAGTTATTTGATGTTTCATACCTAAGACCAGAGTATAATGTGTATAAGGCTGTGTACGCTCTGGCATATGCTCTTGATGACATGCTGCAGTGTGAGCCAGGGAGAGGACCTTTCAGCAACAACACGTGTGCTCATTTACAAAGACTGGAGCCATGGCAGGTGAGATCAGTTTACACTAAGTCTTAATTTAATTAACTTAACTTAACTTAATAATTTATATTTCTTTTAAGATTTGAAGGAAATGTAACAACTTAATACATTAACAAATTACAGCATCTCACGTTCCCTATACAACAAGCAGACAGTGTATTGTAATATCAGGTCAAAGTGTGAGTATATAGTACCGTAAATTTCGGCCTATTGAGCGCACCTGACTATAAGCCGCACCAGCATTTTGTACATATATAGGCCGCACTTTAATATAAGCTGCAGGTTTTCATGTTGTAACCAGTAGCTGTGCCAGGATTCAATCTCTTATCAAAGGACTTTGTTAAAGGTGACATAGACCGGAAGCTCCAATTAACGCTGCGTTTGTGTGTGTATCTGCGTCATGACCTCGTTTATGAAACCCTAAAGTTTAAGAACAACAGTTCAGCCACTGCTGAGAAAATAGAGTTTTATTGTTTTCCTGGGCTCTGCGAAGCGGATCGGCACTTCCGTAGGTTGATGATGTCATCAGAAAACCTCACCACTCCTCCACCACCGTTGCGCCTCCTGGTGTGGGCACTAGTCCGGGCACATGCAGTTGCGTACATTCAACCGCAGAAGAAGAACTACTCTTGTTGTAGCTGCTGAGATGCAGCGCATCCCCCGTGCCAGAGGGGGAGCTGTGTATCTGAGAGCTGGCCTACCAATTACGTCACTTCCAGGTACCTGGCCAATCACAGGACAGTGGGAAAGCTCTCGTTGGCTGGCCAATCACAACACAGTCCACGTTCTGGGGGTGTGGTTTTGGTCTGAAACAGCGCAGCTGGCGAGAGCGTCAGTGAGGAGATATTTTGATCGGCTCGTTTGCAGCGACTAGGAGGTGTTGAACCATGAAAACAAGTTAATATATGTAAGAAGACCTCCATAACTAACATATATGTGCGATACAAGCATTCGATGTCACCTTTAATGAATGCATTAACTTTATGAATGACGAGTGAGTGCGCGTGACTATCACTGAATGATGCGTCCGTGATCGCGAATGGGCCCATCCGTAACGCCGCGTATGGTTGTAACATGAGATATTTCCACAGAAAGACGGTACAAGGAAGTTTTTCGTTGCTGTTAAAACAATGTAATTTAAACACGGGGTGAACATGCCTGCATGTTTAGAAAATAAAACACAGCACCAACACGACAGTAACATGTCTGGTTAGAAAAGAAAACACTTAGCCTACCAGAAAAGTCATTGGCCGCTAAGTCTTCTTCAGCGCATAATCTTTCCCCACGTCTGTCTCACTTTGCGTTTACTGCTAGAGAGTGCCCCCGGTGGCCGTTAGACACTAAAAATCTATGAATTAGCTGCACATTTGTATAGGCCGCAGGGTTCAAAGCGTGGGAAAATAGTAGTGGCTTATAGGCCGAAATTTACGGCAGTCATGTGATGTTATTAAGATTATTTGATGGAAATTATAAAGAAAAGAAGGTTATCACTCACTTTCTTGTTCATGCTTTACCTTTGTGTCTGATTCTATTATCCAAAGCTTGTGTATTACTTGGAAAAAGTCAACTTCACCACAACATTTGGTGATCAAGTGTCATTTGATGAGAATGGTGATGCCTTGCCTGTATATGACATCATAAACTGGGTGTGGCTCCCTGATGGAAGAACTAAAGTTCAGAGAGTGGGTGAGGTTAAGAGGTCAGCCTCCAGAGGTGAGGAACTCACACTGGATGAAGACAAAATCTTCTGGAACTTTGAATCCAAACAGGTTATTTCTATTTTTAGACCCATTCATTGCTCGTGAGTCTTGCTTTTCCTCTGATACCACAGAGGTTTGCTATGGTGCATCTGACATGAATGATGTCATCCACCCATGTGTGTGATGGTACTGACAAACCCTACATGGACATATTTACACTCCTACACTTTTTGGCTACACCACACTCACTACTCGCTTTGGGGCGAAGGTTGCTCAGTGGTAGAGCAAGTTGTCTTTCAACTCGAAGGGGTTCGATTCCCGGCTACACTAGTCTAAATGCCTTTCTTGGGCAAGTCACTTAACACCACATTGTTCCTGATGGCTGTGCCTGCAGCGTGTGAATGGGTATGAAAGTTGAGTGATAGAAAATGCGCTGTGTGAAAGTGTGAGTGAATGGGTGTGAAAGGCAAAACTGTAGTGTAAAGCAGCTTTTAACGATCATCAAAAGATCATCACTAGAAAAGACAGACCATTTACTACACTGCACTCACAAATTTTCAAGTTCCATTTAACACAACTCTTTCAAGTTTAGTTGGTAGGAGCCTCTAGTTTTGGTTGAAGAAGGGACATCAATGAAGACTGTAACTATGGACTCTTGCCTGGAGAATACTTTAAGATTACAAGAACCTACAAATGGGGCTGGCCTCCTGGTGAGAAACCACTGCTTTTGTGAAGTGCTGTGCGATCAACTCCACATTAGTTTGAACACAAGATTCTATAGTCACTCGTTTTTTTTGTGGGAACGGAAATCCATAGCAACTCTCTATGGACACAGTATGAAGTGGCCCTTAAAAGATATTAAAACATTTACTGACTTTTCTCCACACAGCCTCCTCGGTCAGTGTGCAGTGAGAGCTGTCCTCCAGGTACTCGCATGGCCACAAAGAAAGGAGAACCTGAGTGTTGTTTTGACTGTGTTCCTTGTTCTGAGGGAAAGATCAGCAATACAACTGGTGAGTGTAAAGTTTTAAACACCACAGTTTAGAGATGTTGTATAAACATGTATCTCATCACCTTCCCTCTTTTCTCAGACTCCATGGAGTGCACCAGTTGTCCAGAAGATTTCTGGTCCAGCCCCCAGCGTGACCACTGTGTTCCTAAAAAAACAGAGTTCCTCTCCTACCATGAGCCTCTGGGTATCTGCTTGACAACCACCTCACTGTTGGGCACATTTATCTGTGTTGTTGTTCTGGGCATCTTCATCCATCATCACAGCACACCTATAGTTCGTGCCAACAATTCAGAACTCAGTTTTCTTCTCTTGGTGTCACTCAAATTGTGTTTCTTGTGTTCATTGCTCTTCATTGGACGACCCAGATTATGGACTTGCCAACTAAGACATGCAGCATTTGGCATCAGCTTTGTGCTTTGTGTCTCATGTATCCTGGTGAAAACCATGGTGGTTCTGGCTGTGTTCAGGGCCTCCAAACCAGGAGGGGAGTCCAGTCTCAAGTGGTTTGGTGCTGTACAGCAGAGAGGGACAGTTCTGGTTCTGACTTCTATTCAAGCAGCAATCTGCACTGTCTGGCTTGTCTCTGCTTCACCAATGCCTCATAAAAACACCCAGTATCACAGTGACAAAATAGTTTATGAGTGTGAAGTTGGGTCCACAGTTGGTTTTGCAGTTTTACTTGGTTATATTGGTTTACTGGCTGTTCTCAGTTGTTTGTTAGCTTTTCTCGCAAAAAATCTTCCAGACAGTTTCAATGAGGCCAAACATATCACTTTCAGCATGCTGATCTTCTGTGCAGTGTGGGTGGCCTTTGTCCCTGCTTACATCAGCTCACCAGGCAAATATGCAGATGCAGTGGAGGTATTTGCCATCCTGGCCTCCAGTTTTGGCCTGTTGGTGGCGCTGTTTGGACCCAAATGTTATATAATCCTGTTGAGACCAGAGAGAAACACAAAGAAAGCCATCATGGGTCGAGGCACCACAAAGTAAAACTGTGAACACTGCTGTCTCTCTGCCTATATTTAATTCTTGTAGGAACAAGAAGTATTTTCTTTTTTTCATTATTTCATCTTTAATCTCATTGAAGTCAGTACATATCGACCTGTAAAATGTGAGTCCATAAAGTGACAATGCTATTGAGTTCTGCAGAAAAGTACTGTTATGTTTTTTTAGATTTTTACTAAATTATTACAACAAAACACCTTTAATGAAGTGACAATTTTAAAGGTTCTACAGAAAGTTCTATGACCACCAAACAAAAACCCTAAATATTTTTCACTGTCTCATTTAAAGTAGGATGGGGAACTTGATTAGAAATGAAATACACACCAACATTGATTCTAAAACAACTTTATTTAATGTATTGAGTTGTAAATTTAAAATATCAACCAATTATTCACAAACAGTTCTTCAGAGGCCCCCCAGGAGGAATTGAAAACTAAAAATTATATTTCTCCATATGTGTATCTTGTCTGTTAACAGTACTATCATGGTGAGGTCATGATTTCACCTTCGAAACGGGTGGAGAGCTTTTGGGCTGTTTTTTTTTTTAGCTTATATATTCCAATTCAGTCTTGTTTATATACTCCTGACCCTTTGGGGCTCTGTGTACTGTAGTTCGAATAATATGTGTAGTATTTGTGGACAAGCATTACTTTCTTGATTTAGAACCCTGAATATACGGTGTACTATACTAAGGAAGTCAATTCAAAACATACCACAAAAGGTCAATGAATCTGTACCAGAAGTGACAATGCATTGTAGCAGATAAAGAAGAATTCTCCAAATTGCCAGTAATCAGCTGGATCTTTGGTCCATATGGGGGTTGGGGGAAGGGAAAAGGGACAAAGTCAGTTTGTCAGTTCTCTGCCGACGGTGATTCACACAGAGCGAAGCATCTCCACCTTAAAAACGAACTGCCGTGTAATTCACACAGAAAGCCGACGCTGCGGCTTCTCCACGTACTGCTGTGGTATTGTTTTCTTCATAGGTTGCCAAAGACAGTTACAGTTACTGTTGTTTGGTCATGTAATGTTACTTTGTGTGTAGGTCAACTGTGTAGTTTACCGACTGACACTCCCCAGCTCCGCTAGCTTATCTGTTAACACTGGTTCGGTTCTCCAATAATTCGGCCCTGATACTACCTCCAGAGGCGGATCAGCGCCGGAGCGAAAATTCACCCCTTGCCGCATCTTAGACTTTCACACAGAGGAGGATGCGGAGAATTGGCACAGGATCCCCGCATGCAAACGGAAGTGTGAATGGGGCTACTGATAACTAGTGTCGTCACAATACCAAAATTATGACATCAGTACGATACCCGACTAAAATATCTCGATACCGATACTGAAACGATACAACGGCGGAAAAAAACTAAAACATCATCAAAAGTAATGGAATAAAATCTTAGAATGTGGAACTTAAAATGATTTAATTTCTGATCAAGACAAATAAACACAGCTACTGCTTTGTTCAGTCTTTTTCAACAAACCTAGGACGGTCGGCAGAAGCTCTCATGCCACTTTTCAGTTTTGTCCACTTTTGTTCCATGCAACACTACTGATGACTTGTCTGAATTTCCAGCTCTTGGAGCAAAATATTTAGACTTTTCTGCCAGCGCTTTTAAAGATTTGTCTACACTTACAGATCTCCATTATCATGTAAGGGATAGTGGATAACACTATAACTCCACATTTCTCTGGAGCGTCAGAGACAACTCTGAGCCTCAGCATGTTCAGGGCCATAGCTCTGGCTGTGATTGGCCAATATGGGTGATTGACAGCTCGTTTTAATCATTAAAGCCAATCGGATCAAGCTGTGGTCTCCGAATGAATGTCGCTCCCTCCTTTCGTTCATCAGAAGGACGCAAATGCGTATGACATAGTTTGACGGACATTCGCCCTTCTCCAATCATAACAAGCTAATGGCCGTCTGAAATGACCAATCGGACCAAAGCAGGCCCCAAGAGGCCCCAAAGCATGCTGGGAAGTCTAGTTCTTCGTCAGAAGTGGTTTTGTTCTGGTGAAAACAGCTTGTTTTGCTCAACAACAAAGGTAAGACAACATTTCTGGTTGTTTTTTCTTGAAAGTGAGTTGTTGTTTTGCTCTTACTTTGCGGCTGGATCCGTGAGTTTTGGTCGTGGAGTGATATAAATGGTACCATTGTAATCTGTGAAGTCTCTACTATCAAACAGACATGTTGGTTTTTTTTCAACATGACAACACTGTTGTGGTGTTTTTGGCTCGTGTTGGTTAGATTACTTGGCGTTTAGTCTGTGTTTGGTGAAGATAAGAATGGTTTATGAGCTTTCTGTAGGTATGCAGCATGTCAATATTGATCAGGTAAACGTGCCTTTGATAAGTGTCAGTCGCAGTGAGTTTTTTCACCCCCAGTACCGGGGGCTGCTGGGAGGAAGTTAACTTTTAACTTTTTTTTATTATTATTTTGATTATTATTATTATTATTATTTTTTAAATATAATTTGTGCTTCAGGTGTATCCTTAAAAAAATATTAAAATCAAACTTACAATGCATTTCACGCTGTCCATCAGTGAATTTACGTCAAACCCAAGACACACTGCTAATCTACTACAGTCTCCACATCAGGCTGCAGGTTATCCTTTCCTGAAGTATGTGAGACCATGAAGGCACCATCTAGAGAGCCTGTTGACTGGCCTGTCCTTTCTGATTCTGACAGAAAATCACATTACACATCCAAAACAGGATGGGAAGCAAAATGTGTTACCTTACCCGATTAATAATTGAGTTAAATCTGCAGTATACAGTATGTTTCAAATTCATGCATAGGAAAATGAGAAATAATTTTAGCTTGTGATGGACTGGTGACCTGTCCACGGTGTACCCCACCTTTTGCCCTATGTCAGCTGGGGGATAAAGTGGTAGAAAATTAGAGAGAGAAACAATTTGAATTTACTAAACTAGAATAACTAGAGCCCTGTGTACTGTATACCAAGCCTTGTGCAATAGAGTTTGTCATTTCCATCTGATCACAAAAAACAAAAAGCCTCCACTGCCTTTTAAATGACTCACTATAAATGTATTTGGTATTGTATTTATGTTATTAATATGTTTTAAATGTATGTTGTTGCTGTTGTTATACAACAAAGTGCAACAATTTAGATTCCTTGAACCGTGAAAGGTTGACTGCAGAATGACTTAATGATCTAACATTGTTCCAACATCTAAGTATTGCCCAGCCAAACAGTCAATTCACTATATTCACTAAACTATAGGAATGCTCAGACAGGCATATATCATTACAGTACTACAGTAACAGGATAAATCAGAGCAAAGTCATGAGGGTATTTTCTGATAACAAATTGCTCTTGCTAATGTTGTACTGCTTTGATTGAGAGATCCCCTATTGTGTGTTTCAAGAAATACATAAATAACTTAGTTAGAAACATGATTCAGGCCCAGCCCTACAGCTTCTTCCTGATAGGCGGTATGCAAACATAAACAACACTGCAAAGAGATAAAATGTGGTGATATTGTGATGAGCCTGAACTTAGACAGGGATGAACCAGGGCAAAGTCATGAGGATATTTTTAGACACCAGTCTCCTCTCATTAATGTTGTTCTCCTGTTTTCCCTGTGCTGTGTCCTCCTCTCTTTATTCCTCCTCTTGTCAGTTACAGGGACAGTTTAATCTAAATGGGATGCACAAAACTGGAGATGTGATTCTAGGTGGACTTTTTGCAGTCAACTTATTTTCTACTGATCCTGACCTGGCTTTTACCTCAGAGCCACAGCTGCCCACCTGTTACAGGTAACTCTGACAAGGAAACAGAACATTTTAGAAGCTGTTGTTTATCTAATCAGTATGACATATTTACTTTTTTTATAATAATTTTTTATTTTGCCTTTTTCTTTTTTTCCCCCCAAAAATAAACACTTATTTTCTGTTAGTTTTGATATTATAGGATTCAGACAGGCTCAGACCATGGCCTTTGCTATTGATGAGATCAACAGAAACTCCAACCTGCTGCCTAATGTGACTCTGGGATACAGTCTGTATGATAACTGCGGCCAACTAGGAATTGGATTCCGTGCAGCACTGTCCTTAGTCAGTGGTCAAGAGAAGCAAGTTACATTAGAGGAGAACTGTTTAGGAACTCCTCCAGTCCTAGGGATTGTGGGTGATTCTTCCTCCACACGTTCTATTGCCATATCATCATTGTTAGGTTTGTACAGAGTGTCAATGGTAAGTTTATCTGCCAGTCAAGTCAATCATTGTTTAAAATTATTTCCATTTAGTGTCTAAATAAATATAAATTAAGATGGAAAAGCTTTTTGAGTTGGCAGACGATGACTGTTTTCAGTAAAAGCAATATTATTTCTTGCAGGTGAGTTATTTTTCAACATGTTCCTGCCTGAGTGATCGACAAAAGTTTCCATCTTTCTTTAGGACGATCCCGAGTGATGCTTTTCAGGTGACAATCCACCCCTCATAACCCCTCTGAAAAATTACTCAATCATGTCTCATTTACAAAGTTGTGTGGTGTCAGATATACAACACTTAAAGACTGTGATTAAACATGAGACTTTGATGAACCTGTTCAGCAGGATTTCTAGTTAGAGATGATTCCAACCTGTGCACTAATCCCTCTTCTCTGTGTCCACATAGGTGAATGCTATGATTCAGATTTTAAAACGCTTTGGTTGGACTTGGGCAGGTCTGATCATCAGTGATGATGATTATGGATTCCACGCTGCCCGATCCTTTCACTCTGATCTGGGTCCAGCTGGTGGAGGTTGTCTGGCTTACACAGAGATTTTGCCCTGGGGTGACGACCCTGCTGAACTAAGGAGAATAGTGGATGTGATGAGGAAATCTACAGCTCGAGTGGTGATTGTGTTTGCACATGAGAGTCACATGATTAACCTCATGAAAGAGGTCAGTCCTGAAAGAGAGATATGTTGTAAAAACCTTTTCGCAAATGTCAAAACTATTGTTTGAGCTATAAATAGTTGAATTTGTTTTTAGGAGGACAAATTCAAATTTGCCTGTAATACAACATACATTTGTGTATGTGCAACTGTGAAAACTTGATTTTACTTACTACTCCTGGTATAAGTGTGAATTTATAAACTTTTTATAATGTACAGCTGGTGAGGCAGAATGTGACAGGCCTGCAGTGGATTGCCAGTGAAGCCTGGACATTAGCTGATGTGCTCCAGACCCCATACTTCATGCCGTACCTGGGTGGAACACTGGGCATCTCCATTCGTCGAGGAGAAATACCAGGACTCAGGGACTTTCTGTTACAAATACATCCTGACCTACATCACAACAACACAGATGGAAACAGCATGGTGAGGTTTTGCCATTGACTGGTTATTTGTGAGTATTATATTTTGTCTTTATACAAACTTTTTACACAAAATCAATATGTTCCAGGTGAATCAGTTTTGGGAACACACATTTCAGTGTAGATTTGCACCACCTCCAGCAGGTTGGGTGGAAGCTGGAGGAGAATTATGCACTGGACAGGAAGTTATAGAGAATGTGGAGAATGAATTGGTGGATGTTTCAAACCTCAGGCCAGAGTATAATGTGTATAAGGCTGTGTACGCTCTGGTGTATGCTCTTGATGACATGCTGCAGTGTGAGCCAGGGAGAGGACCTTTCAGCAACAACACCTGTGCTCATTTACAAAGACTGGAGCCATGGCAGGTGATAGATATTTAAGTTAAGTAAGAACTAAGTTAGCTGAGGCAAACAACTGCTGGGCTGTAATTGTGTGTCTGATTCTATTATCCAAAGCATGTGCATTACTTGGAAAAAGTCAACTTCACCACAACATTTGGTGATCAAGTGTCATTTGATGAAAATGGTGATTCCTTACCAATATATGACATCATAAACTGGGTGTGGCTCCCTGATGGAAGACCTAAAATTCAGAGAGTGGGTGAGGTTAAGAGGTCAGCCTTCAAAGGTGAAGAACTCACACTGGATGAAGACAAAATCTTCTGGAACTTTGAATCCAAACAGGTAAATTCTTAGTTTCCATTATTGTCTTTTGCCCCACTCATACTATTGTATGGCATGTCAGGTTGGACTATCAGTGGCTTCATTATGTGTTGATGCAAATGCATATTAGCTCTAAACAATGTTGTGATTTTTTAAATGTTAACTTTTACCACATTTACACCAATGTTAACTTGTAAATATATTAAATGTTACACCTAAATGTTAAATATTAAATCGAAATATTCCATTTTAATCTAAATGATAAGTATAAATGCTAAATGCTTAATTTAAATGGACATGGACAGGCAGGACATGAGAATGACAAAACACAGTAGTTACTTCTGAGATGACGACATGGCGCCTGCGATGAAAAGAAAGCACCGCACCCGGACCTTTTATTAACCTTAATCTTCTTACTTAGTGAGTTTTCATTAATGACGCATTCCACTACATTTTGTTCATTCTAAGTCACATACAGGTTTTTTCATGCTGGACACTGTCTATTAATAATCCACGTTTCAGAACGTTATGTGGGTACATTTGTTATTAGCTAGCTCAGTATTGTCATTTTGAAATGCAAACGATACGCACATCCAAACTTATGTTCGATCAGATTCATTTTTCATTTTATGAAATTTATATTCATATTTCATTTTATTTTTCTCTGGGAACCCCCTGGGACCTCTTCACAGAACCTCTTGGTGTCCCTAGACCTGCTATTGATAACCATTGTTCAGGCTACTACAATAGTTTATGTCATGTAGGCTAACGGATATCAGATGTCACTTAGACCAGGAGGGGGTTGGGCTATGTAAATGATGATACAGTCTCTTGGCTCCCAGAAGGTGTAAATCTTTGAGACTAAAATTCTCCCTAAAGCAGTTTGAAGTGTGCCTACATTCAAATGGCCACATCTTCTTCAAATTATTATTTTCAGATTTTCATGTGTGTCCATGTGTGTTTGACTTTGGCTATTGTACCTAATAACCAGACATAAGCATCTGTACAAAATACAGTGGCAGGTGCCACGGCAGCTCTAAGCTGCCACTGGAAATACTACAGTTATTTTGCGCTTGCTGTCACTCAAGTCGAAAGAGGAAATAAATCTCTTTCTGTGCCACAGAACTCGGGTTTAAGATCATTTGATGTGAAAAATGCATAATTCGGTCGGACATGAACAGCTCCATGTATGCGGACACTTGGTGTTCAGGTGTGCAGCATAGATCAGCGTAGGATGGGACTGGGTGGATCGTACTGGTCAAAATGAGGCCAAAACAGAACATGTCTAGAAAATTTCTTTAAAATGTTTTTTTGTAATGTTAGGCAGTTTTTATGACGTGATTAACTTTATGATTAAAGTTATTATTTCTCAGTCTATGCTTATAGTTATTTGATTCTATAAACACAGTTTGACCTCAAGCTTTTATTTTGGTTCTTCCATTTACCAACCGTATGAATTTGCATATTACCATAATATTTAGTTTTACCCAGAAGATATAGATTTAACGTTTAACATTTATATGTATATCCATATTTAACATTTAGATTCAAATGTGGTATTTTTATGATTTAACTATATTTTCTTTTATTAACAAATACACTTTTTTAAACATTGTTTGGAGCTATGTGTGGCAAAATGTTGATGTTATTTTCAGCCCGAGCCACTTTACAAAAGGCACCTCATGAATGCAAGTGCATCATGGACATAAACGTCCAAGCACAAAATGCTACCCATCAGAGCCAAACTCTTTTCCTCTCAGATTTGGATCACTGCACTGTTGCAAAAGACATGAACAGTCATCGTATAGTCTCTAACATCCTTGTTAAGGTTATTATCTTCATACCATAGAAATCTGAGGTAGTCTCTGTGGTTGCACAAAGCAAAACATTTTGCATCAAATGCGACAGACTTATTTCTGAAATGAGGAGTCTTAATTTGAGGCCACTGAGTGATATTTGACTCGAGCACCACTCTCAGTTGATCAGGTTTACGGGGATAATATGTACCAAATTATGGTCAGTACCAGTGTGCTTTATCTTTCTCCAGTGGAGGGGCAGGCTCTGCATGCTCAACACAAGCATTCTCACCACGTTGAAACTCATTGCTTTGTGAGGGGTTTCCAGGCAGGCTTGACCCACTATAATCCACACAATGTCCAGCAGCTTCATGTAGTTATGTACAAGTATCACCATCCACAGGGCTGAACAGAAATGCAACAGATAATCCATAGCAACTTTTTCTGCCGACACGGAATATGCAAAAGTATAGAGGGGCCATCATAACATACAATAACTGACTGATGTTTCTCCACACAGCCTCCTCGGTCAGTGTGCAGTGAGAGCTGTCCTCCAGGTACCCGCATGGCCAGAAAGAAAGGAGAACCTGAGTGTTGTTTTGATTGTGTCCCTTGTTCTGAGGGAAAGATCAGCAATACAACTGGTGAGTGTAAAGTTTTAAACACCACAGTTCAGCAGATCGGAGATGTTATAAACATGTATCTCATCACTTTCCCTCTTTTCTCAGACTCCATGGAGTGCACCAGTTGTCCAGAAGATTTCTGGTCCAGCCCCCAGCGTGACCATTGTGTTCCTAAGAAAACAGAGTTCCTCTCCTACCATGAGCCTCTGGGTATCTGCTTGACAACCACCTCACTGTTGGGCACATGTATCTGTGTTGTTGTTCTGGGCATCTTCATCCATCATCACAGCACACCTATAGTTCGTGCCAACAATTCAGAACTCAGTTTTCTGCTCTTGTTGTCACTCAAATTGTGTTTCTTGTGTTCATTGCTCTTCATTGGACGACCCAGATTATGGACTTGCCAACTAAGACATGCAGCATTTGGCATCAGCTTTGTGCTTTGTGTCTCATGTATCCTGGTGAAAACCATGGTGGTTCTGGCTGTGTTCAGGGCCTCCAAACCAGGAGGTGAGTCCAGTCTTAAGTGGTTTGGTGCTGTACAGCAGAGAGGGACAGTTCTGGTTCTGACTTCTGTTCAAGCAGCAATCTGCACTGTCTGGCTTGTCACTGCTTCACCAGTGCCTCATAAAAACACCCAGTATCACAGTGACAAGATAGTTTATGAGTGTGTAGTTGGGTCCACAGTTGGTTTTGCAGTTTTACTTGGTTATATTGGTTTACTGGCTGTCCTCAGTTTCTTGTTAGCTTTTCTAGCAAGGAATCTTCCAGACAGTTTCAATGAGGCCAAACTCATCACTTTCAGCATGCTGATCTTCTGTGCAGTGTGGGTGGCCTTTGTCCCTGCTTACATTAACTCTCCAGGCAAATATGCAGATGCAGTGGAGGTATTTGCCATCCTGGCCTCCAGTTTTGGCCTCTTGGTGGCGCTGTTTGGACCCAAGTGTTACATGATGCTGTTGAGACCGGAAAGAAACACAAAGAAAGCGATCATGGGTCGAAGCACGACAAAGTAAAACTCTCAGCACTGCTGTTTCTTTATATATCCTCTGTAATTTGGAATTTACAAACAGTAAACATGTTAATTAAAAAAATTAATAAATAATAATAATTAGATAATTCTGTTTTATTTTTCTCTCAATCTTCAATCTTGTTAATTAATGTAATTTTAACAAGTTAATAGTTACAAAGGTAACTTTTAAGATTATTTTTCATCATTATTTAGCCGTGCTATCCCAATGAGATCAATGATACCTGCAAAAATGATTGCCCACAAATTAAAATAGGCTTGTATTTCCTTAATGAGGTCCAGTGGAACATTACCAACTTCCCAACATAGGCCCAAAGACTTGGCTTGCTGCAGTTAATCACATTAGCTGTGTGCTGACTCTGTCCTCAGACAGGACAGACATATCAACAGGCTCAATAGATGCTACCACCCTAACCCTCACATGCTTCAGGAAATGATGATAGGCTGCACCCTGATGTGGAGGTTGTAGTGTATATGTTGGATTTTTGTTAATTCACTTCTTCACAGCCAACCATATATGCATTGTAAGTTCATGTTTAGGTTAACTTTATTGTCCCCAAGGAGAAATTTGTGGTGCAGAAAGGCTTCACATCCACCCCATGGACTGCAACCTTGTCATGGTGGAGAGGCTTGTGATCTCGAGAGATCCTGCTCACCTCAATAAGGCTCAAGGCGACGGTCGTCGTTTTCCACAGATGCCATGATGATGTAAGATGTTTCCATTTTACATTAATGTAAAAAGGAAACTTGCTACAAGGAAACTTGGCTGCATCCCTAGTTATATTGTTGTTGCCAATAAAGATGTTTCTTGTTCATGTGTTCCCCCAGCTGCTTCCCAAAGTACATGTTTTCTGTAATACAGAGTTCTCTAATGTTCTGCGTCTGTGGTAACTTGCCCATTTTGAGTTACTTGCCCTTGCTTCATGAGTAATATACACATAATGGTCACAAAACCTCTGAATGCCACATTTTTACCTCAAATTTTCAAAAGCTCCGCACCAACCCCCCACTCTGTCGCTCCTGTCAATCGCCGTGCTGAACTCCCCCTTGCTAAATTTTCCTAGAAAAACCCCTGGGAACTACAGTATATGTAAATGACACATGACGTTGCTGAGGACCTGCCCCAACTGCTAGTTATTCTGCCCTGATAGGTGATGTGCAAGAATAAACATTGTCATAAATCAATAAAATGGCTGATTTAGAGGGATGTAAATAACTCTGTACTCCGACGAACAAGATTAAAGTCATGAGAGATTTTGTAGACAATAACTTGCTATTGCTCATGCTTTCTTGCTTTTCCTGTGCAGTGTCCTTCTCTCTTTATTCCTCCTCTTGTCAGTTACAGGGACAGTTTCATCTAAATGGAATGCACAACACTGGAGATGTGATTCTAGGTGGACTTTTTGCAATCAACTTATTTTCTGCTCATCCGGACCTGACTTTTACCTCAGAGCCACAGCTGCCCACCTGTTACAGGTAACTGACAAGGAAACGGAACATTTTAGAAGCTGTTGTTGATTAGCTAATCACTATGACATATCTCAGCTTTTTTTATAAAATAATTTTTTATTTTGTCTTTTTCTTTTTTCCCCCCAAAAAATAAACAAATTTTTCTGTTAGTTTTGATATCACAGGATTCAGACAGGCTCAGACCATGGCCTTTGCTATTGATGAGATCAACAGAAACTCCAACCTGCTGCCTAATGTGACTCTGGGATACAGTCTGTATGATAACTGCGGCCAACTAGGAATTGGATTCCGTGCATCACTGTCCTTAGTCAGTGGTCAAGAAGAAGAAGTTACATTAGAGGAGAACTGTGTAGGAACTCCTCCAGTACTAGGGATTGTGGGTGATTCTTCCTCCACACGTTCTATTGCCATATCATCATTGTTAGGTTTGTACAGAGTGCCTCTGGTAAGTTCATCTGCCAGTCAAGTAAATTATTATTTCCATTTAATGTCTAAACAAATATAAATTAAGATGGAAACATTTCATATTTAACATTGGAAAGCTTTTTGAGCCAGTAGACGATGACTGTTTTTTAGTATATGTGACATTATTTTTTGCAGGTGAGTTATTTGTCCACATGTTCCTGCCTGAGTGATCGACAAAAGTTTCCATCTTTCTTTAGGACGATCCCGAGTGATGCTTTTCAGGTGAAAGTCCACCCCTCCTAACCCCTCTGAAAAATGACTCAATCATGTCTCATTTACAGAATTGTGTGGTGTCAGATATACAACACTTGAAGACAGTGAATAAAAATGAGTCTTTGATGAACCTGTTTAGCAGTATTTCTAGTAAACGATGATTCCAGCCTGTGTACTAATCCCTCTGCTCTGTGTCCACACAGGTGAATGCTATTATTCATATTCTAAAACACTTTGGTTGGACTTGGGTAGGTCTGATCATCAGTGAGGATGATTATGGAGTCCACGCTGCCCGATCCTTTCACTCTGATCTGGGTCCAGCTGGTGGAAGTTGTCTGGCTTACATGGAGATTTTGCCCTTGGGTGACGACCCTGCTGAATTAAGGAGAATAGTGGATGTGATGAGGAAATCTACAGCTCGAGTGGTGATTGTGTTTGCGAATAAGAGTCGCGTGATTAACCTCATGAAAGAGGTCAGTCCTGAAAGACATATGTATTAAAAACCCTTTATCCTTTAAAAATCAAATGTCATAACTAATGTTTGAGCTATAAATAGTTGAAGTTGCTGTTAGGAGGTTTTTTTACCAGGACAAATTAAAATTTGCCTGTAATACAACACAGGTTTGTCAACTGTGGAAACTTCTTTTTTTTTTTACTTCACTGGTATGAACAGTTAATCTCATGAAAGAGGTCAGTCATGGAAAATATATTTTAAAGAAATAAAAAAATATTTAGCCTCTGAAAAATGTTTCACCTGCAAGTTGTTAAAGCTGATTTTATAGACTTATTATAATGCAATGTACAGGTGGTGAGGCAGAATGTGACAGGCCTGCAGTGGATGGCCAGCGAAGCCTGGACATTAGCTGATGTGCTCCAGACTCCACACCTCATGCCGTATCTGGGTGGAACATTAGGCATTGCCATCCGTCGAGGAGAAATACCAGGACTCAGAGACTTCCTGTTACAAATCCGTCCTGACCTACATCACAACAACACGGATGGAAACAGCATGGTGAGCGTTAACTTCTGACTTTGAATTTCTGAAAATAATATACTGGCATTCATTCAAAAATTTACTTAAAACTTAAATGCAGGTGAATCAGTTTTGGGAACACACATTTCAGTGTAGATTTGCACCACCTCCAGCAGGTTGGGTGGAAGCTGGAGGAGAATTATGCACTGGACAGGAAGTTATAGAGAATGTGGAGAATGAATTGGTGGATGTTTCAAACCTCAGGCCAGAGTATAATGTATATAAGGCTGTGTACGCTCTGGCATATGCTCTTGATGACATGCTGCAGTGTGAGCCAGGGAGAGGACCTTTCAGCAACAACACCTGTGCTCATTTACAAAGCCTGGAGCCATGGCAGGTGATAGATATTTAAGTTAAGTAAGTACTAAGTCAGCTGAGGCAAACAACTGCTGGGCTGTAATTGTGTGTCTGATTCTATTATCCAAAGCTTGTGTATTACTTGGAAAAAGTCAACTTCACAACAGCATTTGGTGATCAAGTATCATTTGATGAAAATGGTGATTCCTTACCAATATATGACATCATGAACTGGGTGTGGCTCCCTGATGGAAGAAGTAAAATTCGGAGAGTCGGTGAGGTTAAGAGGTCAGCCTTCAAAGGTGAAAAACTCACACTGGATGAAGACAAAATCTTCTGGAACTTTGAATCCAAACAGGTAAATTCTTAGTTTCCATTATAATCTTTTGCCCCACTCATACTATTGTATGGAATGTCAGGTTGGACTCTGCTAACATCTTTCGTGTTCTTGTCATGTCAGCGGCTTCATCATGTGTTGATGCAAATGAATATGAGGTGCCATTTGCAAAGTGGCTCAGGCTGAAGATGACATCAACATTTTGCCACATTTTACTCCAAACAATGTTTAAAAAAGTGTTGTGATTTCTTTAAAAGTTAACTTTTACCACATTTACACCAATGTTAACTTTATTAAATGTTAAGTATTAAATCGAAATATAACTTTTTATACTGATAAATACAAAAACTAAACATAAATATAAATGCTAAATATAAATATACATATAAATATTCTGGGTGAAACTAAATATTAAGGTAATATGCGTACAAATAAAAATAAAAGAAATAAAAGCTTGAGATGGTCAGACTGTGTTTATAGAACAAATTAAAATAGAAGGAAAGAGTTCATGCACAACAGAGGGATTGTTTAGAGGCCCAAAGAGAGTGGCAGGGCATGACAATGACAAAACACAGTAGTTACTGAGATGACGGATGCTCACCACAAGCATTTTCACCACATTGACACTCAAGCAGGCTTTACCCACTATGATCCACACAAAGGCCAGCTGCTTCATGTAGTTATGTACAAGTATCACCATCCACAGGGCTGAACAGATATGCAACAGAAAATCCCTATTAACTTTGTCTGTGGAGACGAAACATGGAAAAGTATGGAGGGGATAATAATAATCAGAAGATACAATAACTGACTGATGTTTCTGCACACAGCCTCCTCGGTCAGTGTGCAGTGAGAGCTGTCCTTCAGGTACCCGCATGGCCAGAAAGAAGGGGGAACCTGAGTGTTGTTTTGACTGTGTCCCTTGTTCTGAGGGAAAGATCAGCAACACAACTGGTGAGTGTAAACCGCTGAACACAGCAGTTCAAAGATGTTGTATAAACATGTTTTTCATCACTTTTTTTTCTCAGACTCCATGGAGTGCACCAGTTGTCCAGAAGATTTCTGGTCCAGCCCCCAGCGTGACCACTGTGTTCCTAAGAAAACAGAGTTCCTCTCCTACCATGAGCCTCTGGGTATCTGCTTGACAACCATTTCATTGTTGGGCACATTTATCTGTGTTGTTGTTCTGGGCATCTTCATCCATCATCACAGCACACCTATAGTTCGTGCAAACAATTCAGAACTCAGTTTTCTTCTCTTGGTGTCACTCAAATTGTGTTTCTTGTGTTCATTGCTCTTCATTGGACGACCCAGATTATGGACTTGTCAACTAAGACATGCAGCATTTGGCATCAGCTTTGTGCTTTGTGTCTCATGTATCCTGGTGAAAACCATGGTGGTTCTGGCTGTGTTCAGGACCTCTAAACCAGGTGGTGAGTCCAGTCTGAAGTGGTTTGGTGCTGTGCAGCAGAGAGGGACAGTTCTGGTTCTGACTTCTATTCAAGCAGCAATCTGCACTGTCTGGCTTGTCTCTGCTTCACCAGTGCCTCATAAAAACACCCAGTATCACAGTGACAAGATAGTTTATGAGTGCGCAGTCGGGTCCACAGTTGGTTTTGCAGTTTTACTTGGTTATATTGGTTTACTGGCTGTCCTCAGTTTTTTGTTAGCTTTTCTCGCAAGGAATCTTCCAGACAGTTTCAATGAGGCCAAGCTCATCACTTTCAGCATGCTGATCTTCTGTGCAGTGTGGGTGGCCTTTGTCCCTGCTTACATTAACTCTCCAGGCAAATATGCAGATGCAGTGGAGGTATTTGCCATCCTGGCCTCCAGTTTTGGCCTCTTGGTGGCACTGTTTGGACCCAAGTGTTACATGATGCTGTTGAAACCAGAGAGAAACACAAAGAAAGCGATCATGGGACGAAGCACCACAAAGTAAAACTATCAGCACTGCTGTTTCTTTATATATCCTCTGTAATTTGGAATTTACAAACAGTAAACATGTTCATTAAAAAATAAATAAATAATAATAATTAGATAATTCTGTTTTACATTACATTACATGTCATTTACATGTCATTTTACATGTTTTATTTTTCCAATCTTGTTAATTAATGTAATTTTAACAAGTTAATAGTAACAAAGGTAACTTTTAAGATTATTTTTCATCATTATTTAGCCATGCTATCCCAATGAGATAAATGATACCTGCAAAAATGATTGCCCACAAATTAAAATAGGCTTGTATCTTTCCTTAATGAGGTCCAGTGGATTTGTTAATAACATAAAAAATCAATCGAAAACAAATTAGTTGATACATCATCATGGCGTCTGTGGAAAACGACGACCGTCACCTTGAGCCTTATTGAGGTGAGCAAGAATAGAACCTTAACTTAATGTAAAAAGGAAACTTGCTACAAGGAAACTTGGCTGCATCCCTAGTTATATTGTTGTTGCCAATAAAGATGTTTCTTGTTCATGTGTTCCCCCAGCTGCTTCCCAAAGTACATGTTTTCTGTAATACAGAGTTCTCTAATGTTCTGCGTCTGTGGTAACTTGCCCATTTTGAGTTACTTGCCCTTGCTTCATGAGTAATATACACATAATGGTCACAAAACCTCTGAATGCCACATTTTTACCTCAAATTTTCAAAAGCTCCGCACCAACCCCCCACTCTGTCGCTCCTGTCAATCGCCGTGCTGAACTCCCTCTTGCTAAATTTTCCTAGAAAAACCCCTGGGAACTACAGTATATGTAAATGACACATGACGTTGCTGAGGACCTGCCCCAACTGCTAGTTATTCTGCCCTGATAGGTGATGTGCAAGAATAAACATTGTCATAAGTCAATAAAATGGCTGATTTAGAGGGATGTAAATAACTCTGTACTCCGACGAACAAGATTAAAGTCATGAGGGATTTTGTAGACAACAACTTGCTCTTGCTCATGCTTTCTTGCTTTTCCTGTGCAGTGTCCTTCTCTCTTTATTCCTCCTCTTGTCAGTTACAGGGACAGTTTAATCTAAATGGAATGCACAAAACTGGAGATGTGATTCTAGGTGGACTTTTTGCAATCAACTTATTTTCTGCTCATCCTGACCTGACTTTTACCTCAGAGCCACAGCTGCCCACCTGTTACAGGTAACTGACAAGGAAACGGGACATTTTAGAAGCTGTTGTTGTTACGCTAATACTTTTTTTTTTTTTTATAAAATCATTATTTGTTTTGTCTTTTTCTTTTTCCCCCCAAAAAATAAACACTTAATTTTCTGTTAGTTTTGATATCACAGGATTCAGACAGGCTCAGACCATGGCCTTTGCTATTGATGAGATCAACAGAAACTCCAACCTGCTGCCTAATGTGACTCTGGGATACAGTCTGTATGATAACTGCATCAAACTAGGAATTGCATTCCGTGCATCACTGTCCTTAGTCAGTGGTCAAGAAGAAGAAGTTACATTAGAGGAGAACTGTGTAGGAACTCCTCCAGTACTAGGGATTGTGGGTGATTCTTCCTCCACACGTTCTATTGCCATATCATCATTGTTAGGTTTGTACAGAGTGCCAATGGTAAGTTTATCTGCCAGTCAAGTCAATCATTGTTTAAAATAATTTCCATTTAATGTCTAAACAAATCTAAATTAAGATGGAAACATTTAACATTTAACATTGGAAAGCTTTTTGAGCCAGCAGACGATGACTGTTATTACTAAATGCGATATTATTTTTTGCAGGTGAGTTATTTTTCCACATGTTCCTGCCTGAGTGATCGGCAAAAGTTTCCATCTTTCTTTAGGACGATCCCGAGTGATGCTTTTCAGGTGAAAATCCACCCCTCCTAACCCCTCTGAAAAATGACTCAATCATGTCTCATTTACAGAGTTGTGTGCTGTCAGATATACAACACTTAAAGACAGTGATTAAAAATGAGTCTTTGATGAACCTGTTTGGTAGTATTTCTAGTAAAACATTATTCCAGCCTGTGCACTAATCCCTCTGCTCTGTGTCCACATAGGTGAATGCTATGATTCAGATTTTAAAACACTTTGGTTGGACTTGGGCAGGTCTGATCATCAGTGATGATGATTATGGAGTCCACGCTTCCCGATCCTTTCAATCTGATCTGGGTCCAGCTGGTGGAGGTTGTCTGGCTTACACAGAGATTTTGCCCTGGGGTGATGACCCTGCTGAACTAAGGAGAATAGTGGATGTGATGAGGAAATCTACAGCTCGAGTGGTGATTGTGTTTGCAAATAAGAGTCGCACGATTAATCTCATGAAAGAGGTCAGTCCTGAAAGAGATATGTTGTAAAAACCCTTTATCCTTTAAAAATCAAATGTCATAACTAATGTTTGAGCTATAAACAAATTCAAATTTGCCCATATAACTTTACTTTTTTTTAACTTTACTGGTATGAACGTTTGAATTTATAAACTTGTTATAATGTACAGGTGGTGAGGCAGAATGTGACAGGCCTGCAGTGGATTGCCAGTGAAGCCTGGACATTAGCTGATGTGCTCCAGACCCCCCACTTCATGCCGTGTCTGGGTGGAACACTGGGCATCTCCATCCGTCGAGGAGAAATACCAGGACTCAGGGACTTCCTGTTACAAATACGTCCTGACCTACATCACAAAAACACAGATGGAAACAGCATGGTGAGAGTTTCCCTCTGAATTTGGATTTCTGCTAAAAATATACTGGCATTAATATGAAAATTAACTTAACTGCAGGTGAATCAGTTTTGGGAACACACATTTCAGTGTAGATTTGCACCACCTCCAGCAGGTTGGGTGGAAACTGGAGGAGAATTATGCACTGGACAGGAAGTTATAGAGAATGTGGAGAATGAATTGGTGGATGTTTCAAACCTCAGGCCAGAGTATAATGTGTATAAGGCTGTGTACGCTCTGGCATATGCTCTTGATGACATGCTGCAGTGTGAGCCAGGGAGAGGACCTTTCAGCAACAACACCTGTGCTCATTTACAAAGACTGGAGCCATGGCAGGTGATAGATATTTATTTAAGTTAAGTAAGTACTAAGTAAGAGTTGAATGAAGTGTGCGTTTCTTAATCCAATTCCTTTTAAATTAATACGCACATGCTGTATGAGAAAAGTGTGAATCAGTTGGTCAGCTGAGGCAAACAACTGCTGGGCTGTAATTGTGTGTCTGATTCTATTATCCAAAGCTTGTGTATTACTTGGAAAAAGTCAACTTCACAACAACATTTGGTGATCAAGTATCATTTGATGAAAATGGTGATACCTTACCAATATATGACATCATGAACTGGGTGTGGCTCCCTGATGGAAGAAGTAAAATTCAGAGAGTGGGTGAGGTTAAGAGGTCAGCCTTCAAAGGTGAAGAACTCACACTGGATGAAGACACAATCTTCTGGAACTTTGAATCCAAACAGGTAAATTCTTAGTTTCAATTATTATCTTTTGCCCCACTCATACTATTGTATGGCATGTCAGGTTGGACTCTGCTAACATCTTTCGTGTTCTTGTCATGTCAGCGGCTTCATCATGTGTTGATGCAAATGCACATGAGGTGCCATTTGCAAAGTGGCTCAGGCTGTAGATAAATATAAATATAATGGAGTAATGGAATAATATTTATGGAGCAAAGTGGCCCTATAAATATAAATATAAAAACTAAACATAAATATAAATGCTAAATATAAATATACATATAAATCTTCTGGGTAAAACAAAATATTTAGCTAATATGCGTAAAAGTAAAAATAAAAAAAAAATAAAAGCTTGAGATGGTCAGACTGTGGACTTTATTCCACCGGAGCTGCAGCGGACCATAGAGGCTCTCGCCATCCCGCCTCTGTGGCCAAGGAGACGGTGGAGGCTACGGAAACAAAAGCAGGTTTAGCGGAGCGGACTGCGTGCTAGGCTACAAGCTAACCCACATAGACCGGCTTTGCCCAGTGTCCTCCTCGCCAACGTCAGGTCACTCGCGAACAAACTGGACGAAATTCGACTGAGGATCGTCTCACGTCGGATGGACAGCTGTGTGGCGATTTTCACTGAGACCTGGCTGGACAACAACATCCCCGACGCGGAGGTGGAGCTAGCGGGCCGCTTATTGTTCCGAGCCAACAGGACTGCAGCTTCAGACAAGTCCAAAGGCGGAGGTTTGGCGCTGTACATCCACGACTCCTGGTGTACAGCTACGAACGTCATCTCAACGCTCTGCTCCCCCGACCTGGAATATCTGGCAGTGAAGTGCAGACCGTTCAAACTGGTAAACAACTCAGCTCTGTTGTTATCATAGCAATGTACATTCCACCGCGAGCTAATGCTAAGCTAGCACTGGAGGAGCTGTACTGCCTCATTAGCGGTCAAATGAACGCAAATCCAGAAGCGGCTGTGATAGTGGCTGGGGATTTTAACCATGTGGAACTAAGGCTGTCTTCCCCAAATTCCACAAATTCATTAAGTTTCCAACAAGAGACAATAACACACTGGATCAACTGTACTCTAACATCAAAGGGGCATACAAGGCTGCAGCAGCACCTCACTTTGGCATGTCAGACCATATTTCTGTGGAGCTGATTCCTGCCGACAGACCTCTGATCTGCAGGAACAAACACACCACCAGGACCATCCAGGTTTGGACTCAGGAGGCCTCTACAACCTTACAGGACTGCTTTGAACAGACGAACTGGGAGGAATTCAAAAGGGATGCAGACCTAGAGGATTACACGTCATCTGTGCTGTCCTACATTCACTTCTGCACCGACGCTGTTCTACTCACAAAAACAATCACGGTTTTTCCCAACCAGAAGCCATGGGTGGACGGCACAGTGCGGTCCCTGCTAAAAGCCCGGGATGCAGCCTAGAGAGCAGGAGACAAACTGGCTTATAGCAGGGCCCGAAAAGAACTGAAGAAGGGCATCCAGCTGGCAAAACATTGGTACAGGCAACGCATCGAGGAACACTTCCGCGACAACAACACCCGCAACATGTGGAAAGGCATCAGGACCATCACTGACTACAAGCGTAGTGAGCAGCAGGCCAGCCACGACCCCACTCTGCCTGACAATTTAAACAGCTTCTTTGTACGCTTCGACTCTCCGAGCAGCAGAAGGACTGTACATCTTCCTCAGCCAGAGGTGCAGCACCAGCCTCTCACACTGCAGCTGCACCAGGTGACGTCCACCCTGAGGAGGGATCAACACCAACAAGGTGGCAGGCCCAGATAAGGTGTCAGGTCGGACACTGAGTTAATGTGCGGATCAGCTAGCAGCAGTTTTTCTGGACATTTTCAACATGTCGCTGCAGCTCTCCTCGGTCCCTGTCTGCCTGAAGTCCTCCATCATTGTGCCTGTGCCCAAAAAAATCCACTGTCACCTGTCTCAATGACTTCCATCCTGACTTGTCGCCCTGACCCCAGTCATAATGAAGTGCTTCGAGCGGATCCTCCTGAAGTACATCAAAGACGCCATCCCTGCAGGCCTGGACAGCTTGCAGTTCGCCTACAGGGAGAACCGCTCTACGGAGGATGCTGTCTCATTAGCACTTCACATGACCCTGACTCACCTGCAGCATCCAAACACCTACGTCGGGATGCTGTTTGTGGACTTTAGTTCAGCGTTTAACACTGTTCTCCCGGACGTGTTGGCGCTGAAACTTCACAATCTGGGTTTGGCACCATCGCTCTGCTCCTAGATCAGCGACTTCCTCACCAACAGGCCCCAGGTGGTTAGGATACGGGGGTCCACTTCTGCACTGCTGATCCTCAACACCGGAATGCCACAGGGTTGTGTGCTCAGCCCAGCCCTTTTCACTCTCTTCACACATGAATGCTCTGCCATCCATCCCACAAACATGGTTGTAAAGTTCGCAGACGACACCACCGTGGTGGGTCTCATATCCAACAATGATGAGACACACTACAGAGAAGAGGTCCAGCACATCACACAGTGGTGCTTCAACAACCTCATCCTGAACACCACAAAAACAAAGGAGGTCCAGGAAGACTGAACACGCTCCATTCTGCATACAAGGAGAGGTAGTGGAGCGCGTAGAAAAACATCAAGTTCCTGGGCATCCACATTTCCTCTGACCTCTCATGGAGTAAGAACACTTTGCACCTGGTGAAGAAGGCCCAACAAAGGCTCTTCTTCCTCAGGAAGCTGAAGCGGACTGGACTCTCTCCTCAGCTGCTCACAAACTTTTACAGAGCCACGATAGAGAGCATCCTGTGTCTCAGTGTGACGGTGCGGTACGGCAGCTGCACGTCACAAAACAGGAAGGACTTAGCCCGGGTGGTGAGAACTGCACAGGGGATTGTGGGCCGCCGTCTACCTGATCTGGATTCTGTTTACACCGCATGACTCCAGAGGAGGGCCAGACGGATAGCAACAGGAAAATTTTGTTATGCTTGCATAATAACAATAAAGAATCTTGAATCTTGAATCTCTTGAATAGAACAAATTAAAACAGGAGGAGAGAGTTCATACACAACAAATGGATGGATTGTTTAGAGGTCCAAAGAGAGTGGCAGGACATGACAATGACAAAACACAGTTGTTACTGAGATCACGGATGCTCACCACAAGCATTTTCACCACATTGACACTCAAGCAGGCTTCACCCACTATGATCCACACAAGGGCCAGCTGCTTCATGTAGTTATGTACAAGAATCACCATCCACAGGGCTGAACAGACATGCAACTATTAACTTTGTCTGTGGAGACTAAACATGGAAAAGTATGGAGGGGATAATAATAATCAGAAGATACAATAACTGACTGATGTTTCTGCACACAGCCTCCTCGGTCAGTGTGCAGTGAGAGCTGTCCTCCAGGTACCCGTATGGCCAGAAAGAAGGGGAAACCTGAGTGTTGTTTTGACTGTGTCCCTTGTTCTGAAGGAATGATCAGCAATACAACTGGTGAGTATAAACCGCTGAACACAGCAGTTCAAGGATATTGTATAACATGTTTTTCATCACTTTTTTTCTCAGACTCCATGGAGTGCACCAGTTGTCCAGAAGATTTCTGGTCCAGCCCCCAGCGTGACCACTGTGTTCCTAAGAAAACAGAGTTCCTCTCCTACCATGAGCCTCTGGGTATCTGCTTGACAACCACCTCGCTGTTGGGCACATTTATCTGTGTTGTTGTTCTGGGCATCTTCATCCATCATCACAACACACCTATAGTTCGTGCCAACAATTCAGAACTCAGTTTTCTGCTCTTGTTGTCACTCAAATTGTGTTTCTTGTGTTCATTGCTCTTCATTGGACGACCCAGATTATGGACTTGCCAACTAAGACATGCAGCATTTGGCATCAGCTTTGTGCTTTGTGTCTCATGTATCCTGGTGAAAACCATGGTGGTTCTGGCTGTGTTCAGGGCCTCCAAACCAGGAGGTGAGTCCAGTTTGAAATGGTTTGGTGCTGTGCAGCAGAGAGGGACAGTTCTGGTTCTGACTTCTATTCAAGCAGCAATCTGCACTGTCTGGCTTGTCTCTGCTTCACCAGTGCCTCATAAAAACACCCAGTATCACAGTGACAAGATAGTTTATGAGTGTGCAGTCGGGTCCACAGTTGGTTTTGCAGTTTTACTTGGTTATATTGGTTTACTGGCTGTCCTCAGTTTCTTGTTAGCTTTTCTAGCAAGGAATCTTCCAGACAGTTTCAATGAGGCCAAACTCATCACTTTCAGCATGCTGATCTTCTGTGCAGTGTGGGTGGCCTTTGTCCCTGCTTACATTAACTCTCCAGGCAAATATGCAGATGCAGTGGAGGTATTTGCCATCCTGGCCTCCAGTTTTGGCCTCTTGATGGCGCTGTTTGGACCCAAGTGTTACATGATGCTGTTGAGACCAGAAAGAAACACAAAGAAAGCCATCATGGGTCGAAGCACCACAAAGTAAAACTGTCAGCACTGCTGTTTCTTTATATATCCTCTGTAATTTGGAATTTACAAACAGTAAATATGTTGATTAAAATAATAATAATAACAATAATTAGATTATTCTCTTTTATTTTTCTCTCACTGCTTATTTTTTCCAATCTTGTTAATTAATGTAATTTTAACCAGTTAAAAGTAACAAAGGTAACTTTTGAAATCATTTTTCATCATTATTTAGCCATGCCATCCCAATGAATTCAATGATACCTGCAAAATGATTGCCCACAAATTAAAATAAGCTTGTATCTTAGTGGAACGTTACCAACATAGGCCCAAAGTCTTGGCTTGCTGCAGTGAACCAGCCTCAGTTAATCACATTTGTTGTCTCCTGAAGTTGGATTCGCGCCAAGGGTAAAACCACATCGCATTATGCATGTAGTAATGCTGTTTGTGGTGTGCCTGACTATAAGTTCAACATAAAAAGTGTCTTAAAACAGGTACAAATCAATTTCTGCCATTACTGTTGGTGGTCACATAGAAACCTGATAAGCCAGTAGTTACTGTAGTACTGTTATCATAGTATGCCAGAGCATTCTTATGGGCGTGTGGAGAGTGACATTATGGCAGGTCAATAAAGAACCCCTCCATTTTAAGACATGACAAAAATGATGAACGGCCCTTGAAGGTTCTCCTTGAAGGTACACAAATGCTTACCAACCATCATAATGTGAAATTGTAGTGTGTTTTTATACAAAGTACTTTAAAAGGCAACAGGGTTTTTGTTTTCTTCATTGTGTCCGAGTCTCAATGAAGGTTAGATAAAATTCTGTATCAGCTCTTGCCATAGGTAATATGGGCATTTGTTGCTTCACTCCCACCAAACCACAAAAGGGACCCTTACAGTTAAACCAACACACAGGTTCTTAATTTAAAATCAGGGTTGAGCAGAGTTAACAAACCATGACTCTAATAATCAATGATATGGGATGAAGGTTGCCTTCCTCCGCGGTCACAGCCCACACTCTGCTCCTATAGCTCCGCGGTCCGACACTCAACCGGCCTGATGCGGGCACACAGCCGCCAGTCTTCCGCCGACACACCAGCTCGCCTACACCACGCTTTCTGTCCTCCACCTGGCCCCGCAGCCAGTCTTCTTTTCGGGTGCGGGTGGTCTCTTCAGCGGCCGGCCGTCTCCTGGCATCTGGCCGTTTCTTGGGTCCTTTCTGTCCCTCTCTCTGCCTCCTGGCGTGCACTGTTGCCAACTCCTCAGTAAGGACCGTCGCCATTGGCCGTCCTAAAAGTCTTGAGAAGTCGCTAAATTACGTCATCGCCTAATTTGCATAAATCACAATTTGCCTGAAACCGCATGTGTGCCGTGACACAGTACAGGTATCACATATCAGACATAACACATATGCGCGTGATTCATTAGCAGCTTGGACGCGGAGTGGTGAGGGTCTCCTCTCTGCTCTGACCGCAGGCTGGGACTGCTGTAGATGCTCTTGTAAGACTTGACCGCCTGCGAGTGCTTTGGGAGGGGATCCCGGCAGCACCCGCTGCTTGTTGAGCACAGTAACTGCAGTGCTGTAAACACCACAAACGACTCCAATAACACCAGAGAAAGTCGCTAGATTTGTTGCTAGTAGGCGTTGGAAAGTCGCCATATTAAGCGGAAAAGTCGCCAAGTTGGCAACACTGCCGGCGTCTGAAATATAAAAGGTCACTCTCCTGCTTGTCACCACCTGTGGCTCGTTGCTAATCAGACTGCTATTGGCAGGTCTGTGGATAGTTCATGGTCAGTCGGAGAAAACATACGAAAACACAACTACAACCAAATCTGTAAAAAACACAACACGCAAAATAACACAACATGCAAAATGTCTTTAAATCCCAACAACAAAATAATGAAACCTATAACACAAAAACTGACCACATTTACCTCAAATTTTCAAAACCTCCGCACCAACCCCCGCTCTGCCGCTCCGGTCAATCGCCATGCTGAGCTCCCCCTTGCTAAATTTTCCAAGAAAAACCCCTGGGAACTGCTGTATATGTAAATGACACATGCGTTGCTGAGGACCTGCCCCCTACATCTAGTTATTTTGCCCTGATAGGTGATGTGCAAGAATAAACATTGTCATAAGTCAATAAAATGGCTGATGTAGTGATGGAAAATAACTCTGTAAAGGGACGAACAAGATTTAAGTCATGAGGGATTTTGTAGACAACAACTTGCTGTTGCTCATGTTTTCTTGCTTTTCCTCTGCTGTGTCCTCTTCTCTTTATTCCTCCTCTTGTCAGTTACAGGAACAGTTTAATCTAATTGGGATGCACAAAACTGGAGATGTGATTCTAGGTGGGATTTTTCCAATCTACTTCTTTTCTGCTGATCCTGATCTAACTTTTACCTCAGAGCCACAGCTGCCTACCTGCTATGGGTGAGTCTGACAGTGTAAGTAGTTGTGAAACACATTTTTTGAATAGTAAACACTCATATATATATATATTGTGTTAGTTTTGATATTATAGGATTGAGGCAGGCTCAGACCATGGCCTTCGCTATTGATGAGATCAACAGAAACTCCAACCTGCTGCCTAATGTGACTCTGGGATACAGTCTGTATGATAACTGCATCCAACTAGGAATTGGATTTCGTGCAGCACTGGCCTTAGTCAGTGGTCAAGAAGAAGAAGTGACAGTAGAGGAGAACTGTGAAGGAACTCCTCCAGTCCTAGGGATTGTGGGTGATTCTACCTCTTCAAATTCTATAGCCATTTCTACAGTATTAGGTTTGTACAAAGTGCCTCTGGTAAGTGTGTGTTACCAAGTCTTTCAACTCAATCATTATTGTGGTAAATTTTAATTGAAATTGAAATTAAATAATTATTTCAAACTGCACTGAACACAGTTCTGACAGTTGAGTAATCAACCTTGAAAAAAAACAATCATAAGCATTTTAACTTTTGTGCTCTGTTTTTGTTTTTTTTGTTTTTCATTTTTGCAGGTGAGTTATTTTGCCACATGTTCCTGCCTCAGTGACCGACAAAAGTTTCCATCTTTCTTCAGGACGATCCCAAGTGATGCTTTTCAGGTGAAAATCTATCTCCCAAAAAAATGTCATGTGTTTCATTTACAGAGTTGTATGGTGTCAGATATACAACACTTAAAGACAGTGATTAAACATCATCAATGTCTTTGATGAACCTGTTTAGCAGGATTTCTAGTGGAAGATGATTCCAGCCTGTGCACTAATCCCTCTGCTCTGTGTCCACATAGGTGAATGCTATGATTCAGATTCTAAAACACTTTGGTTGGACTTGGGCAGGTCTGCTCATCAGTGCTGATGATTATGGAGTCCATGCTGCCCGATCCTTTCACTCTGATCTGGGTCCAGTTGGTGGAGGTTGTCTGGCTTACACAGAGATTTTGCCCTGGGGTGACGACCCTGCTGAACTAAGGAGAATAGTGGATGTGATGAGGAAATCTACAGCTCGAGTGGTGATTGTGTTTGCACATAAGACTCACATGATTAATCTCATGAAAGAGGTCAGTCCTGAAAGAGATGTGATGCAAAAACCTTGTAGCCATTGAAAAACAGATTTCATTGGTTATAGATCATATATATTTAAACATACATATATGTATATATATATATATATATATATGTAAAGGTTTTCGAGTAAGATTACCCATATATATATATTCATATGTATATTATATACACATATATGCAACGCAAACAGGAGGTTTTGAGTTTGCACTTTGGAGTGACTGAAGAGGGAATCACTAAATAGCCAAATTCATTCATAAGTGATTCATTCAAATACAAATAGTCAAAGACACAATACACACAGAGTGGTTCCCTGTCTGGGAGAAACTTCCAGAGTTTCAGAGGTTTCAGAGATTGGGATCGAACTGTCTTACAGATTGTTTAACAGGACGAATTCAAGTTCCCTGTGATACAACACATGTTTGTGTATGAGATCAACTGTGGAACCTACATTTTCCATTTTCTAATTTACAGTATGAATGTGTCACTTTATATACTTGTTATAATGTGTCCAGGTGGTGAGACAGAATGTGACAGGCCTGCAATGGATTGCCAGTGAAGCCTGGACATCAGTTGATGTGCTCCAGACTCCTCACCTCATGCCGTACCTAAGTGGAACACTGGGCATTGCCATCCGTCGAGGAGAAATATCAGAACTCAGGGACTTCCTGTTACAAATACGTCCTGACCTACATTACACCACTGATAGAAAAAGTGTGGTGAGTCTCCCTTTGACTTAGTGTTTGTAAAAAATAATATTAAACATTTCAATCAGATCTGACCTTTACAATAATAATATTAATCACAATTACATAAACAAAAACAAATTATAAATGTCTTCCAGATGAATCAGTTTTGGGAACACATATTTCAGTGTAGATTTGCACCACCTCCAGCAGGTTGGGTGGAAGCTGGAGGAGAATTATGCACTGGACAGGAAGTTATAGAGAATGTGGAGAATGAGTTATTTGATGTTTCAGACCTCAGGCCAGAATATAATGTGTATAAGGCTGTGTACGCTCTGGCATATGCTCTTGATGACATGCTGCAGTGTGAGCCAGGGAGAGGACCTTTCAGCAACAACACCTGTGCTCATTTACAAAGAATGGAGCCATGGCAGGTGAGATATCAGTTTACCTGCCATGATATCAGGTTGAATGAAGTTAATACATTAATAAATGAAAACATCTCACTTTCCCAAAACAGCTAGGAGATAGTGGATTGTAATGTCAGGACAAGGTATAAGTATATAATAGTCATGTGATGTCACTTGGAGGAAGGAAATTATTTGATGGAATTATTATTTCTTTTTTTAAAATGGTTCATGCTGCAATAATTAGTTTAATATGTATTTGTCTCTACTGCTGTGTTCACAAATATACTGTCACAAACATATTTTATCATACAAGTTAAAGAGTCTAAATAGAAGCAAATTCCATCTGCACTCTTCTTTTATTTCAGCATGAGTACGAACTGAGGCCAGAGGCATTGTTTTCAAGTTGTCAGTCAATAATCTTTGACAAATCTTGTCAACTTTGGGAGAAACAGTCACTTTTTTGTTCTTAATTCCTTTTGTGTCTGATTCTATTATCCAAAGGTTGTGCATTACTTGGAAAAAGTCAACTTCACCACAACATTTGGTGATCAAGTATCATTTGATGAGAATGGTGACTCCATACCAATATATGACATCATAAATTGGGTGTGGCTCCCTAATGGAAGAACTAATGTTCAGAGAGTGGGTGAGTTTAAGAGGTCAGCCTTCAAAGGTGAAGAACTCACACTGGATGAAGACAAAATCTTCTGGAACTTTGAATCCAAACAGGTTCATTCTTAATTTTATTTAAAATATTATAATATCTCTTTCCCCCACTCACTGGGCTGGAGTCTTATTTTCCCTCTGATACCACAGAGGTTTGCTATGGTCCATCTGACATGAATGATGTCATCCACCCATGCGTGTGATGGCACTGACAAACCCTACATGGACATAAATGTACACTCCAACACCTTTTGGCTGCACTGCACTCACTACACTAAATTTTCAAGGCCTATTTAACACAATACTGTAAAGTCTAGTTGGTGGGACCCTCTTGTTTTGGTTGAAGAAGTGACATCAATGAAGACAATAAGTATGGACTCTTGCCTGGAGAATAATTGGTGATACTATCACTTGCACAGAGACTGCAAAAAGAAACAAATAGGGCTGCTCTCTTGGTGAGAAACCACTGATTTTGATACCACTGAGGTGATATGTTTGAACAGAAGATTACACACATTTTTGTAAATGGAATCTTTGCCATGGAGGCGTAAACGGAAATCCATAGCAACTCTCTGTGGACACAGAACAGTATGAAGTGGCTATAAAGCTATAAAAATGGTTTTATGTTTCTCCACACAGCCTCCTCGGTCAGTGTGCAGTGAGAGCTGTCATCCAGGTACCCGCATGGCCACAAAGAAAGGAGAACCTGAGTGTTGTTTTGACTGTGTCCCTTGTTCTGAGGGAAAGATCAGCAATACAACTGGTGAGTGTACATTTTTAAACACAGCAGTTCAAAGATGTTGTATAAACATGTTTCTCATCACTTTGTTTTCTCAGACTCGATGGAGTGCACCAGTTGTCCAGAAGATTTCTGGTCCAGCCCCCAGCGTGACCACTGTGTTCCTAAGAAAACAGAGTTCCTCTCCTACCATGAGCCTCTGGGTATCTGCTTAACAACCACCTCACTGTTTGGCACATTTATCTGTGTTGTTGTTCTGGGCATCTTCATCCATCATCACAGCACACCTATAGTTCGTGCCAATAATTCAGAACTCAGTTTTCTTCTCTTGGTGTCACTCAAATTGTGTTTCTTGTGTTCATTGCTCTTCATTGGACGACCCAGATTATGGACTTGCCAACTAAGACATGCAGCATTTGGCATCAGCTTTGTGCTTTGTGTCTCATGTATCCTGGTGAAAACCATGGTGGTTCTGGCTGTGTTCAGGGCCTCCAAACCAGGAGGTGAGTCCAGTCTGAAGTGGTTTGGTGCTATGCAGCAGAGAGGGACAGTTCTGGTTCTGACTTCTGTTCAAGCAGCAATCTGCACTGCCTGGCTTGTCTCTGCTTCACCAGTGCCTCATAAAAACACCCAGTATCACAGTGACAAGATAGTTTATGAGTGTGCAGTTGGGTCCACAGTTGGTTTTGCAGTTTTACTTGGTTATATTGGTTTACTGGCTGTCCTCAGTTGTATATTAGCTTTTCTTGCAAAAAACCTTCCAGACAGTTTCAATGAGGCCAAACATATCACTTTCAGCATGCTGATCTTCTGTGCAGTGTGGGTGGCCTTTGTCCCTGCTTACATCAGCTCACCAGGCAAATATGCAGATGCAGTGGAGGTATTTGCCATCCTTGCCTCCAGTTTTGGCCTCTTGGTTGCGCTGTTTGGACCCAAATGTTATATAATACTGTTGAGACCAGAACAAAACACAAAAAAAGCTATCATGAGTCGTGGCACCACAAAGTAAAACTGGGAACACTGTTGTCTTTCTGTCTATCCTCTGTATTTTTAGAATTGAGTGGTACCAATAAAATTATTAAAACAAATAAAAAATACTAGCCATCTCTTTAAAGTCAATATATATAGACCTGCAAATGTGGGTCCACAGTTTAAAATAGACATGTAGTCTTCAGCATAAACAAAAGGTTAAGTGTTTTGTTTTTCACCTTGGTAACTTTGGACAAATCTTAACTCATGAGGTCAGTACAATAGCTGAGTTCTTCCAACTTAAGACAGTGTACCACTAGCTGCATTTCCCCATTCCTCAGGAACTATGAACATTTCAAGGTTTCAAGGTCCATTTTATCTGTAATTAGAAATCCGGAGGGCCAGATTTGATAATGTGAAGATTTCCGGGGGCCAATGGTCCCTTCAGACTTTTTTTTAACACTAAAAGTAGCATTCAAATACACTGTTTTATATTTCTTGTATTTTCTTTGCCGTAATTTTCTTTGTCAGAAACAGCAATGTAACCAAATATAGGCTACATAGTAGTGAAAAAATGAAAACATTCTGCCTTTCCCTCACATTTGGAGTCAGATGTGATCGTATGGGCTGTACAAAATCTGACCGCGGGCTGGCCTTTGGACATGCCTGCTGTAGTGTATTAGCAGTGTATGTTATTTCAGTGAAGATTAGAAATGTCCAGAAACTGGGCATACTATATATATATTGTATTTTTTGGGGGATGAGGACAAATTACTAAATTTTACTGTCATGTAGCAAATTTGAATAAATGTAGTTGTTCCAGTCTAATTATTAGTATTTTTGATACTAATTTTACATCCTTCAATGATACAGAAATCCTGATTGGATGGATCCTGATGGATTACATTTATGTGCCATCCCTGACTACTGTATGATACTGCAGTGGGGAAAGCTGTGTTACCTGATGTTACTTGAACTTGACTGTATTTCAAAGGAGGTATGTATAGGTGTGGATATGTTGCAGCATTGTTGTCCATCACTACTTCATTAGAAGACCTACATTTATGTCGTAACCAGGTGTTAAGAATAATAACATTTTTCGTAACATCATCATAACACCATTTTCGCAGAAATCCTGGAGATTATAAAACTATGCACTCTCCTGCCTGAGCCGGTTCACACAGCCACTGTTTAACGGATACAACTTTTTGATTAATTCTATTTATTAATTCATTCATTTACAAAACATCTTTGTGTGACTAAAAATACTGGACAACAACAGACACTGATGTAAAACTACGAGGAACACTCATGAAGATAATGACAACAGGAACCTCCCCTACAGCTTGTTATTCTGCCCTGATAGGTGATGTACAAGAATAAACATTGTCATAAGTCAATAAAATGGGTGATGTAGTGATGGAACAGAACTCATTAAAGGGATGAACAAGAGCAGAGTCATGAGGGTATTTTTAGACAACAAGTTTCACTTGCCAATGTTGTATTTCTGCTTTTCCTCTGCTGTGTCCTCCTCTCTTTATTCCTCCTCTTGTCAGTTACAAAAACAGTTCCATCAAAACGGGATGCACAAAACTGGAGATGTGATTCTAGGTGGACTTTTTACAGTCAACTTATTTTCTGCTGATCCTGACCTGGCTTTTACCTCAGAGCCACAGCTGCCTACCTGTTATAGGTAACTCTGACAGGGAAACAAAACATTTAAGAAGCTGTTGTTTAGCTAATCAGTATGATATATTTTTAGTAATGTGAACTGATTACATTATATCTGACATTTTTAAACATTGATGTTTTATTGTGGGTATTGATGATGATGTCAGTATTTGCAGTCTGTATCTGTAATTCTGAAATATATAGCTTGGCACAGTTACTGTATAAAGTGTTTTGAATAGTAAACTTAACTTATTTCTTCTGTTAGTTTTGATGTTGTAGGATTCAGACAGGCTCAGACCATGGCCTTTGCTGTTGAAGAGATCAACAGAAACTCCAACCTGCTGCCTAATGTGACTCTGGGATACAGTCTGTATGATAACTGCATCCAACTAGGAATTGCATTCCGAGCATCACTGTACTTAGTCAGTGGTCAAGAAGAGCAAATTACATTAGAGGAGAACTGTGTAGGAACTCCTCCAGTCCTAGGGATTGTGGGTGATTCTTCTTCAACACGTTCTATTGCCATATCATCATTGTTAGGTTTGTACAGAGTGCCTCTGGTAAGTGATGAGTTTATGTGCCTCTCAATTCAATCATTGTTTGAAAATATTTCCATTCAATGTCAAAACAAATATAAATTAATATGTAAACGTTAAATATTGAACATTGTCAAGCTTTTTGAGTCAGCAGACGATGACTGTTTTCAGTAAATGCGATACTTTTTGCAGGTGAGTTATATTTCCACATGTTCCTGCCTGAGTGATCGCCACATGTTTCCATCTTTCTTTAGGACGATCCCGAGTGATGCATTTCAGGTGAGCACACCCCCGTTTATTTACAGAGTTGTGTGGTGTCAGATTGGAAACACATAAGACAGTGCTTAAACATGATGAATCTGTTTAGTAGGATTTCTAGGAAAAAAATATTCCAGCCTGTGCACTAATCCCTCTGCTCTGTGTCCACATAGGTGAATGCTATGATTCAGATTCTAAAACACTTTGGTTGGACTTGGGTAGGTCTGATCATCAGTGATAATGATTATGGAGTCCATGCCGCCCGATCCTTTCACTCTGATCTGGGTCCAGCTGGTGGAGGTTGTCTGGCTTACACAGAGATTTTGCCCTGGGGTGACGACCCTGCTGAACTAAGGAGAATAGTGGATGTGATGAGGAAATCTACAGCTCGAGTGGTGATTGTGTTTGCAAATAAGAGTCACACGATTAATCTCATGAAAGAGGTCAGTCCTGAAAGAGAGATATGTTGTAAAAACCTTTTCGCAAATGTCAAAACTATTGTTTGAGCTATAAATAGTTGAATTTGTTTTTAGGAGGACAAATTCAAATTTGCCTGTAATACAACATACATTTGTGTATGTGCAACTGTGAAAACTTGATTTTACTTACTACTCCTGGTATAAGTGTGAATTTATAAACTTGTTATAATGTACAGGTGGTGAGGCAGAATGTGAAAGGCCTGCAGTGGATTGCCAGTGAAGCCTGGACATTAGCTGACGTGCTCCAGACCCCCCACTTCATGCCATGTCTGGGTGGAACACTGGGCATCTCCATCCGTCGAGGAGAAATACCAGGACTCAGGGACTTCCTGTTACAAATACGTCCTGACCTACATCACAACAACACATATGGAAACAGCATGGTGAGGTTTTGCCATTGACTGGTTATTTGTGAGTATTATATTTTGTCTTTATACAAACTTTTTACACAAAATCAATATGTTCCAGGTGAATCAGTTTTGGGAACACACATTTCAGTGTAGATTTGCACCACCTCCAGCAGGTTGGGTGGAAGCTGGAGGAGAATTATGCACTGGACAGGAAGTTATAGAGAATGTGGAGAATGAATTGGTGGATGTTTCAAACCTCAGGTCAGAGTATAATGTGTATAAGGCTGTGTACGCTCTGGCATATGCTCTTGATGACATGCTGCATTGTGAGCCAGGGAGAGGACCTTTCAGCAACGACATCTGTGCTTATTTACAAAAACTAGAGCTATGGCAGGTGAGATATCAGTTCACACTCAACTCTTCATTTCACTTTCACCTTTGTATTCATTTAAAAGATGAATTAAGTGCAAGTTTCTTTTGTTAAAGTTAAATAACATACAAAATACTAGTCATTTCCACATTGACTCTTTTATTCCTAAGCACTGGCAACAGCTGAGGGCAGAGGTCTCTCACTTTGAATCAGAATTAAATTCCTTTTAAGTTAACATGCACATGTTATATGAGAAAAGTGTGAATCTGTTGGTCAGCTGAGGCAAACAACTGCTGGGCTCTCATTTTAGTTTTTGTTCTTGTTTTTGTTCAATGTCTGATTCTATTATTCAAAGCTTGTGTATTACTTGGAAAAGGTCAACTTCACCACAACATTTGGTGATCAAGTATCATTTGATGAAAATGGTGATACCTTACCTGTATATGACATCATGAACTGGGTGTGGCTCCCTGATGGAAGAACTGAAGTTCAGAGGGTGGGTGATGTTAAGAGGTCAGCCTTCAAAGGTGAAGAACTCACACTGGATGAAGACAAAATCTTCTGGAATTTTGAACCCAAACAGGTAACTTCTTGGTTTGTTTCCATTATTATCTTTTGCCCCACTCATACTATTGTATGGAATGTCAGGTTGGTCTCTGCTAACATCTTTTGTGTTCTTGTCATGATGTCAGTGCCATTCGTAAAGTGTCTCTTTATATTATCAAATATACAATTTAAATATAAATATAAATCTTATGGTTGAAACTAAATATTTAGCTAATTTGCAAATTCACAAGGTTAGTAACCTGAAGTACCAGAATAAAGCTTAATATAAAATAAAAGGTTTTTTTCCTTGAGAAATTGTTTTGGCCTCCCTTTGACCAGCAGGATATACCCCGCCCACCACTGTATACACTACGACACAGCCAAACTATTAGTACAATTCAGCCACGCCAGCTGCACGATTGCGGGTGGTTATTCATTTATATTTATTATACATACATTTCACAGCAATAAATACAATTTGTGTGGATATAATACAAACATTAAACACCTAAATTATGAGAAACAATCCATAACACAGACATTACAGTACATACTGTATTCGGTATATATTAATGTAGATTTAACTTTGGCTGTACCTAATAATTGGACATAAGCATCTAGGCCTGGGGTGTCAAACATACGGCCCGGGGGCAAGAACTGGCCCACCAGAGGGTCCAATCCGGCCCACAGGATGAATTTGTTAAAATTTCACACTAATCTAAAGTAATGTCAAATGCTCCAGATACCTGTGACTAAATGTCTGTGCCTTTATAGATCCAGTGTGCTGTGTAAATAGTAAATTTAGGCATGATATTGTTGAAATAGCACTTATATTTCTCAAGAAATTTCATGTTTTGTAAAATTATCCTTCATTAAATGTAAAACAAAGGAGTTCTTGTTGTTTATAGGTTATTATTCTATTATTTTAATTTTTTTACTGGTCCGGCCCCCTTGAGATCAAATTGTGCTGTATGTGGCCCCTGAACAAAAATTAGTTTGACACCCCTGATCTAGGCTCTAAGCCAGGCCTGGCCAACCTGTGGCAGAGTAGCGTATACAGGGGTGGGTGGGGTGGATCGTGCTGGTCAAAGTGAGGCCAAAACATAGAAAAGAAGAAAATTTCTCCAAACATGTTTTTGACACCATGATCTCGACGCAACAAGAAGTCGGCCATCTTGCAATACGAAAAATGCGCCAAATTGTTCTCGACCCATCCAAGTTCAGAAGATATTGAAAACCTTCGCAGATTCAAAAGGGCGTGGCCACGGCAGCCATCGGAATTTAGGCAAATTTCGACGACTTTGCCATACATTGGCCTATCAGTACGAGACTTCATACGTGACACGAGACCCTGCCCCTGAACACGTCTACGAATGGGAACGTGACCCAAACGCGATGCTGGCCATTTTGAATTCCACCATTTCGCTGCCAAACAGGGAGTGCGCCAGCCATTGGCTCCAAACTTGACATGTGAGACCAAGGGCCCGCCCTAAACACATCTGAAAGACATTACCTGCACACAGGAAGTAGATCATCTGAAACACGAAGTGCCCTTTAACTCGCCAATACATTGCCCGATCTGCTTGAAACTTAATATGTGAGACAAAGGGCCCGCCCTGAACACGTCTGCAAACACAGGATGTAGGTTGCCCAAAACTTGTCTTTCTCCAGTGGATGCTCACCACAAGCATTTTCACCACATTGACACTCAGGCAGGCTTCACCCACTATGATCCACACAAGGTCCAACTGCTTCATGTAGTTATGTACAAGTATCACCATCCACAGGGCTGAACAGACATGCAACAGAAAATCCCTTTTAACTTTGCAGACACGAAGCATGGAAAAGCGGAGGGGATAATAATAATCATAAGATACAATAACTGACTGATGTTTCTGCACACAGCCTCCTCGGTCAGTGTGCAGTGAGAGCTGTCCTCCAGGTACCCGCATGGCCAGAAAGAAAGGAGAACCTGAGTGTTGTTTTGACTGTGTCCCTTGTTCTGAGGGAAAGATCAGCAATGCAACTGGTGAGTGTAAACCACTGAACACAGTTCAGAGATGTTGTGTTTCTCATCACTTTCTTTTCTCAGACTCCATGGAGTGCACCAGTTGTCCAGAAGATTTCTGGTCCAGCCCCCAGCGTGACCACTGTGTTCCTAAGAAAACAGAGTTCCTCTCCTACCATGAGCCTCTGGGTATCTGCTTGACAACCTTCTCACTGTTGGGCACATTTATCTGTGTTGTTGTTCTGGGCATCTTCATCCATCATCACAGCACACCAATTGTTCGTGCCAACAATTCAGAACTCAGTTTTCTTCTCTTGGTGTCACTCAAATTGTGTTTCTTGTGTTCATTGCTCTTCATTGGACGACCCAGATTATGGACTTGCCAACTAAGACATGCAGCATTTGGCATCAGCTTTGTGCTTTGTGTCTCATGTATCCTGGTGAAAACCATGGTGGTTCTGGCTGTGTTCAGGGCCTCCAAACCAGGAGGTGAAAACAGTCTGAAGTGGTATGGTGCTGTACAGCAGAGAGGGACAGTTCTGGTTCTGACTTCTGTTCAAGCAGCTATCTGCACTGTCTGGCTTGTCTCTGCTTCACCAATGCCTCATAAAAACACCCAGTATCAAAGTGACAAGATAGTTTATGAGTGTATAGTTGGGTCCACAATTGGTTTTGCAGTTTTACTTGGTTATATTGGTTTACTGGCCGTCCTCAGTTGTTTGTTAGCTTTTCTTGCAAAAAATCTTCCAGACAGTTTCAATGAGGCCAAACTCATCACTTTCAGCATGCTGATCTTCTGTGCTGTGTGGGTGGCCTTTGTCCCTGCTTACATCAGCTCACCAGGCAAATATGCAGATGCAGTGGAGGTATTTGCCATCCTGGCCTCCAGTTTTGGACTCTTGGTGGCGCTGTTCGGACCCAAATGTTATATAATCCTGTTGAGACCAGAACGAAACACAAAGAAAGCTATCATGAGTCGTGGCACCACAAAGTAAAATTGTGAATGCTGCTGTCTCTCTGTTTATCTATCTGTTTTAGAACTGAGTGGAAATTATAAGATCACAATACAGGCAATAAAATTATTTAAAAACATACTGGCCATCTCATTAAGATCATATTCTCATTAAAAGGAACTGGGCTTGTATCCAGAGGGTCGCTGGTTGGAGTCCCCACCAGGCCAAAAGGGCTGGGCAAGGTACACCCCCCCCCCACTGTCCTTTTTTTGGAGGCTGTAGTGCAGGGGTGGCCAAACTTCTTTTTTTTGTGTGTGTGTTTATTAATTTATCAGCAACAACACCTTAAAGGACCAAACAAAACAACAACAACAAGCTGGGAATAACAACACAAAAACCAAAAACCCAAACAGAGTGATCAGTTCCAGGTAGATGTGACATTTTGCAGTACAGAGTGAAATACAATGAGAACCGAATAAAGAAAGAAAAACTAAATAAATAATACAGTTTTTCATACAAAAAAAATAAATAATATATATATATACATATATATATATATATATATATATACATATATAGCGTATACAGGGGTGGGCGGGACAGATCGTGCTGGTGAGGCCAAAACATAGAACATGTCAAGAAAATGTCTCCAAACATGTTTTTGCAACTTTGGGCAGTTATTATTATGTGTGCTAAGTGTTCATTTTCTCTGGTATGTTAATTTCCCCCCATTTAGGGCCTGAGCACTCACACAGTGGTGCGAGGACCTATTGTGTTATTCTAGGAATTCTTATATATTATTTTTCTCGACATGCTCGACATATAAGTCATTGTAACAGTAATGTTTCATAGTATTACTTTGTCTTTATAGTCTTCTGGAGTTTAGTGTGTTTTCTTCACCCAACAGAGGTCTATGATAAGAACACACAGGGAAAAATACAGATTTAAAATACGGTTAAGGTTAGGGCAGTTAGTGCTTTTTCCAACAAAGAGGGCACTTTGGCACGCTTTCTTGCCTCCCACGAGCGCTCTTTAGCACATGTTTTCGACTCCCAAGAGGGCACTTTAGCACACGTTTTTGACAAGAAAACGTGTGCTAGCAAGAGGGCAGTTGTATTTTACTAACCAGGAGGCACTTAAGCCCGTGTTTTAGCTCCCAAGAAGGCACTTTAGTGCGTGTTTTGGCTCCCAGGAGGGCACTTTAGCATGGGTTTTGGCTACCAAGAGGGCACTTTAGCACTTGTTTTGCCTCTCAAGAGGGCAATTTAGCACATGTTTTTGTCACCCAAGAGGGCAGTTGTATTTTACGAACCAGGAGGGCACTTTAGCACGTTTTTACCTCCCAAGAGGGCACTTTAGCATGGGTTTTGGCTACCAAGAGGGCACTTTAGCACTTGTTTTGGTTCCTAAGAGGGCACTTTAGCATGCGTTTTTGTCTCCCAAGAGTGCTCTTTAGCATATGTTTTTGCCTCTCAAGAGGGCAATTGTATTTTACAAACCAGGAGGACACTTTAGCACGTATTTTTACCTCCCAAAAGGGCACTTTAGCATGCCTTTTTTGCTTCCCAAGAGGGCACTTTAGCATGGGTTTTTGTCACCCAAGAGGGCAGTATATTGGTGCAATGTGTAAATAATTAAAACCAGTGATAATTTTGTTGATAAAATTGTTACCCCTGTTAGGCTTCTAAAAATCAATTAAATATAAGTTTGAGCCAGGGCCACACGGTGGTGTAGTGGTTAGCACTCTCGCCTTGCAGCGCGAAGACCCGGGTTCGAGCCCCGGTTGGAACAAGGGCCCTTCTACATGGAGTTTGCATGTTCTCCCTGTGTGTGCGTGGGTTCTCTCCGGGTTCTCCGGCTTCCTCCCACAGTCCAAAAACATGCAATGTGGGGATAGGTAAATTGGACACTCTAAATTGACCATAGGAGTGAGTGTGAGAGTGACTGGTTGTTTGTCTCTATCTGTGTGGCCCTGCGATGGACTGGCGAACTGTCCAGGGTGTACCCCGCCTATCGCCCGATGTAGCTGAGATTGGCACGGCACCCCCCGCGACCCTCTGGTTGAGGATAAAGCGGTAGATGATGACTGACTGACTGATAAGTTTGAGCCAGTCTTTTGAATGGCTCTTTGAAAGGGGTTCTCAAGATCCAGCTCCCTTCAAAGAGCCATAAATCCCAGCTCTAATCCACATGAAAGAGAATTAAATCAGGTAACATAATTGCAGGTGATGGAAGTTGTGTTGCCTGATGTTACTTGAACTTGACTGTTTTTCAAAGGAGGTAGGTATAGGTGTGGATATGTTGGAGCATTGTTGTCCATCACTACATCACTAGAAGACCTACATTTCTGTAGTAACCAGGTGTTAAGAACAATACCATTTTTCATAACATCATCATAACACCATTTTAGCAGAGATCATCAACACTTTTTGCTTTATGTTCATGCTTCAGAGACATGAGACATCTCTTCCCGAAATCTTGAATATTATAAAACTATGCACTCTCCTACCTGAGCCATTTCACACAGCCACAGTTTAACAACAGATACAACTTTTTGATTAATTCTGTTCATTTACAAAAACAGCTTTGTGTGACTAAAAATACTGCACAACAACAAACACTGATGTAAAACAACAAGGAATACTTATGAAGATAATGACAAAAGGACCTGCCCCTACAGCTTGTTATTCTGCCCTGATAGGTGATGTACAAGAATAAACATTGTCATAAGTCAATAAAATGGGTGATGTAGTGATGGAACAGAACTCATTAAAGGGATGAACAAGAGCAGAGTCATGAGGGTATTTTTAGACAACAAGTTTCACTTGCCAATGTTGTATTTCTGCTTTTCCTCTGCTGTGTCCTCCTCTCTTTATTCCTCCTCTTGTCAGTTACAGAAACAGTTCCATCAAAATGGGATGCACAAAACTGGAGATGTGATTCTAGGTGGACTTTTTACAGTCAACTTGTTTTCTGCTGATCCTGACCTGGCTCTTACCTCAGAGCCACAGCTGCCTACCTGTTACAGGTAAGAGAGGTAACTCTGACAGGGAGACAATATTTAAGAAGCTGTTGTTGTTTAGCTAATCAGTATGACATATTTATAGTAATGTGAAGTGATTATATCTGACATTTTTTAAACATTGAAGATTTATTGTGGGTATTGATGATAATGTCAGTGTTTGCAGTCTATAGCTGTAATTCTGAAATATATAGCTTGGCACAGTAACTAACACTTATTTTGGTGTTAGTTTTGATGTTGTAGGATTCAGACAGGCTCAGACCATGGCCTTTGCTATTGAAGAGATCAACAGAAACTCCAACCTGCTGCCTAATGTGACTCTGGGATACAGTCTGTATGATAACTGCCTTCAATTAGGTATTGCTGCATCACTGTCCTTAGTCAGTGGTCAAGAGGAGCAAATTACATTAGAGGAGAGATGTAGAGGAACACCATCTGTCCTCGGAATTGTGGGTGATTCTTCCTCCACACGTTCTATAGCAATATCTTCATTGTTAGGTTTGTACAGAGTGCCTCTGGTAAGTTTATCTGCTTCTCAAGTCAATCATTGTTAAAAATTCAATTTAATATCAAAACAAACATAAATTAAGTTGTAAACATTAAATATTCAATATTAGAAAGCTTTTAGTTTTAGTCAGCAGACGATAACTGTTTTGAGTAAATGAGGTGTTATTTTTCGCAGGTGAGTTATTTTGCCACATGTTCCTGCCTGAGTGACAGACAAAAGTATCCGTCTTTCTTTAGGACGATCCCGAGTGATGCTTTTCAGGTGACCCCCCACCCACCAAAATCAAGCAGACAAAATGTCTCACCCATGTTCTGTCTCATTTACAGAGTTGTGTGGTGTCAGATATACAACACTTAAAGACAGTGATTAAACATGAGACTTTGATTAACCTGTTTAGCAGGATTTCTAGTGAAAGATGATACCAGCCTGTGCACTAATCCCTCTGCTCTGTGTCCACATAGGTGAATGCTATGATTCAGATTCTAAAACACTTTGGTTGGACTTGGGCAGGTCTGATCATCAGTGATGATGATTATGGAGTCCACGCTGCCCGATCCTTTCACTCTGATCTGGGTCCAGCTGGTGGAGGTTGTCTGGCTTACACAGAGATTTTGCCCTGGGGTGACGACCCTGCTGAACTAAGGAGAATAGTGGATGTGATGAGGAAATCTACAGCTCGAGTGGTGATTGTGTTTGCACATAAGAGTCGCACAATTAACCTCATGAAAGAGGTAAATCATGAAAAAGATATTTTGCAAAAAGTATTTAGCCTTTAAAATACAGTTTTCATTACCAATGTTTCAACTGTAATTTGTTAAAGTTGTTGTTGTGTTTTAGGGTAAGTATGTTTATACAGGTTAATTCAGGTTTGTGTATGACAGCAACTGTGGAAACTGCATTTTACTTTACTGATATGGAAGGGTGAATTCATAAAATTATTTTAATGCAATGTTTAGGTGGTGAGACAGAATGTGACAGGCCTACAGTGGATGGCCAGTGAAGCCTGGACATTAGCTGATGTGCTCCAGACGCCCCACTTCATGCCATTCCTGGGTGGAACACTGGGCATCGCCATCCGTCGAGGAGAAATACCAGGACTCAGGGACTACCTGTTAAAAACACGTCCTGACTTACATCACGACAACACAGCTGGAAACAGCATGGTGAGAGTTTCCCTCTGATTTGGTATTTGTGAGAATGTACTGGCATTAATTAAAAAGTCTACCTTATTGCAGGTGACTCGGTTTTGGGAACACACATTTCAGTGTAGATTTGCACCACCTCCAGCAGGTTGGGTGGAAGCTGGAGGAGAATTATGCACTGGACAGGAAGTTCTAGAGAATGTGGAGACTGAGTTCTTGGATGTTTCAAACCTCAGGCCAGAGTATAATGTGTATAAGGCTGTGTACGCTCTGGCCTATGCTCTTGATGAAATGCTGCAGTGTGAGCCAGGGAGAGGACCTTTCAGCAACAACACCTGTGCTCATTTACAAAGACTGGAGCCATGGCAGGTGAGATATCAGTTTACACTCAACTCATAATTTACCTTTGTACCTCCCTAGTATTTCTTTAAGGATTGTATTCAATTTTAATAGATGAATAAAGTTAAGTATGTCACTTTTCCAATACAGCGAAGTGTAAGAATATAATAGTAATGTGATGTGACTTTTTTATTTCATGTGAAATTATTTAATGGAAATTATTAAAAAGGTGTTTTCCTGCAATAGTGAGATGTTAATTTCACACACATATACTAATTTATACAAGTTTCTTTGTTAAAGTGTTTTGGGTTGTTTTCATTTTTTGTTGGCAACAGCTTAGGCCAGAGGCTTGTTTTAAATTTGTCAGTCAGATACCCTTAGGGGATACTGTCAACTTCTGTTCAAATTCTCACTTTCACTCAAAAATAAAAACCTTTTAAGTCAACATGCAAATGTTAAAAGAGAACTGTTCATCAGCTGAGGCAGGGAACTGATGGGCAGTAATTCTAGTTTTTGTTCTATGTCTTTTGTTCTCAGCTTGTGCATTACTTGGAAAAGGTAAACTTCACAACATTTGGTGATCAAGTGTCGTTTGATGAGAATGGTGATACCCTACCAATATATGACATAATAAACTGGGTGTGGCTCCCTGATGGAAGAACTAAAGTTCAAAATGTGGGTGAGGTTAAGAGGTCAGCCTTCAAAGGTGAAGAACTCACACTAGATGAAGACAAAGTCTTCTGGAACTTTGAATCCAAACAGGTAACTTCATAATTTTTTTTACATTATGATCTCTTTCTCCCAGTCAATGGGCTAGATTCATATTTCTCCCCTGAGTCCGCAGAGGTTTGCTATGGTACATCTGATTTGAATATTGTCATCCATCCATGTGCGTGATAGTATGGACATATGCACACACATCTGCCTTTTTGACTGTATGCATCAAATGCTCAAGCTCCGTAACACAACACTTTCTAGTATAGTTGGTGCAACCCAAAGTGCCCCTAAAAAAAAAGATAAAGGGCACAGTGTCAGCTGACATACAGTGGCAGTCAGTATGAGTTTGAGGTTGCAGGTTTGGGTTGAGGTTAACTTTTACTTTTAACATTATTTACAAGTTTAATGGCTTGTCGGGAAAATGTTCATCACTCTTGTTATGATCTGTAGGTCATATTTATTTTTATTTGCTCATTTTGTTGTTTTTCAGTTGCCCCTGCATGCCTGAGGGTGGCGCCGTATCCTTTTTCCTCCATCTCCAGGTTGCTCAGCCTATAAAATGGCCGCTGGAGCTGGACGCTTCCCCCCTTTTTTGTTTGTTCCCTGCTTCACGTCAGGAGCACATGGTGTGATCTGGCCGTGCCTTTTTGAACCATTTTCATTTATTAAATCAATATCTTTTTTTGCATTTTAAATCAGTGAGTTTGTCCCTCATAATGGGGACTCGTCCAGGATCCATTGTTTGGTGTAGTTAAAGTAAAAAAGAAAAAGAAAAATCCCCCTCGACTTTTCTTTTAGCTTGGAGATTCATGCTGATGTTGCCACATGAGGTGAGTTTTTTTTTTGAGAGTTTCCCTGGTTTAGTAAGCCTCTTTGTTTCTCTGCGGTAACCCTAGGTGGTCCCTGGTGAGTCTTAGTTAGAGAGAAAACCAGGTTTAACTTGTTTAGTTAGTTAGAAATGCCAACCTCTAGTGATAGCATGTGGTGACATTTGGTGGCTTTTGTTCACTCTCAACATTCACACTGCATTGTATGTGAATGTTGAGAGTGGGAGGAATACTTTAGTAGGTGCATAGTTTTGTTGCTATGCTATGCTATTGTGTTTTTCTGGAACAGTTGTAACCCTGCTCATGGTTTCATTTTGTCTGTCCTATTTTGTTGATAGGGTGTTACAGAAACGACGCTCTGTCCAAAATTAAAGCACCACCCATGCCTGGTGACCATGTACTATTTCTGTTACTGCTTGTTGGTTCAAGTCTGCATGCAAAGTCTATATATGGTTGACCAAAATCTTTGAGAAACAGATTATGTTACTATATGTAATCCAAACACCTGATTGCAAGAAAACAACCTGTCAACATGCTTAAGTCATATGTTAACTGTGAGTCACCTGTTGTTGTGCCTGTTACTTCTGTGTCTGTTGTACAGCCCCCATATGACAGCAGATCTGTTTCATCTGCACACCTTAAAAATTCTGAAATCCTGTTAAATATAGATTCATATCTAGCACACCTGTCTGTTTCTATCTGTTGTCTACCGACATTAATATGCTGATATGGAACCATCCTACTCTTTTTAGTGACATTCCCTCTCAAGCTAATATGCTAGGTTATGGTTCGGGGATGGCTGGGTATTATTGTGCCTTTTGTGATAACTTCTCGGATATAGTGGCTCTGTCTAGAGGCATTGACCATCCAACCTGTTACTTTTCAAAAAAAGTTTAAAATAACACCAGCTAAACTTCAGCACTATTGAAAAGGAAGCGTTGGCCTTGTTGGTGTTGCAGTAGTTTGAGGTGCATCTTGGGACTTGTCTCTGAGCCAGTCGTAAACACTTGTGGGGTTCCTGTGGCGCCTCCCTGGGGGAAGCAATGTGAAAAGGGTGTGTTGAGGGTGTGTATAGTCGTTAATTATGTTGTGAGCTTTTCCTGAAGACCCTGCTAGTGTAAATGTCCTGTAAAGAAGGAAATGTTGCTCAAGAGGTGTATTGTGCAGTTGAGCTGCAGAGCCGCATCCAATGTACTTTCCAAGAGGCAGGTTTCCATGAAAATAAGAGAACTTTACTCCCTTATCTCGTGCTGGGTGGTTACTCTAGTTCTGCACTCATCCATCTTGTTTTCAAGTGAGCAGGCATTAGCTAATAACAGACTAGGCAGTGGTGGTCTCGTATCTCTAGGTTTTAGATTACCATGTAGCCTTGCCTCTCTTCCCTCGCTTAGACATATATCGGCTATGCTGCTCACGTAAAGCTGGAGCTGCTGTCTCTTGCTGGCTGGAGTTCGATTGATACAGTCATGGGAAGAAGTCCAAGTCCAGCAAGCTGGGTTTCGGCATAATATGGGGTCTGCCAATGTCCAGAAGTCCTCACGACTGTATCTCAATACTGCACAGGCTAACTACATATTTAAAAGCATGGGCCACATGGTTAGTGTAATGGTTAGCACTCGTGCTTTTGCACCAAGAAGACCCAGTCACAACAGGTTTTCTCCGGGTTCTATGATTTCCTCCCCCAGTCCAAAAACATGCTTATTTTGGGATTATGCAAATTGGACACTGTTAATTGACTGTAGATGTGAGAGTGAATGGTGGTTTGTCTCTATATGTTGGCCATGTGATGGACTGTCAACCTTTCCATCCCAAGCATCTGCTTTGATTTGAGGTCTTTTTGAATGATGCTGCAACTCAAATCGGGGATGCTGAAGTGCAGCACAGGGTCATCGATTTAGAAAATCTTTAGAAAAAAAGTGATATGTCTTTCACTGGGCATCTGTGGTCTTGGTGACTAATGTTGTAACATCAGGTTGAATCTCTACATCTGCATCAGGATCTACTACAGAGAAGAAGTTTGACTGTATAGGTTGTGAGTTGGACTGCATTAAGTATAATAGTCCAGAGAGCCAGATTGTACAATGAAGATGTGATGAATGAATTGTTCATCAGTGTGAACAGGCCGTGGTGCTAGTTTAGATTTCCCCATGATGAATCTTACATGGCAATGACCTTAGTTACTGATGGCTCACAAGTAAGCTACAATCACCATTGTGGATGCATCTGAAAATATGCACAGCTTTCTGAGCAGTAGAAAGTGCCAATAGAAAATAGAAAATAAAAAATACTAAAGAAAAACTAAAGAAAAAAAAACTATACACTTTTAACCCCCTGCCCAGCACACTTTCTTCAGTCCCCAGTAAAGAGTAAAGTGACATGTCTGGAGTTTGTTTAATTTTTTTGTGCAAAAATGTTTTTAAGTTTTATATTTTCAGTTCTCTGATCTGGAGTTTGTGCCATGCTGTTATTTTTTTAAATGAGAATGTTGATTGTCCTAGTGCTGTGTTTCTTTTGGGTATGGGACATTGCCCAGTGGATGCTGATTATGTTATTCTGCTCATCTGTTCAGATTTTTTGAGTGGTGGATGTGCCACACTATTCATTACCTTGAAGAATAAACATACATTTGCAAATTTAATGTACTTCCAAAGTTTAACATATTGTGTTTGAGTATTTGACATTGATGATATTGCTGTGTTTGTAAGTGCTTGTTTACAGAGCAACTCCAGTGGTTTGATGGTTGTCCTGTTTGCCTGTGACCAACATGATATACCAAACAGTAGTGGTCCCAGAACAGATCGTTATAGTACCCCCATGTTGTACGCTCCCAGTTTGTGACACTGCATTTAATCGGACACACTGGAGGACCCACATAGGTTGGATTTCAGCCAACTAAGGGTATCCATGGACAGTTTGTATTGGGTCAACTTAGATATTATCCTGCATGATTAACTGTGTCAAAAGCCTTGCATAGATCTAAAAAGACTGCACCAGGCAGTGTATGATGCACTTCCAAGCCCACCCAACCTTCATTGCTGGGGCCTAGTAGAAATACCAGCATGTCCGCTGTGCCCGGCAAGAGGCTCTTTGGAGCATATTCTAAGCTGCTGCCCTAAAGCCCTGGTAGAGGGGAGGTACATATGGTGCCATGACGAGGTGCTAAAGGTGCCGTTGTCATGAAAAAAATGTCTCTCCATGATATCAAGAGAAGCTTGATCATCCACTTAAACAGTAACCATCATCAAAGATCATTCCATCTTTTCTTGAAAACAGCAGAACCTAGTTCATCAAAGTTTTTCCTAAAATGTTTTATTGTGCAGAAAAAAAAAGAGAGCAACTAAGATGACATGACATGACATATGCTTGAAATTCTCCTTGGCCAGGACAATCATTTTCACCACACATTCATTGGTTTGCAAGCTGTTTCCAGGCAGACTTCACACACTATGATTCACACAAGGTCCAGTCACTTTATGTAGTTATAAGTATCACCATCCACAAGGCTGAACAGACATGCAACAGAAAACCCATAGCAACTTTCTCTGCGGACACGGAACAAGGAAACATATGGAGATACAATAACTGACTGATTTTTCTCCACACAGCCTCCTCGGTCAGTGTGCAGTGAGAGCTGTCCTCCAGGTACCCGCATGGCCAGAAAGAAGGGGAAACCTGAGTGTTGTTTTGACTGTGTCTCTTGTTCTGAGGGAAAGATCAGCAACACAACTGGTGAGTGTAAAGCTTTAAACACAGTTCAGAGATGTTGTATAAACACATATCTCACCACTTTGTTTTCTCAGACTCTATGGAATGCACCAGTTGTCCAGAAGATTTCTGGTCCAGCCCCCAGCATGACCACTGTGTTCCTAAGAAAACAGAGTTCCTCTCCTATCATGAGCCTCTGGGTATCTGCTTGACAACCACCTCACTGTTGGGCACATTTATCTGTGTTGTTGTTCTGGGCATCTTCATCCATCATCACAAAACACCTATAGTTCGTGCCAACAATTCAGAACTCAGTTTTCTTCTCTTGGTGTCACTCAAATTGTGTTTCTTGTGTTCGTTGCTCTTCATTGGACGACCCAGATTATGGACTTGCCAACTAAGACATGCAGCATTTGGCATCAGCTTTGTGCTTTGTGTCTCATGTATCCTGGTGAAAACCATGGTGGTTCTGGCTGTGTTCAGGGCCTCCAAACCAGGAGGTGAGTCCAATCTGAAGTGGTTTGGTGCTATGCAGCAGAGAGGGACAGTTCTGCTTCTAACCTCTATTCAAGCAGCAATCTGCATTGCCTGGCTTGTCTCTGCTTCACCAATGCCTCATAAAAACACCCAGTATCACAATGACAAGATAGTTTATGAGTGTGCAGTTGGGTCCACAGTTGGTTTTGCAGTTTTACTTGGTTATATTGGTTTACTGGCTGTCCTGAGTTTTTTGTTAGCTTTTCTAGCAAGGAATCTTCCAGACAGTTTCAATGAGGCCAAACTCATCACTTTCAGCATGCTGATCTTCTGTGCAGTGTGGGTGGCCTTTGTCCCTGCTTATATCAACTCACCAGGCAAATATGCAGATGCAGTGGAGGTATTTGCCATCCTGGCCTCCAGTTTTGGCCTGTTGGTGGCGCTGTTTGGTCCTAAATGTTACATGATGCTATTGAGACCAGAGAGAAACACAAAGAAAGCCATCATGGGTCGAGGTACCACAATGTAAAACTGTGAACACTGCTGTTTCTCTATATATCGTCTGTATTTTAGACTATACGGTCACAATACAGGCAATAAAGACTTTGATAAAAAAAAAAAACTCAAATTATTGTATTTTATTTTTCTCTAACTGCTCATTTCCCCAATGTTGGGAGATAATGTAATTTTACATTAAACTAGTTCTAGTAGTACCAAAGGTATCTTTTCTTATTTTGATTTAATTAATTTAATGATTTCTGACAACTGCATTAACCACATATATTTAAAACATATCAATAACATAAATACAATCCCAAGTACAAATAGATTTATAGGAAGCCATTTAAAAGGCAGTGTGGGCTTTTTGTTTTAACTGTTTAAGGCTTGCTGTAACCATATACACAGGGCTGGGCTCTAGCCATTTTAGTGCACTCGGTAAGATTTTTGATTTGGTGCTCCACCCCCACCACAGCACAATCTGGTCAGATTCCCAGGGACAACAATTAATGATATGTTTCCCATCCTGTTTTTGGAAATGTGTAGTGTGATTGTACCTTGTTGGCCTGATGTTGTTTCCTTCCCCTTCCATGACAAAGCCGATGTGACTGTGTTCATAAGAAAACAGAGTTCCTCTCCTACCATGATCTTTTGGGTAACTGCTTGATAACCACCTCACTGTTGGGCACATTCATATGTGTTCTTGTTCTGGGCATCTTCATCCATCATCACAGCACACCTATAGTTCGTACCAACAATTCAGAACTCGGTTTTCTTCTCTTGGTGTCACTTAAGTTCTGTTTCCTCTGCTCGTTGATTATGGACTTGCCAACTAAGACATGAAGCATTTGGTATCAGCTTTGTGTCTCATGTATCCTGGTGAAAACCATGGTGGTCTAGTCTGAAGTGGTTTGGTTTTCATTATTTTACAACATCATACATAGACCTGGCAGCCATATCTTCTATGAGCTCACCCTGAAACCCGACTACTTTCTCTGTGGTTATCAGTGAGTCCATGACTCTCAGCTCATTTATATTATTATATTTCTGCATCACCTCCACAACTACAGGTCTGGGTTAAATCACGCGCAAGTGGGAAACTTCCCATAGCTACTGCATGAAGGGGAGGTAGAAGCATAAACCTGACTTGTTGTAACTGTATGTTACGTGCAAAATCACTCCAACTGTGTGAGACAAATAATATTCCTGAAAAAAAACATTAGCTTGTCGGATGACATTGTTGTTTTCTACCACCTTGAACAGATCTGAGGAGTAGCGGAGGAGGTGTGTCGCGGTGTCCGAGTGGTATTTATGACTGTAGGGGCATTTGGGCAAATTTTGCCCTTTATTACTTTAAAGAGAAGTGCCAAGATATCAGTCACTTGGAAGTAAAAATGTAGCAGTTCAATGACATAACTGTCTGTAATTACAGTTAGTCCTAATTAAGTTTTGTAACTATTATTGAAATGATCAAGATAAGGTTCATGAAATGATGCAGTTTAACAGCAGAAAAAAACAGTTTTTAATTATCTATTCATCCATTTTCAGTGTTTTAATAAAAATGACAACAATCACACTGAATATTACTTGAAAGACAAGCACTTTTACCATAAAGACAAATAACAAGAGAACTCTATGTAAATTGGACATGGGGTGCTGAGGACCTGCCCCTACTTCCCTGATAGGTGATGTGTGAGAGCAAACATTGTCATAAGTCAATAAAATGGGCAATGTAGTGCTGGAAAAGTAGTCGGAAAAGGGACGAACAAGATTAAAGTCATGAGGGGTTTTGTAGACAACAACTTGCTGTTGCTCATGTTCTCTTACTTTTCCTCTGCTATGTCCTCCTCTCTTTATTCCTCCTCTTGTCAGATACAGGAACAATTTAACCTAAATGGGATGCACAAGACTGGGGATGTGATTCTAGGTGGAATTTTTCCCGTCAACTTCTTTACTGATAATCCTGACCTGACTTTTACCTCAGAGCCACAGCTGCCTTCCTGCTATGGGTGAGTCTGACAGTATCTGTAGTTGTGAAATGTATAGCATTTCAGAGTTACTGTTTAAAGTATTTTGAATATTAAACACATGTTTGTGTTAGTTTTAATGTTATAGGATTCAGACAGGCTCAGTCCTTGGCCTTTGCTATTGATGAGATCAACAGAAACTCCAACCTGCTGCCTAATGTGACTCTGGGATACAGTCTGTATGATAACTGCATCCAACTACGAATTGGATTTCGTGCAGCACTGGCCTTAGTCAGTGGTCAAGAAGAAGAAGTTACATTAGAGGAGAACTGTGTAGGAACTCCTCCAGTCCTAGGGATTGTGGGTGATTCTACCTCTTCAAATTCTATAGCCATATCTACAGTCTTAGGTTTGTACAAAGTGCCTCTGGTAAGTTTTTAAGTCTTTCAACTCAATTATTATTGTGATTACATTTTTCTCTTTAATTATGATTTAATTTAATGATTTTTTAAATAGCTATTATGAATGACTGACAGTTCAGTGATCAACCCTAAAATCTTGAAGAGAATTTGAAAAAAACTTTAAACTTTTTTTAACGATATGTGGTCTGTCTTTATAAATATATACATACATATATATATACTACATATTGTACTGTGCAAAAGTTTCATGCACCACCAACTCTGTTTTTTTTTTTCTGTCTGTCAAATTCTGTGATCATTGGAACTTGGAATGAAGTGATGCGACTTAAAGCTGGTCTTATATATTAGCAAGCTGTAAATGAGTTTAACATGTATGTCATGCTCAAGCATGTCTTGAATAAACCTGGTGTAATAGACGTTTTGTACGGCAGATATTTCTTGAAATGAAATAGTAGGACAATCACTGGATTTACCAGCGATTAAGGTTCCACTCCAGTATTTATAGAGCTGTTTTATTGTTCAAGTGTAAGGGTAGATCACGCTAAATACTTGACACCTGCAGAGGATGTTTTTTTTGTTTGTTTTTATTCAAACTACCAAAAACTGCATACATATTTTTCTGTGTTCCAGTAAAGTGAAATAGAAATAATTATCCTCTATTGTCGTTATAACATTGCTAAAACAACAAATCTAATTGTGGCCTAAGACTTCTGCACTGTACTGTGTATGTATGTGTGTATATATACATATATGTGTGTATATACATATATGTGTGTATATATACACACATACATATACATACACTCATCTATTTTTATAAAGACGGACTACATATCGTTAAAAAGGTTTAATGTTTTTTCGAAATTCTCTTCAAAATTTTTGGGTTGATCACTGAACTGTCATGAACTGTATATATATAACATATATGTGCGTGTGTGTAGCTATGCATTTCTATTTATTTTTGCAGGTGAGTTATTTTGCCACATGTTCCTGCCTGAGTGACCAGCAAAAGTTCCCATCTTTTTTTAGGACAATCCCGAGTGATGCCTTTCAGGTTCTTCCGATTAAAAAACACAACAACATATATATATTTACAAAAATAAGCATTTATGTCATATATGCAACACTTAAAGACAGTGATTAAAGCCAAGTCTTTGATTAACCTGTGAAGCAGCATTTCTAGTGAAAGATGATTCCAGCCTGTGCACTAATCCCTCTGCTCTGTGTCCACATAGGTGAATGCTATGATTCAGATTCTAAAATACTTTGGTTGGACTTGGGCAGGTCTGCTCATCAGTGATGATGATTATGGAGTCCACGCTGCCCGATCCTTTCACTCTGATCTGGGTCCAGCTGGTGGAGGTTGTCTGGCTTACACAGAGATTTTGCCCTGGGGTGACGACCCTGCTGAATTAAGGAGAATAGTGGATGTGATGAGGAAATCTACAGCTCGAGTGGTGATTGTGTTTGCACATAAGGGTCACATGATTAACCTCATGAAAGAGGTCAGTCTTTAAGGAAATATGTTTTAAAAAAATCTTTTGCTTTTGAAAAAGAGATCTCCTTACTAGTGTTTCACCTGTAATGTCTGTTTTAAAGAGGGTTTTAGAGTGAGATTGTTTATCAAGACAATTTGAAATGTCAATACTAAATTGTATTTCACTGGTACTGGTACAAATGTATAATTTCATATACATGTGATAATACAATGTACAGGTGGTGAGGCAGAATGTGACAGGCCTTCAGTGGATGGCCAGTGAAGCCTGGTCAGCACTTGATGTGCTCCAGACTCCTCACCTCATGCCGTACCTGGGTGGAACACTGGGCATCGCCATCCGTCGAGGAGAAATACCAGGACTCAGGGACTTCCTGTTACAAATACGTCCTGACCTACATCGCAATGGCACAGATGGAAACAACATGGTGAGAGTTTCTTTCGGACTTGTTATTTGTGATAATAGTATTCTGGCATACATTTCAAAAATAATTGCATTGCAGGTGAATCAGTTTTGGGAACACACATTTCAGTGTAGATTTGCACCACCTCCAGCAGGTTGGGTGGAAGCTGGAGGAGAATTATGCACTGGACAGGAAGTTACAGAGAACGTGGAGAATGAATTGGTGGATGTTTCAGACCTCAGGTCAGAGTATAATGTGTATAAGGCTGTGTACGCTCTGGCTTATGCTCTTTATGACATGCTGCAGTGTGAGCCAGGGAGAGGACCTTTCAGCAACAACACCTGTGCTCATTTACAAAGACTGGAGCCATGGCAGGTGAGATATCAGTTTACACTCAACTCTTAACTTCATTTAATCCTTTGTATTTCTTTTGGTTGAATGAAGTTATAAGACATCAATAGATTAATAAATTAAAAATCTCACTTTCCAAATACAGCTAGGAGATAGTTGATTACAATATCGGGTCAAAGTGTAAGTACACAGTGGATGTTTGTTTACAGGTCCTGCTATACAGCTACAGTCATCAAATTCTTTTTCTTTATACAAATTAAACAACAGTTATCAGTCATTTCTTTCTGTACTCTTCTCTTTTAATTTCAACAACTGAGTCAGTTATCTGTCCTGTCAACTTTGGCACACACTCTCACTTTGACTCAAATTTTTATTCCTTTTAAGTCAACATGCATGTGTTATATGAGAAACTTGTGAATATGTTAGTCTTCTGAGGCAAGCAACCTTCCTTCTATCTCTGATTCTATTATCCAAAGCTTGTGTATTACTTGGGAAAGGTCAACTTCACCACAACATTTGGTGATCAAGTGTCATTTGATGAGAATGGTGATGCCTTACCAATGTATGACATCATGAACTGGGTGTGGCTCCCTGATGGAAGAACTAAAGTTCATAGAGTGGGTGAGGTTAAGAGGTCAGCCTTCAAAGGTGAAGAACTCACACTGGATGAAGACAACATTTTCTGGAACTTTGAATCCAAACAGGTTGCTACTTTATTCATTCATTTATTTATTTATTTATTTATTGACTATCTGACTTATTGACTGTCTGACTTATTTATGTTTTTCCTCTGAGTCCACAGAGGTGCTATGTGTATAGTATGTGTACTATGGTCCATCTGATGTGAATGTTGTCATCCACCCATGTGCATGATGGTATTGGCAAATCCTTCATGGACATACTGTACATGCGCACCCCTACATTTTTCTGTGAATGGAACCTCTGCCGATTTGAAAATCCATAGCAACCCTCTGCTGACAGAGAACATAGAAAAGTACTGGCATTCACAAGATATTAACAGACTCAATTTTCTCCACACAGCCTCCTCGGTCAGTGTGCAGTGAGAGTTGTCCTCCAGGTACCCGCATGGCCAGAAAGAAGGGGGAACCTGAGTGTTGTTTTGACTGTGTCCCTTGTTCTGAGGGAAAGATCAGCAATACAACTGGTGATTGTAAAGTTTTAAACATCACAGTTCAGAGTTGTTGTATAAACATGTATCTCATCACTTTCCCTCTTTTCTCAGACTCCATGGAGTGCACCAGTTGTCCAGAAGATTTCTGGTCCAGCCCCCAGCGTGACCACTGTGTTCCTAAGAAAACAGAGTTCCTCTCCTACCATGAGCCTCTGGGTATCTGCTTGACAACCACCTCACTGTTGGGCACATTTATCTGTGTTGTTGTTCTGGGCATCTTCATCCATCATCACAGCACACCTATAGTTCGTGCCAACAATTCAGAACTCAGTTTTCTTCTCTTGGTGTCACTCAAATTGTGTTTCTTGTGTTCGTTGCTCTTCATTGGACGACCCAGACCGTGGACTTGCCAACTAAGACATGCAGCATTTGGCATCAGCTTTGTGCTTTGTGTCTCATGTATCCTGGTGAAAACCATGGTGGTTCTGGCTGTGTTCAGGGCCTCCAAACCAGGAGGGGAGTCCAGCCTGAAGTGGTTTGGTGCTGTGCAGCAGAGAGGGACAGTTCTGGTTCTGACTTCTGTTCAAGCAGCAATCTGCACTGTCTGGCTTGTCACTGCTTCACCAGTGCCTCATAAAAACACCCAGTATCACAGTGACAAGATAGTTTATGAGTGTGTAGTTGGGTCCACAGTTGGTTTTGCAGTTTTACTTGGTTATATTGGTTTACTGGCTGTCCTCAGTTGTTTGTTAGCTTTTCTAGCAAGGAATCTTCCAGACAGTTTCAATGAGGCCAAACTCATCACTTTCAGCATGCTGATCTTCTGTGCAGTGTGGGTGGCCTTTGTCCCTGCTTACATCAACTCTCCAGGCAAATATGCCGATGCAGTGGAGGTATTTGCCATCCTGGCCTCAAGTTTTGGCATCTTGGTGGCACTGTTTGGACCCAAATGTTATATAATCTTGTTGAGACCAGAAAGAAACACAAAGAAAGCCATCATGGGTCGAGGCACCACAAAGTAAAACTGGAAACACTGCTGTCTCTTTGTCTGACCCTCTGTATTTTAGAATGTCTTTGTATTTACCACTTCACAATATAGGAAATAAAGATATCTCAGCTGCAGTAAATTCTCTCCCTAGCACTGACTACTTAACCACACCTGAGGATCTGGTATCTCACTATAACTACAGACTCAACAACCTCCTGAACACACTGGCACCATTGAAAACACGTTCTGTCACCTTGACACGCTCTGCCCCATGGTACACCCCGGAACTCCATGTTCTGGATTCAAAACTGAAGAACGCAGACTGGAATGCCTCTCAAGAAAAAAACGGTCTCACTATTCACAATAACGTGTACCACAACCACCTGCTGAAATATAAAGATGGCATAGCCAATCCCAAAATGGAATATCACCCCACTGTTATCGGGACTGCTCAAGGAAACATGTATCTGTTCACCACACTCAACAATATTTTATGCCCCCCTGACACTCTTGCCTCTCTCATGCACTCTACTACCCTTTTCAATAATTTCATGGACTTGTTCACCAGCAAAATAATTAATATCCATAATCAACTACCTCCTCCATGCAAGAGGAACGACTGTAAATACTGTATTATTTCTGCTCCACCTTTTATATCCCCTTTATGTAAATTTGATCTCCCAACCTCGACTGAAATATCCACCATTATTCAGAAATCTAAGTCTTCCACCCGTAGTCTTGACACTGTCTACAAATCTTGTTAAACTCCATCTCCTTTCTGTTTTCCCACTCATCAACGACATCATACACTCCCCCCTCTCCTGAAGCTCCCCTAAAAACAGCAATAATCACCCCCAAAATAATAAAAAAAAAACCTGGCTTGGACCCCAATGATCTCAATAATTTCCGACTAATTTCAAACCTTCCCTTTCTGTCTAAAGTCCTGGAAAAAGTGGCTGCTGCACAGGTCTATAATCATCTCACTCACAATACCTTCTATGAACAGTTTCAATCTGCAATCACTCTCCCATAGCATTATCTTTAATCGCCTAATCGGACTAAATCAAATTTTCTCAAACTCAACGGACACTGTCTAAATGTAACACAAGTTTCTCACTACACATTGACAACACTGCTGTCTGTCCCTCCCCTCAGGTCAAGAGTCTGGGTGTCATCCTGGACAGCACCATCTTTGCAAATATCAATCGCCTTCGTCCATCACTCTCCCTTAATAGCACTTCCATATTGGGTTATTAGGTTCCAAGGGTTAACTTCCTTGTCACATCCTGCCATGATTACTGTAATACTCTTCCACATGGTCTCCCACACAAATCCCTCACTAAACTCCATTTTGGACAATGCTGTACTTCCAACTTTGTGTCAACAGTTTGAGGAAGGCCCTTTTCTATTCCAATATGACCCAGTGTACAGATCAAGGAATATAAAGACATGGTTTGACTTTGGTGTGGAAGAACTTGACTGGCCTGCAAAAACTTCAAAATCTTGAGGAAAGTACGTGATGCTTCAGTAAGTGATGCTGCACATCTTTGAGTTTGGTTCTGTCAGAGAGAGTCAGAGGTTTTTTTTTTCTTCTTCACTGACCCCTAGTGTTTATTGATTGAACTGATGGATTTTCTCCTTCTCTGTGTTATATTGAACTTCTGTTCAGGAAGAATAACAGGATGTACTTTGAACTCAAGCTCATCTGAAACAAAAAAAATATTGTTTGTTAACATGGGCATTCAGACGATGTATAGCATTATCAAAAAAGGTGCACGCACGCGCACACACACACACACACACACACACACACACACACACACACACATTCATAAATAGCATTTCAGGCCCTACCCCTACATCCTCTGATCTGATGTGATGGGTAGTGTACCGGAAAAAACAATACAGTTCAGTCAATAAAATGGGTGATGGAGTGATGGAACTGAATTCAGAAAAGTGATGAACCAGAGAAAAGTCATGAATGTATTTTTTGACACAAGCCTCCTCTTATTAATGTTGTATCTCTGCTTTTCCTCTGCTGTGTCCTCCCTTTATTCCTCCTCTTGTCAGTTACAGGGACAGTTTAATCTATATGAGATGCACAAAACTGGAGATGTGATTCTAGGTGGACTTTTTGCAATCCACTTCTTTTCTGCTGATCCTGACCTGACTTTTACCTCAAAGCCACATCTGCCTACTTGCTATGGGTGAGTATGTCAGAGAAACAGATAATGTGATTACTTTTTTATCTTATCTTTGTATTCACATAAAAAGAATGCAATGCAGCTGCAACATCTTTGGAGCATTTAAGGTCTAATGTGAGAGTTGATGCTGACCTCAGTATTTATAGTATAGTATATATATGTATATGTATATATGTATATTGTACAATATAGTATATATATGTCTGTGTATGCACAGTACATAAAGCTTTGTTTCAAATGATAAAAATGTGTGTTGTCTGTTAGTTTTGATATTATAGGATTCAGACTGGCTCAGACCATGGCCTTTGCTACTGATGAGATCAACAGAAACCCCAACCTGCTGCCTAATGTGACTCTGGGATACAGTCTGAATGATCACTGCTTTCAAGTTGGAATTGGCGCAGCACTGGCCTTAGTCAGTGGTCAAGAGGAGCAAGTTACATTAAAGGAGAGCTGTGTAGGAACTCCTCCAGTCCTAGGGATTGTGGGAGATACTTCTTCCACAAGCACTATTGCCATATCTAAGGTCTTGAGTTTGTATGCCGTGCCTATGGTAAGTATATCTGCTTCTCAAGTCAATCTTTGTCTAAATTAATTTCCATTTAATGTCAATTAGTCAGACTATGACTGCTTTGAGGATACATGCTGTGTGTGTTTTGCAGGTGAGTTATTTTGCCACATGTTCCTGCCTGAGTGACCGACAAAAGTTCCCATATTTCTTTAGGACGATCCCAAGTGATGCTTTTCAGGTAAAAAAGTTTTTGCAACAATGTATGTATCACAAATCATGTTATGTGTCTTACCTAAAGAGTCGCGTGACGTCAGATATTCAACACTTAAATACAGTGATTAAAAATAAGTCTTTGATGAGCCTGTTTAGCAGAATTTCTAGTGAAAGATTCCAGCCTGTGCACTAATCCCTCTGCTCTGTGTCCACATAGGTGAATGCTATGATTCAGATTCTAAAACACTTTGGTTGGACTTGGGCAGGTCTGCTCATCAGTGATGATGATTATGGAGTCCATGCTGCCCGATCATTTCACTCTGATCTGGGTCCAGCTGGTGGAGGTTGTCTGGCTTATACAGAGATTTTGCCCTGGGGTGACGACCCTGCTGAACTAAGGAGAATAGTGGATGTGATGAGGAAATCTACAGCTCGAGTGGTGATTGTGTTTGCACATGAGAGTCACATGATTAGCCTCATGAAAGAGGTCAGTCCTGAAAGAGAGATGTGACCAAACCCTTTTAGGCTGGAAAATGTTGTATTCACTTTATGAAACATGAAATGTTTTAAATGCTGCTTCTTAGAAGGTTTTAGAGTAAGAATGTTTAGTAGAGTCAAATTTAACTTTGATAAAGGTAATTCTAGTAATACTCTAGGTTTATGGATGACATCATCCGTGAAAATGATATTATTCTTTACTGGTAAAATATGAAATAAAATACTTGTTATAATGCAATGTACAGGTGGTGAGGCAGAATGTGACAGGCCTACAGTGGATGGCTAGTGAAGCCTGGTCATCAGTTGATGTGCTCCAGACTCCTCACTTCATGCCATACCTGGGTGGAACACTCAGCATTGCTATCCGTCACGGAGAAATACCAGGACTCAGAGACTTCCTGTTACAAATACGTCCTGACCAACATCACAACAACACAGAAGGAAACAGCATGGTGAGAATTAAACCTTTCAGTCAAATCTGACATTTGCAGTCATTGGCCATTCCTCAATAGCCATACTTGTCTGTACGTGTCCTTACTTGTCCTTACTTGCATACTCCCGTACTTGTGAAACATCAACAGCCTCATTCCAAGTTCAATTTTTGTATACATGTATTTATTGAAGTTTGCAAAACAAAGCAAATAACAATCAAACTATAAAATAATCCACTCCCTCCACCCCAAAGGAAACAAGTGAAAGAAAAGACTGAACACAAAATAAAACATAACAGGGTGATGACATTGCATAATCATACACAGCTTAGCACCACATGGTTATGGCATCGATGAGTTAGGGACATACCACCTTCAAATTACCAAGGCTTCATTGACTTCACAGTGTTCTAATGAAGCAAGAAAGGGATCCCAGATCTCTTTAAATTTGGCTGATTTCTATTTTATTGTGTATGTTAACTTTTCAAGGATGAGGCATGCTGATAATTCTTTCAGCCTTCTTTCCAGCGAAGAGAAATCAAGTCGGTCATTTTCTTCTCTTTGCTTTTTAGCATACAGTCCTTTGGGTACAAATGAAGTATACAAAGTATAGGGCGGTCAGATACTGGATTAAAGGTCATCTGAGAAATGTATTTTAAAAATTCCTTCCACACTTTCCGTATCTCTGGACAGTCCCACAGACGGTGAAACAAGGTGCCCTTTTTTGTATTGCATTTTACACCGATATCGGGAATATTTGGATTCATTTTATTCAGTCTAGCCGAAGTAATAATCCGATTATAATGAATCAGTCTGAGATGGGTATTTATTGTTTAGAGTTGAGTTTTTGAGCACACCTCCCTCCAGTCCTCCTCAGATATTCCTCAACATTCCAGCTCTAATTTGAGCAGCCCAGAAATACCATTGTGAATTGGGTAATTGTAATCTTCCTCTCTCATACGGCAGGTAAAGAAATGATAGTCTCAATCTTGGCCTTCTGTTGTTCCAAATACATTTTGTAAAGAGTTGCTTCATTTTTGAGAACTGTGGTGGTGGGAGTCAAGGGATTGATTGAAATAGATATAAAAACTTTGGTAATATATTCATTTTGATTACATTTATACGTCCTAGATTGGCATTGATGAACAACTATTCATGGATTCAGTTACTGTGGAGGATCATAGTTACAGGATACTAAATATTTATTGTTTGGGATAATAGTGATACCAAGATATTTAAATCTGTTTACTGCGTTATTGAAAGGGTGATTTATCACTGGATTGGTTCGCTCTCCCTTATTCAAAATCATAATAGAACATTTTGTTTCGTTTACTTTAAAGCCTGAACATTTTCCAAATGTGTCAATTAGGTTAGTCAGGTTAAGAATTGAGTTATTTAGGTCTGTTAGAAGTAAGAGGGTGTCATCAGCATAAATTACAATTATCGGTGTCCGATACTTTTATACCTGATATTGAGGGGTGTGACCTCACCGCTATTTGCCAAAACAAATAACATTGGTGAGAGAGGGCACTCCTGACGGGTACCCCTTGTAAGTTTGAAAGGAGATGATATTGAGTAGTTGGTGGAGACCTCAGACCTTCTGATCTGGATTGATCATAGTTGGAAGCACCAGTTCCAGTCTTCTAGCCATTACTTTAGCAATAATCTTAGCATCGGTGTTAAGCAGGGAAATGGGTCGATCTGCATTTGGTAGGGGATTTATTGGGCTTCAAAATTAGTGTTATCAGTGCACTTAAGATTTATATTGAAGTCGCACAGTCATTGTATATTTTTGATAAAAGGAAAAAGATAAAAATAAATGTTATTATTATTATTGTTATTATTATTATTCATAAGTTAAATATTTGAAATGTGAAAATTATAACAATATATATGCATTTCTAAAAGTAATTCATATCTTCATTTATCAACACTGTAGGTGGCGGTAAACAGTAGAACAGGGAAGTACTGCTGTTCCAATTGAAGAGATCATACATGTACTCTCGTACTTGGCGAGTATGTACTCCAGTCGTACTTCCCAAGTACGTACTTCCCAAGTACGCAAGTACAAACTGGGCCATTATATAATCTGTAAATCATGAACATGAAATTATAATTGTCTTCCAGGTGACTCAGTTTTGGGAGCACACATTTCAGTGTAGATTTGCACCACCTCCAGCAGGTTGGGTGGAAGCTGGAGGAGAATTATGCACTGGACAGGAAGTTATAGAGAATGTGGACACTGAGTTCTTGGATGTTTCAAACCTCAGGCCAGAGTATAATGTGTATAAGGCTGTTTACGCTCTGGCATATGCTCTGGATGACATGCTGCAGTGTGAGCCAGGGAGAGGACCTTTCAGCAACAACACCTGTGCTCATTTACAAAGACTGGAGCCATGGCAGGTGAGATATCAGTTTACACTTGATTCTTGATTTCTTTAAATCAATTGCATTTATTTTAAAGATGACTGAAGCAGGCCACCTTCACTATACAGCTAGAGGACAGTGGGTTTGTAATATAAAGTCAAAGAGTAAGTTATGATGATGATGATGATGATGACGATGATGATGATGATGATGATAATAATAATAATAATAATAATAATAATAATAACAATAATAATAATAACAATAATAATAATGTAATCTGACAAAATGAAATACATAATGGAATTTATGAAAAGTAAAAGTAAGTGTGTATTATGTTAAGTTTAATGTTTTAGGTACTGCTGTATAATATATAGAATGATTATTAATAGCTATATTTATCATATTATTTAACTCAGACAATGTATGTCATTTCCTTCTGTACTTTTTTATTTTTGTTTAATTCCTCAGCACGGGCAACAGCTGAACATTGTTCAAAGTTGTCAGTAAGATATCGTCGTGGAACTCTGTTAAATATGCCATAAAAACTCAATTTAATTTCTTGAAGTCAATGTGATCATGTTCTGTGAAAAAGGTGTCAATCTGTTGTTCAGCTGAAGTAAACAACCATTGAGCAGTAATTCTTGGTTTCCTTTTGGGTCTGATTCTATTATCCAAAGCTTGTGTATTACTTGGAAAAAGTCAACTTCACCACAACATTTGGTGATCATGTGTCGTTTGATGAGAATGGTGATGCCTTACCTGTATATGACATCATGAACTGGGTGTGGCTCCCTGATGGAAGAACTAAAGTTCAGCGAGTGGGTGAGGTCAAGAGGTCAGCCTTCAAAAATGAGAAACTTACTCTGGATGAAGACAAGATGTTCTGGAACTTTGAATCCAAACAGGTTACTTTTACTGTTTTTGGACTACTATCTATTTGTCTTACACATTGGCCTAGATTTACACTTCTCCTCATTGAGTTTGCAGACTTTCACCATAGTGTGTCTGATGTGGAAAAAATGCATGTATTGCATTGCATAAGATAGATTTTTTTCCACAGCCTCCTCGGTCAGTGTGCAGTGAGAGCTGTCCTCCAGGTACCCGCAAAGCCAGAAAGAAGGGGGAACCTGAGTGTTGTTTTGACTGTGTCTCTTGTTCTGAGGGAAAGATCAGCAATATGACTGGTCAGTGTAAAGTATTAAACTTTACAGTTCAGAGATGTTGTATAAACATGTTTCTTATCACTTTATCTCTTTTCTCAGACTCCATGGAGTGCACCAGTTGTCCAGAAGATTTCTGGTCCAGCCCCCAGCGTGACCACTGTGTTCCTAAGAAAACAGAGTTCCTCTCCTACCATGAGCCTCTGGGTATCTGCTTGACAACCACCTCACTGTTGGGCACATTTATCTGTGTTGTTGTTCTGGGCATCTTCATCCATCATCACAGCACACCTATAGTTCGTGCTAACAATTCAGAACTCAGTTTTCTTCTCCTGGTGTCACTTAAACTGTGTTTCTTGTGTTCATTGCTCTTCATTGGACGACCCAGATTATGGACTTGCCAACTAAGACATGCAGCATTTGGCATCAGCTTTGTGCTTTGTGTCTCATGTATCCTGGTGAAAACCATGGTGGTTCTGGCTGTGTTTAGGGCCTCCAAACCAGGAGGTGAGTCCAGTCTCAAGTGGTTTGGTGCTATGCAGCAGAGAGGGACAGTTCTGGTTCTGACTTCTGTTCAAGCAGCAATCTGCACTGTCTGGCTTGTCTCTGCTTCACCAGTGCCTCATAAAAACACCCAGTATCACAGTGACAAGATAGTTTATGAATGTGTAGTTGGATCCACAGTTGGTTTTGCAGTTTTACTTGGTTATATTGGTTTACTGGCTGTCCTCAGTTTCTTGTTAGCTTTTCTAGCAAGGAATCTTCCAGATAGTTTTAATGAGGCCAAACTCATCACTTTCAGCATGCTGATCTTCTGTGCAGTGTGGGTGGCCTTTGTTCCTGCTTACATCAACTCACCAGGCAAATATGCAGATGCAGTGGAGGTATTTGCCATCCTGGCCTCCAGTTTTGGCCTCTTAGTGGCACTGTTTGGACCCAAATGTTACATAATAATTGCAAGGCCAGAAAGAAACACAAAGAAAGCCATCATGAGTCGAGGCACCACAAAGTAACACTGTTAACACAGCTGTCTCTCTGTCTGATCCTATGTATTTTTGAATTGAGTCATAATTACCAGGTCACAATACAAGTAATAAAGATTTTGTTAAAAATACTTAAATTATTCTATATAATTTTTCATTAACCACCTATTATTCCACTATTGAGAACTAATTCAACTTTACATGACTACATCTTACACGGGGCTTACTGCAGTAGTTATCCACAGCCAACAGATTGTTTAAATCTTAGCTTTGATAAAATAAAATAAAGTGTCTTTGAGTGCAGTATAATAAACATGTCTTAAAGGTACAAATCAATTTCTGGCAGTACATCTAACAGTAGCTTACAACGCTCACACATGCACAGTACTCGCATGAATAGTTACTGTACTACTGTAATCATGCCTGTCTGAGCATTCATATAGGAGTGTGAAGGGACTGTTTGGCTGGTCAGTACTAATAATGATACTCTATTTTATATTTAATTGGACAAGATAGATATCCTTTTATGGTTCTCCACCTCACAACAAACAGTTGGAACCATGTTAGACCATGAACTCATTCTGTAGTCAATGCTATAGCAACTGTGACAGTGTACACTATAGACAGTGTACCAGTAGCTGCATTTCCACTTTCCCAAGAAACTAGGAACCTTTCAAGGTTCAGGGTGACTTAATGGTTCCTGTGGGACACTTTGTTGTACAACAGCAGTAACCACATACAATCCATACCTGACAGTAACATGATCTGTTGTGTAGGACTAGATGTTACTCTGCCTCAAAGAATACACGCAACACTGATGACACTCTGTGAGATAGTCAATTGAGTGATGGTATCCTTTGGGTTGTCGTGGGTGCCCTCCTTGGGTGTTTAACTGATAGACCCACAACACCTCCAGAGGGATCAGCAGTGAATCCCAGCATCCCAGTTTCACTCCCTAAATGCCATCAACTCACTTGAAGACCCAGGCAGAGTCCCTCTTTTTCATCCACAGCCACTGGCTCCCCTTCTCAGCAGCCCTGGAGAGGTCTTTGACTGCCTGCTGGAGGGCCTCCCCTCACACTCCCATCTCCCTGAGTAGCCTGGATGTTGAGGTGGCTACGAACCCTCTGCAGCCTACTTCCACTGGGTGTACGTTTCCACCTTTCCAGCCTTGTTGTTCGTCGGCTGCAAGTTCAGCTTACCTCAGCTTCTTGCATTCGTAGGCCTCCATGAGCTCCATGATTACACAAGCTTGAGTGAGGCTGACCCCAGAACAAGGTCTGGTCACAAGTTGGTGGATGCGATCTCAGCTGGGAAGCAGTGCTTGTTGCTGAAGTCCGCCAACAGCTTCCAGTCCTGTGCTCTGCCCAGCTGCCCAGTGTCTGGTCTTATGGTGGTGAGGCTGGCTTGCCCCTTGCCCTCCTGGATGATGTCTTGATCACCAACAGGTTGGTGGAGAAGGAAGGATGTTCACGCTTGTCCGTCCACTTTCCAGCACTGCTGCAAGACACTTTAGCACCTGGTGGTGCCGCCAGGTGTAGCAGCCTTGGGTGAGGCCAGTCTTGCATCCCACCGAGTTGTGTTTCAGTGTTGCTGGACCTGGAGATAGAGGTCATGTGGGGTCTTCGCTATACCTCTGGCTTAGGTTTGCAGGAGAAGGCAGGACATCGTAGGCAGCCCTAATGGTAAAGCTCACCTTGAATGCCTCCATCTCCCTCAGCTCTTTCCAGGAGATCTTCCTCTTCTCCACTCTTACCCATGCCATCCACTGCCGTTGCTTTGCCTGCACCACTGCTTGTGCGTACCTTCCCCCTTCCTCTTCCCAACATACCTCCTGGACCACCAGCTTGCGTCTCTCAGATGGAGTGGCCTTGTTCCACGCTGGTGTACTGGTCCCAAGGCCAACACATTCCTCCCCTCCTGCACTCAGCCCACGATGTCCCTGTGTCTGCCTTTGCCATCATCTCCAGTCTGACTTTGGTGCACTTGTACTCTCTGCTAGATTGGAAATGGGCAGGTGTAGCATCCTTCACTGTAGAGCCCAACCCTGCTGAAGCACCTGGGAAGGCCAAGCCACATCCTTACATATGAGCTGACCAGTCTCTCCAGCTTTTCCAGATTTGAGAGCAGGACTTCATAGAGGGTAAGGGCCACAGGAGACGTGGAACTAGCCCGTACTGCGTACACCAGAGCTTGAGCTTGCCAGGAAGCAGGGTGCTGTCGATGTTCTCCAGGTCGCTGGCTACTACCTTCCTGAGCTGCTCTACTTGCTCTTTGTCTTTGAGGGAGGCATCAATGACCTAGACGGTAAGACACTGGTCAGACCAGTAGCTGCATTTCCAATTTCCCCAGAAACTAGGAACCTTTCAAGGTAACTTAATGGTTCTTGTGGGACACTTTGTTGTACAACAGCAGTAACCACATACAATCCATCAGTGTCAATAACATAAATACAATCGCAAATTCAAATACAAATACATTTATAAGGAGTCATTTAAAATGCAGTGTGGGCTTTTTTTCTGCATTGTGTTCAGATGGTAACAAACTCTCACTATGCAAGGCTTTGTGAACATGTATACACAGGGCTGTCTCTCGCCATTTTAGTGCCTGAGGTAAAATTTGAATTTGGTGCTACACCCACCACCACAGCACAATCTGGTCAGATTACCAGGGACAACAATTAATTATATGTTTCTCATCCTGTTTTTGGATATGTCTAGTGTTATTTTTACCTGATATAACCCAGCTATCTTGTTCCGGTTATTCATTGCAGGAATA